>NC_060120.1:445669465-446269465 GCF_021461395.2 Schistocerca americana
GGGTTTCCAACACAGCTACCAAAATATCTAGCATAACACCTGCAAAAACACAAATACCAGTATACTGACTTAACTCAATGAAATTAGGACAACTACGGGGAAAAAGAGGGTTTTGGGCAGGGTCAAACTAAAATTCAATAATTGGGGTTGGGGGGGGGGGGGGGGGGAAGAATCACTCAAGTCTGCCAGAAAATAAAACCCAACAAAACGCATCATAAGATCATGATATCCCAATGTTTTCCTATATAGCCCAACCCTAGACCAAGATGCCAATAAACCCTTCCCACAACTACAAAGGTTCACCTCTGTAGCTCAAACCTAGAATAAGACACCAATAATCAACTCCCCCCATGCACGCACGCACACACACACACACAACTACAAAAGCTGGTATCCCAATCTCTTGTTCATTTATATAACCCCACACGAGAGTAAAAGTGGCTTTTCCATTGCATGTTGCAGTTCGCCCTGTCTGGGGTGAATTCTGAGACGTGAAAATGTTGAATGATAAATCACATAGAACAAGATGGTAGAACCTATGAGTAAATAGTTTTCAATACCTCATAAATGGTAAATGTTCTTTTTTTAACTAAATCATAGGAGAATGTAGACAAAGCATTGTTTTTTAATGAAATCATAGGAGAAGGTAGGTGGATCAGTGTTTGTTATTAAATGAGCCATATGTTTAACATAGTAATAAACATTGAGCCACCCACCTTCTCCAGTGATTTAACTAAAAAAAATGATCCACTGAGTCAGTGATATGCAGGCACTTAAGAGTACAGTTTAAATATTACGATTTATTCTGTTTTATCAAACACAAGGCAGCTCAACGGCATCACACAATACATGGCGCCACAGCGCAACTACGTCATGGGTCAAAGCAGACAGGTGGTATCTGATAACCAAGTATACTGAACACAAGTGTGTAGGACTTGTCAGCTATATCACAGATATATTATTTACATATATGTAAAACACATACAAACAGGGATTGTATTAGGCAAGCATAAGACAGGAAGTCGACCATGATGCTTCCAGTGGTACATTTCAAGCATTCGCCTTAGTAATCTGGGAAAAATGTGGGAAACCCACATTTTGCTCCCTGCAATTCTTTCTGTGCTATGTTAAGAATTTCAAAGTGTGCCTTGCCCTCAACATTGTCAAAAGCTTTCTCTATATCTAAAAGTGCTGTGAACATACATCTGCCTGCCTCATAAATCATGCATACCAGGTACACTAGCTTTGGGTAAAAGTCTAGAGTAGGGCCAGTAGCATACTTAAGTGTTTCATGCAGGAATGTTATCAGCATTTGCGTGAGGTATGATGTGAACAAAAGGTGTATCAGCTGTTTGCGTTAAATAGTCAACGAGAGAGCAGCTGACATAAGACGTGTTTCCAAATAATACATTCAGAAGAAAGATTGAAACTTTGCTGTAATCAAGGATTATAAATTTAATTGCTTCTTGTTTGAGTCACAGCCATTCAAACTCTGCTAGTATCTGCAAAGCAGAGACAATGTCACAACCCATGATATATTCTAAAAGGCAGTGAGAAATTTCTTTGCTCTGTGTTGCTGCGCAATCAATCTGCATAAATCATGGGACAAGGTGGGTGGCTCAGTGTTTTTTTTAAATTTAATATTGGAGAAGGTAGGTAGTTCAGTGTTTATTAATATATTGAACATGCATCTATATTATTAATAAACATTGATTCACCTATCTTCTCCTACTATTGAATTAAAAACCATTCATCCGTGTACTCCAAGTGGTGGCTTGTGCTGCATTTCCAGATGATTCCATCCACACAAACCTTTGATTCTTTAAGAGTCATTTTACAACCACATTTGACTGATATATTTGCATGTTTCTGCAACTAATCCACGAGACATGCACCAACAGACATTGTCGCCGCACGTAACTAAATTGCACAAATCAGTGCACTTTATAGCACTCATTGCCATAAACCACAAAATATTTCTCTCAAAACTCACTAATACATAATACATTGCCTCTCTTCTTGCCTCTCAATTGTTACACAAAGAATCATCCCATTGGCTGCGCAAAACTGAGGTGTTGAAGATGTATGAGCAGTAGATAACCACTGTCGTGACTGCTGCTGGCCCTTGTCTTGACTTTAGCGCAGTTTGGCTGTGGTATGTTGCCACAAATATATCATATATATCATTACTTTTGAGAGATTTATCGTCTACTTCAGGTACCGTGAGCCGCTCGGGGTAAGTGCGCGGTCTGAGGTATCTTGTCACGTTGTCAGAGGTTAGAGTCCTCCCTCAGGCATGGGTGTGTGTGTTGTCCTTAGTGTAGGTCAGTTTAAGTTAGATTAAGTAGTGTGACTTATGGACTGATGACCTCAGCAGTGTGGTCCCATAAGACCTTACCACAAATTTTCAGGTACCATGTTTTGATGTACATCTTTCAGCAAACTGTCAAAATTTTCTCTCAGTATCACATCTTCCAACTCCTCTTCACCTACTCGCAACTGTTTTGCAACTACGTGCATGACAAGCATAGGGCCCAAGCCATTGCAGTACTTCTTCCTTTCCTGTGCTGCACTCTAACTCTTTGACTGTATCTTTTCTCTGACATATTCTCTAGGACAAACTACTGATGATATGATTTGCTCGTATAACTTTGAGTTTCTACTGTATTCCTTTTTTCCTGTTTGAGCCATAATTGCTTAAAACTTTCCATGAAACTCTCTAAGGTCTCTTGTTCTTTCAAGTTATCAGAGTCCCACCTGCTTAATTTCCTACCTTTTTGCAGTTTCTTCAGTTTTGATCTGCTGTTGGTAATCATTAAATTATGGTCCTATTACACATTTTCCACTGGAAATGTTTTACAGTTTAAAATATAATCTTGAAATCTCTGTCTTGGGTCATTCTACATCAAGGAGATCAGGGGTTGACCATCCCCATATCTAATGAAATTTGGTGTGAAGGTTGTATATGGTCTTGGATGGTTGTATACCAAATTTCAGTCCAATATCTTCAGTGGTTGAATTTTTAGGGGCTTTTAAAGAGAGACTACTCATCTTCGCATCACGTACGGAGGTGCAAATGTGCCAAGTTTGGTAGGCTTCTTTAAAAGTTCTAGAAAATCTTTGGTCATTTGCTTTAATGTACATAGACAACTTCAAAAATCAGGGATTTAGCCACACCTAAATAAAAATGAAAGCCTCTAAAGTGGCCAAAAAATTTGTCGCGGTATTCTGAGAGCCAAGGTTTGACCAACCACTGCTACTTTTCATATGAACCAATCGCAAAAAAACTTCAGAGGGTTATACCTGCCTGTGATTTTTATGTATTGGACAAATTTAATTATCATTGGATGCCTAGATGAAAAGATATGCTTCTCCAAAGTTGGCCAAAATTTTCTACATACAAATTTTAGAGTATTTTTGGGGGGCAGTATCTCAACTGTGTCTTTTCAATACTTTTTTTTCCTTCCCACTGCTGAAAAGAGCATGCTTTAAGCTTTCCAAACTATATTGTTTAATTTCTGGGTTGTGTATTTTGATGAGTAAGCATATGTTTTAAAAGTTGTTATTTTAGTACTTTGAGAGGATTGCAAAGTGAAATATTTTGATTATTAGGTCCCATAATTAATTTTTTTATTCTTGTATATAAAACAGTTTCAAACATAATTTAACACATTTAATAAAAACAAGTATATTACACAATACAGCAAATGTGGAAAACAAAAATACTAAAGAGTCGAAGGCATGAACTGTGAATGCTGTAGCATCACTGGAAACTCTGATTACAATTAACTAGCTTAAATTGATGATTTCTCTTGTTCCAAGATTTGTATGTCCCATGGCAAACCTTGTTTCTTTATCAGGATGAATTTTTTCAGTCTCTTCTTTTGGTACATAAAAAAACTTTATGCCTGGAATATTAACATCACAGAATTTGAATAAATCATATTGAGTCAATATTTGAAATACGTAACCCACTTCCAAACCATAACCAAAAATTTTTTTTCCGCTTTCAACACTACTGAGTCAATATTTGCTTATGTAAGGGCCTTTGCAGACTAGCATCGGCTGCTAGTCTTTTTGCTATTCCCCCAATGATTTACCATGGCATGTTCCAAAAAAAAATTCGATTTAGCAGAGATACCAAAATTCTTTTCATGCAGACATAAATTGATGAAATTTTTGAAATTCATACACTGATCAGATGAACCATTACTGAAGTAATAAATGTTTCAATCTTTGTCTTTAAATATGCTGTTAATTTTATTTGAAAGGCATGAACAGTAGTGGTTTCATGACAGAGACAGTTGCTGATCATACAAATGTTAATATTCTGATGACATTCTTTGCCACTAAAATAGACAACGAGTGGATGTAATGTGAACCGACTATTCTCCAAATGAAATCCTTGCACCGCATCTTTAACAACAAATGAATAAGTCTCAGCAAAATCCATCAATATAATTAATTCTTTTTCTATAAGATTTCTTTTTAGTTGCTGAAGGTATAAACTTTGGTGTTTTGACACAAAGTGATGGCTTCTTAAACCAGTAATTTTCAAAATTGGTGCCTCCATGAAATCTTAAACAGTTGTCTGACATGTCTCTCATGTATCTCTCTCAGTATGTACCCATTGCTTGTATTCCATTGTTTCTTCAGGGTCAAAGTCTTTAAAAGCATCCTGAAGAAAAGCCTCTAGTTGTATTTTTCCTGGACATTCCTCACAGTTTTGCAGCATACAATCATTTGATTCCAAACTGCATACAGTTTTTTCCATCAAATCCTTGTAGTCAATTGCACTAGTTTATTAAATCAGGCACTTCCACCAAGATATTTTGCGACGTCCGTTGTTAAACCAAACACACAGTTGAAATACGTTGTTAATAACATTGAAGAAAAGGTAAACGACATCAGTAAATTTGACTTTGTTATTGTTCTGGCTGGAACAAATGATGTATTATCAGATATCAAGGATTACCAATGCACTGTGAATATGGTACTCAAAAAATCTATGAACACTAAAGTGATTCTGTGCACAGTACCATACAGATATGACAGGGCGGAATGGAATGACAGAATATACAAAATGAACACGTTCTTGATGGAATATGTTGCCCAGTACAGTGACGCTAAGGTACTGGATGTAAATCTCTTTTTAAGGAGGACTGATTATACAAAGCATGGACTACATTTGGTGCTGAAGGGAAAGGAAAAACTATGCAGAAACCTTCATTATTCAGCCATGATTCAGCCCACCACAGAGTCACTGATCTCTGTTAACTGATTGCAACAGGCAGATCAGTCACTCAACGAAACTGTATGCTTACAATATGGGAAAATAACAGAAGACAAAACCAAAAATTTAAAGTAAATATGCATACCATGGAATGAACAAGTGACAAGGAAGCAACACAGAAGACAGCACCATCACAGTATATGAAAATAACAGAAGAAGAACCCAAAAAATTTAGAGTAAATTTGCCTTCAGTGGAACCAACAAATGGCAGGGGATCAGCACAGAAGACAATATCACCATGTAAAAAGACTGAGGAGGAAGCCCTACCAGAGCGAACAGAAATTAGAAACAACAGATCACGACGAAGCACCAGGCAGAAGTTAGCATCCAAACAACATATGAAAGATTTTTTTATGGCCCAATCCACTGTAGAAGAAAACAACCAAGGAGTCCAAGACCCCCAGGAGCTGAAAATCAGGCCAGAAATGAAAAGACTGGAGTCTACTCTTCAAAGAAGTAACCAAGCAAGAAACATACCTCTCATAAAACTGAATAATTCTTTAACTCTCCTATATCATAATGTACAGGGCTTAACCAATAAGCTATATGAGCTAGAGGTCCTTTTGAATGGCTCATTGAAGAAGATTTCTATCATGTGTGTAACTGAACACTGGCTACAAGAACTACAAAAATGTGCAGTTGAGATTTCAGACTTCCAGTTGGCTAGCAGCTTTTGCTGGGGAACATACAGAGGGGGGTGGAACATGTATATATGTAAGAACAGGTATTAAATCAAAGGCAATTAGGCTTAAAAATGTCTGCTGTATTGAAACGATTTGGAGTATTGTTTATGTGAACTGAGAGTTAGTAAAATTATAATTGCATGTATATATAGGTCCCCATCTGGTAATTTTGAATTATTCTCTGAAAATTTGGGAAATCTTTTGAACTATCTAAACTGCCTGCACAAAATACATAATTGTGCTCGGGGATTTCAATATTAATTTAAAGGACAGCTGTAAAAAAGGGCAAAAACTTGTTAATCTAATAAAAACATACAATATGAACATGTGTGTAGAAGATATCACCAGATACAGCAGCAAATGTAATATAGACCAAATATTCAGTGAAAAATCAAAAGGTGGCTTTATATTTGAGGTATTTGATACACGTTTCTCTGATCATCAAGCAGTTAAATTGACTTTTGATAAATCTCACGAGAAAAGTGACAACAGGAGATATATTGAGAAAAAATTAATGACAGCATTAGGGTCTTCAATCTAATATTAAAAAATGTAAATTGGGACATGGAAAGCAATAGTTCTGTGGATATGAAATTCAACAAGTTGTTCTCAAATTATAAATACCGCTACGATATTTCATTGTCTCTGAAGAAAATGAAAATAAGCAAGAAATTAAATTCATGGATAACAAGTGAAATCAAAGAATCGTCAGAAAGTCTTAGAATGCTATATAAGTGTGCAAAGCAAAATACTATCTTGAAACCATATGCCAAGTGTTATAGGAAAAAGCACAGGAAAGCTAAAATTGCTGCAAAAAGGAAGCACAATGATTCATATATCAGAAAGGGTAACAACAACATGAAATCTACGTGGAAAGTTATTAATAATCACACAGGCAAACATGAAAGTGCAAGTAATAAAATCATCATAAAACACAAAAATGAAGTTGTCGATGGTCCACTTCTAATAATTTAACGATCATTATATTAATGTAGCCCAAAACCAGATCACCACTAAATTTAATCCAAAGACAAAGATAACAACTCCAATAAATGAAAGAACAATGTACCTATATCCCGTAACACTCAGAGAAGTGCAGTTGGCTATCGGCAAGCTAAAGAGTAAAACGACCTGCAGATTTGATGGTATCCCTGACAAAATTATTAAATATAGTATCGACAATGTTGTCTCTCAGCTTGTGGACATATTCAGTGACTCCTTTGAAACTGATGTGTTTCCAAGTAAACTTAAGCAGTCAACAGTAATACCAATTTATAAAAGTAGTGACAAGTTTGACATTAAAAATTTCAGACCTCCATCATTATTATCTGTATTTTCAAACATAATTGAAAGAATAATGTATGACAGATTGCTAGACTTCCTAAACAAAAATAAAATTCTTGTGAATGCACAGAATGGTTTCAGAAAAGGCAAATCTACACAAACAGCTCTCTTCAATTTCCTAAAACTTGTGTACAAAGCTATTGAGGACAAGGAACTGATCTTTGGGTTGTTTTTGGACCTTTCCAAAGGTTTCAATCATATAAATCATAGCCTACTCCTGTTAAAACTGTATAATCATGGTGTCCGTGGTATTTCCTTTGAGTGGTTCAAGTCATATTTAACTGAAAGGAAACAAGGAGTACAAATTACTCAGGATGGAAATGTGTACCATTCTGAACATAAAAAAGTTAACTATGGGGTGCCCCAGGGCTCGGTATTGGGACCATTGTTATCCTTGATTTTTATTAATGACCTACCTCAACAGTTTTCAACAGCTGATACCATATTATTTGCTGATTATACCAGCTTCATTATAAAAGGGAAGAATGATTACAAGATGCAGCAAAAAATCGACAGAACAGTAGAAGTGGCAGTAAAATGGTTTAAAGATAACTGTCTAGTTGCCAATGACAAGAAAACTGTATGGATGAACTTCAACCATATAAGGAACAAAAATAGGGCCAGTGTAAAGTTCACTTTATCAACTAGCCATATTCAGCAAAAGAATCGCAAAATTTTTTTATGATTATGGGTGGATGAGTGTCTAAGATGGGAAAAACTTATAGAAACGCTTAACAAAAAATTAAGCAACTACTGTTACATATTAAGAGTGCTTAAAGATTGCTGCAATATCAGAACAGTGTTAAGTGTTTATTACGTATACGTACATAGTCTACTGAAGTATGGAATAGTGTTCTTGGGAAATACCTCTCTTGCAACAGTGTTTTAAGCTCCAAAAGAAAGCTGTCAGAGTAATAAGTGATGTTGCTTACAGAGCACCATGTAGTGGTATCTGTAAGTAATTAAAAATCATGACTTTACTATCTATATTTATATTTGAAAGCATATGCTTCATTAAAAAACATCAAGTTTCACCTTTGAATAGTGAGATCCACCATTATCAAACAAGGAACAGGGATTACTATTACAGGGATGTGCACAGAAAATCAATATATCAGGACAGTGCTGTTTACAAACCAAAAATTCTGTACAGTGCATTTCCAGATAGCATAAAAAATACAAAACAGTAATACATTCAAAAAAGAACTAAAAAACTACTAATAAACATCAGCTTTTACAGCATTAACGAATACCTGGAATTTTGCTCAAATCTGTAGATCTACTTCATAACTCTCTAAACAAAAGTTTGCAAACTCCTTTCACTTCTGGATGAAGTGTTTGGAACAAGCCAAACACTCTTTTTACGCTTAGTTCAGCATTCAAAAAAACAAAAAACAAAAATTGGATTTTCCCCACTGTAGTGTGTGTGTGTGTGTGTGTGTGTGTGTGTGTGTGTGTGTGTGTGTGTGACAAAACTAGCAATGTGCAGATGAATTTTCACTTTTGTTTCAGCAGGTAATGTCAAACTGACAAGATTTCCTCATTTATTGAGGGGGGGGGGGGGGGGGGGGGGGGGGAATTCCCCTTACAAGCAAAGAATCCCCAAATGTCAAACTTTTTTTGTTGAAGGTGGCAAAAATAGATAAAACTGCATTCAAATATAGCTCTACTTCAGTCATCTCGCAATATGAGCTGGTTCATCTTCCCTGTGAAATTGGTTGTGGATCCACGAGACCCTGGAGGTAGGCATCTTGTTCGTTCTTGGTTGCAAATTTTGTGTGAAAGCTTTCAAAATTCAATTTTGTTCATCCAGTTTGTCATTCAATACATTATTTCTTGCATCCAAAAAATGAAATCATGATCCAAATCATTACATATCATTGTCAAAATTGTGTAGCATGAGACTGAACAACATTTTTCTGATCATGTCTTCACTTACAAGGAGGTGGTCTGACTGTTTTTTTTTCTGGTACAAGGTCATTTTTTTTGGTTGACATACTCTTTGCCATGCAGTATGTCCATTTTTATTTTTCTCCCTGGAATAAGCACTTGGGTTTGCCTTTTTTCAGCCATGAGGCAGATTGCATAATGAATGTTGTTGTATCACTCAATGTGAAACAAAGCCCTGCCTTTGATGGGATAGGTGATGTTAGTGACTGGACTGGAGTAGATGGTGGTAGTAGTATATATGGGGCAGGTCTTGCTTCTAGGCCTATTACAGGGGTGTATCAAAGGCTACATCAGGATGGCAAGTTAGAGGCTCTTAGGTTCTCTACATCAGGAACAGTGGCTTGCTAAATTTGAGGTTTTTTCCCCGTGACAGTTCCCAGTTCAATGGTCCTTGTGAAAATTACGCTAGTACCAACACCAATGGAGCTGAAACTTGACAAAGTTTATGCAGATCGCTGTGGCACATTCTGTAAAAATTTCAACAAAACTGGAGATGATAGAACTGGGATCTCTACAGCACATGACATGAAATAATACTAAGTATTACTATTATTATTATTATTATTATTATTTTTTTTTTTTTTTTGCTTTCATTTTCTAATTTCCCATACCCACACTTGATTTTGTCTTGATAACCCCTGGCCCAAAGCTCCTTTATTTCTGCCAATATGCTTTACTAATCCTCTAAGTATAACCTGTCTATTTCTCTTTTTATATTTATGTAGCACACTGGTCTGGCAATAGGAAGGATAACAGTTCAAATCTCCATCCAGATTTAGGTTTTCCATTGTTCCCTAAATCACTCCAGTCAATGTCGGGATGGACCCTTTTCAGAAGGGCACTGCCAATTTCCTTTCCCATCCTTTCGTAATCGGAGTTCGTGCTCCACCTCAAATGACCGCAGTGTTGACGGTATGTTAAACTCTAATCTTCCTGTTCTCCTCCTTTTGAAATTATCTACTCACCTGATTAATCAGTCTAATGTTATGTGCTCTGAGCTGTAGATCACCAGATTTGGTTTTGCAAATGACAACATCCTCCTGAGTAGTCCCTGCCCAGAGGCAAGAGGATGCCATCATTAAGCCGTACAATAGAGCTGCATGTCCTCAATAAATAGAATGGCTGTAGTTTCTCATTTTCAGTTATCGGCAGTGCATAGCAAGGGCATTTGTGGCTAATGTTACAGTGCCAGATCAGTCAGTCATCCAGACCTTTACCCATGCAACTACTGACAGGGCTGCTACCTCTTTTCAGTAACTATATTGTCACGCAGAAGAAGGTGTGATTAGATGAATGATAAACACTAACGTCACTTAACGAAGGTTTATTCAGCACTTTCACTTACAAGAGCATGGAGTGAACTGCCTCTGGCTAGAACACATACATTATATTCACAGCTACAGAACACTCCAGTAAATGAGTCTTGACACTTGTAGACAGTTCTAGAATGTACTCGAACCGAATATAGAAATTAAAATAGTACAGTCCAGGTGAGTTTTGAACTCACGACCTTCCATTCAGCAGTTTAATATCATAACCACTACACCATGCTGCTACTCAGATTCTTCTGCGACATTGCTCCCTCCTTAAGAGAACAGCATCTTGATGTTACGTCATCCTAGTCCGGGAACGAGTCATCGGTCCTGCATACTCAGACTCCAAATGACTGTTGCTCGACCTGGCAGTGATCTTCATAGAACTTCTTTTGCTGCTGCACTCTTTGTCACCTTTCAGCTTGTTGCCTGAGCTTTGAATTTACGCTGGGTGGCAGGATCCTTGTAGGGCTTGATTTGAAGGATGTGAACCGTATCTCTGATCTTTCGTCATCTTGCATCGGGGTCGAAATCTTCAACTTCATAAGTAACATCAGACAACTGTCTTACAACCTTATAAGGTCCAAAGTAGCGCCTGAGGAGCTTCTCAGAGAGACCAACCTTCCGAACAGGACTGAAGATCCAGCCAGACGAGGTCACCAGGCTGGTAGACAACAGGGCAATGTCTCGCTTCATACCTTCTACAATCGTTTTCTTGAGCCTGCAGTGTGCAGACTTGATCTAACAGCTGAGCTTCCTCATCTCTGGTTAACACCTGGCTGATGTAGTCGTCGTCCATGTCATCAGGGTGTAATGGAAACAGTGTCCATCGTTGTAGTCGCCTCATGCCCATGCACCAGGTAAAGTGACGTAAATCCTGTGGTGTCTTGTGTGGCGGCATTGTAAGCAAATGTCACAAAAGGTAGCACCTCATCCCAGTTGCTCTGCTCGACATTGATGAACATTGATAGCTTGTCGGCAAAGGTCGTATTACGGCATTCAGTAAGCCTGTTAATTTGCGGATGGTAGGCAGTCATCATGTGATGAGTTATGCTGCACTGACGGTTTATCTCTGTCACAAGATTCGATTGAAAAACTTTCCCTTGATCCGTAATTAATGACCTTGGGGCACCCTGTTTTACTACAATGTCTTCCAAGATGAATTTGGCTATCTCGAATGTGTTGGCAGTTTTCACAGCTTTTGTAATGGCACAGCGTGTCAGATAATCAGTGCAAACAATAATCCATCTATTGCCACTAGCAGACGTTGGAAATCATCCGAGAAGGTCAATCCCAACATACTGGAAAGGCGTTTCGGTTGGTGGAATTTGCATGAGTCGGCCAGGTGGTTCTGAGGAACTGCCTTTCTCCTGGCACTCTGTACAGTGCGACACATAGTGATGGACACTCCTAAATAAATCTGGCCAGAAAAATCTCTTGCAGATTCTATCGTAGGTCTTAATAAATCCTAAATGTCCGGCCTCAGGTGTATCATGGAATTTCTGTATAACATCCAAGCGCATGTGTTTAGGAATCGCTGGTAGCCACCTCTTTCCAAATGGATCAAAGCTTTTCTTGCAAAGTAATCCATTAACTACCTTAATTTGTCCTTTCACATCCTCTGACCGATTTAAGGCAAGCATAATTTGAAATATCTTGGTGTCCTCCTCCTGCTCAGCAGAGAGATCCTGGAGTGCAGCGAGACAGTCACTATCTTCATCAAAGTCTTGATGGTCTTGCAAAGAGTTTCTTGAGAGACAGTCGGCATCTTGGTGTTTTCTTCCACTTTTGTACACTATGGTAACGTCATACTCTTGAAGACATAATGCCCACCTGGCGAGTCATCCTGTTGGATCCTTAAGACCTGTCAACCAACAAAGTGAGTGATGGTCTGTAACAACTGTGAATGGCCTTCCATAGAGATACTGTCAAAATTTGCATATGGCCCAGATCACAGCAAGACATTCTCTTTCTGTAGTTGAGTAGTTTCTCTCAGCTTTTGTAAGTGTCCTAGAAGCATAGGCTATAACCTTCTCTAATCCATCCGAAATTTGCACCAGAACAGCACCGATCCCATACCCAATGGCATCTGTGTGTAGTTCTGTAGGTGCTCTCTCATCATACAGACCAAGTACAGGGTCATTTATCAGAGCTTTTCGCATCACATCAAAAGAATCTTGTTGAGCACCACCGCAGATAAATTTAGCATTGGCTTTTAACAACTCTTGGAGTGGCCTGGCTTTGATAAGTCTTTGATAAAACGACAGTAATAAGAACACAAATCGAGGAAGCTTCTCACATCTCTAGTACTTTTAGGAATAGGAAATTCTGGTATTGATCTCACCTTTTCTGGGTCTGGACTCACGCCTTCGTTTGACACAATGTGTCGAAGTATTTTGATTTCTTTTGCTTCTAAGAGACACTATCTTGGATTAAGTTTCAGTCCGCCTTGTTGGAGACACTTAAGAATAGCCCTCAGTCTCTTTTATATGTTCATCAAATTTCTCTAAGAACACTATAATGTCATCTAAATACAAAGACACATCGTCCACTTCAGGTGGCTTAGAAGATTATCCATCATCCGTTCAAAAGTTGCTGGTGCATTACACAAACCGAACGGCATTATCTTAAACTCATCCAGGTCCTCAGGGGTGATGAATACAGTTTTCTCACGATCAGCCTCATCTACTTTGATTTGCCAGTATCCCAAGTACATGTCCGTGGTTGAGGGAAACTTATCCCCCTTCAGACAATCTAGTGCATCATCAATTCATAGAAGAGGGTAAATGTCCTTTTTAGTTATCTTTAAGCTTCCTGTAATCAACACAAAATCACCAGCTGCCATCCTTCTTCCTGATAAGAACCACTGGTGACGACCATAGGCTCTGCAAAGGCTGAATAATGTTATTCTTCATAATTTTCTCTACCTCATCACGAATTATTTGACGTTCCATTGCTGACACATGGTATGCTCTCTGGCTTATTGGTTGATGGTCTCCAGTGCTAATCCGGTGCTTCACCATCAATTTGTCTAATTTGCTCTTCACCTTGGATTGAAGCATTCAGAGAACTCTTGAGGAATGGCAAGTAGCTTCTGCTGTTGTTCCTTAGTGAGATCTGGTGTAGTTGAGCTAGTAGATCCTGTCTCGTAGTGGTAGCGCTAATTTTGCCCACAGACATGGCATGGGAGGTTTCTATGATGCTCAGCTGTTCTTCAGTTAACGGCTCAGCGTTTGCTACACATGTGTCTTGGAAGAATCTGCAGTTCTCAGCAATAGTTAGTGATCCACAATTCACCAAATCCGTTCTTAAACGAGACAACAGAGGCGGGGATGACCAAGTTATTCTTCAGTGGTATGCTTCTCTTACATTCCTCTACAAGATCCATGGGTTGATGCGTGGCATGACATGTGACAGTTATCTTTCTAGCACTGACTGCAGGAATGATCACTTCATCCAGCACACGCAGTGCATCTTCCTGTCCACAGCATCTCATCTCGTCTTGCATAATCTTAGAGTGACCACAATCGATAATTGCCTTAGAAGCTTTCAAAAAGTCCCATCCGAGAACGACGTCATGACTATTTTCTTGTAAGATGATGAATTCTAAGGGCTGTGTATGGCCACTTATACCCATACGAATGCTACATCTTCCTGTAGGTTTTACATATTTCCCATTAGCCACCTTCAGCAGAGATGTTTTGCTATCGACGAATAGGGTTTTCTGCAACTGGCAATGGTACTTGAAGTGACTGAATATGATGCTCCAGAGACCACAAGAGCTTGGGCTGGTCGACCATCCATGAGGATATCGACGTAGTTTCCTATCGTTTTTGTAGTGATTGACGGCGGAGGATTTTTCTCTTCAGCGGCCTCACCTACAAGGAAGGTCACACCCTTTAGTTTTCCAGGTTGCTGTGGCTGGGTGATCGGCTGGAGCGTCCTCTCCAGCGACTAGCTTTCGGTGATGGTAACCTGCACCCACATCTTTTTCTTCATCTTCGTCGTACCAGAGTTGGCATTGGCTAAGATCGATCTGCTGTCTTCTGGCGCAGGCCTTATCAAACATCCGCCACCTTTCTCGACAATAACACACCACGTGTCCCGGTGGTCTGCAGTGGAAACATACTGGTTGGTTATCCTGGGTCCTCCAGACATCAGTCTTCCTTGGTGCCCAAACAGGTTCCTCATTCAGCATTGTAGGAACGTAACTTTGCCTGGGTCTCGACTTTTTTACCGTTTTGAAGGGAAATGAAGGACGAGAGATTGGATTCAATGTCTGTTCCACTTCATCCCATATGACCTCTTGAAGCATCTCGGTTTTTTGCTCGCCATGCAGTCGAAGTGCCTTCTGAACTTCCTCTCTCACTATCTGACAAAGAACACTTACAAAATCAGTTGCTTCCTCCATCAATACAATGTTTGGACGCCGTTCAAACTTCTTGCATCTAATTCTATTTTGATGCATTGTCTCGATATACTGGCACCATTTTATGTAGTTTTCTGCTGTCGAAACCTCCTTCGGGAGTAGAGCTTGATACATGTCCTCAGCAACACCCTTCATGAGATGTGCAACCTTATCCTCCTCCTTCATTCTAGGACCCACTATTTTACACAGCTCCAAGACATCTTGAATGTAGGACCGTGTAGTTTCTCATGGACACAGTGCCCTGCACTTTTAATTTATCTTCAGCCTTGCACTTCTGTCGTTGTGTGTCACCGAAATACTTGCGCAGTTACGCCTGGAATATTTCCCAGCTTGTGAACTTCTCCTCGTTGTTCTCATACCATTGCTTGGCAGTGCCCTCCAAGTAGAAAAATACGTTAGCCAAACACATGGTGTCATCCCATTTGTTAAATTTGGCTATACGCTCTTATACCTTCAGCCACTTGTTTGGATCTTGGCCATCGTCACCAGAGAACCTAGAAGGATGTCTCATGTGGTGGCACACAGTTGCTGTCATCGTAATGTCCGCTTCTTCTTCTGTCTCCGGTAGATTGCGATCTGTTGAATATGGCTCGAACTCGGGTTTCTCGCCACATAAATGGTGGCTCTGTTGTGGCCTGATGGGGGCCACTGTGTCGTCGATAATGTGCGCTATCACCAGTTCCAATACCCAGCATCTCCACCAGAATAATGTCAAGTAGAAGAAGGTGTGATTAGATGAATGACGAACACTAACGTTACGTAACGAAGGTTTATTCAGCACTTGCACATACAAGAGTGCAGAGCAAACTGCCTCCGGCCAGGACACTTTATTTCTTCATAGACCACTGAAAATATCTAAAACAATAAGGTGGTACATATTGGGATCAAAAAATAATTAAAATTCAGTTTCTAAAGATGAGTAGTTCTAATTTTAATCTAAAAGATAAATGCCATTGTTCACAGTTATTTGTCTTCAAACTTGCAGTGTGAAATAAAGAAGGCAAATGTTTTAACAGTTGGTAGAATATGTGAGCTTAATTTGAGTGATCATAATTGCCTCCACTAGATACAGATCTTGTTGTGGTAGTTCTGGTTCCTTCTGTCTTATGGGAGGGATTTTGATAAAATATTGTAGATTTGAATGATAAATAAAATTCTGCAGCGTAGCCAGATACTTTAAGTAGAACTCTGGTTAGCAATAAAAGGCCAACCTGTGACCATCTGATTTCAATGAGCTTCAGCATACTAGTTGGGCCCTATACTGTGACTCCTGTGAAGGGATTTAGGTCACTACGTTTCCTTTTTTTTCCTAAAAAAAAAAAAAAAAAGAAAAAAAAAAAAAAAAAGAAAAAAAAAAAAAAAAAAAAAAAAAGAGAGAGAGAGAGAGAGAGAGAGAGAGAGAGAGAGAAGGCAATAACTTGGGATCTGTTTTGCACCAGGTGGAATCTTTATAACATTCACAAATAACATTTTATTCATACATATCAAGCTTGTGATGTAATAGTTCACCGGAAATGAAAGAATATAAATAACCGTACCCCAAATGGTCTGTGACTCAAAATGACCTAGTGGCTGCTTCTTGGTAACTGTGAGGCGGAATCCAATAGGTGGCAGCTCATGCATATTTGGCAAGCTCTTCAATGATCTCTGCATCTCACCCAGTCCTCAGTGACTATCAGCCATTTCACAGGCCAGCATTTATTGTTTACGGTCCAAACATTATTTTATACAGATAATTTTCTTGTGCTGCTCATTCATCATTTAACTTTTTCTGCAGATGTTGTACTGTGTCAGTTACTTGATGCAACTGTCCTGTTTTAAATCACGTTTTCAGTGTTGACAATACAATAACATTAATTTTTGTACATTTGTGAAATGCTTTTCTTGTATCTTAGATCCATCACGGCATCGTAGGCCATATTGAGTACACACATTATTGATAGGTCATATTGAGTATACACTTTAGTGATAATTTTTATTGATTTTTTTATAGTTGTGGCTTAAACAGTAAGATACAGGGTCAGTGGAGCTAGGATGTCCTAAAAAAGAGAGAGAGAGAGAGAGAGAGAGAGAGAGAGAGAGAGAGAGAGAGAGAGAGAGAGAGAGAATTGGTCTTTCACATCTGGAGGAATGTCAGATCTGGATGTAAAATCAAAACAAAGTTGGGGCGAAAGTTTACTTTGTCTGAAGAACAAAATATTGAACTCTGTTATTGAATAGTAAAGTTAGCAGAAGTGGGCTATCCCATGATAACAAAAATTTAGGATTATGTATCTACCGGTGTGTAAGACAAACTATGATAATCGTCTGTTTCCTGATGTTAAGCAGAATGCAAAATGCAAATGGCAAAAGAAAGTTTTAAAGGATAACTCCACAATTCCTATCAGAAAATCTCAATATTAATTCACATAGGGCTTAGAAGTTAAGCCAAGTAGTTGTTTAACACCATTTCCAGAAAGTTAATAATCTTTTTGAAAACCAAATTTGATATTTTTGGAAATCCTAAATGACTTTTTAACATGGATGGAAAAATTTGCAGATTGAATTTACATGAAGAACCATGAGTACTCACAAAGAAAATCGCACACAGAGTACACGTAATAGGTTATTTTCCTATGTTAAAAATATAGATTCGATTGTTGTATTCTGAATGATTATAATATTCAGATAGCATTTTCAGTCAATATTCTCAACAAATATCTATCATTTTATGTAATTAAAGCTTAAAAATCATTAAATTTCAAGACTTGGTCACACAGTCAATAATGCTCTATTACTGGCAGAAACTCTGGTGACATCACAGGCTGGGAGGAAGCTGAAACCACGCATGTTATATGAGTGCTAGCCACGGTTAGTAGTGGTTTTCTGTTCTTTTCTTGCAAACAGTTTTATTAATTAGTGGTGGGAAATACAGATATAACTTTTAAGTAATAGTGGAAAGGAATTTTGTGAACGCTGATAGTGGAAAAATCTTCCAAAATTTCATACATTAATGGTCTTTTAGCTCATGAAAAACAACTCAGATTTTTATGTACGAGAAATAAGAAACACGGAAAGTGCATTGCATGGTGACTAGGATGGAAGTTTTGTGAAGTCACAGAATTGTCTTAGAACTGAGTGGATCTGGAACTGAATTATTTGCTTGGACCATGCTGAAATGGTTTGCCAGGGCAGCTTGTGAAGGCATGCACAATAAAACACAGTGGAAACTTTTTCATTCAGAAAGTAATTCTGATTATTAATTGTTGTGGTTGTTGCCAGAACAACTATTTTGCAGGTGCTGCTTTTCTCAATTTTCGGATTTTCATGGAATGCAATAACACTCATGGGGAACTGCAGAGCATCATTGTGTTTGCCTTCAACGCCTTTATACATTGCAGTTTTTCTGCTCCACTGCATACTTAACCACTGCTGATACACTATGATTTAGAATTGGTTAAGCAGGACAACTTAATTTTATTGTAATGTCCTAGTCTTATTACATTTCATCGTAGGTTGCAAGCAGTGTTCAGTTTTTTTCATTGTCAGAATCATACAGCTCTACAACCGGCTCTGTGGAGACAGTTGGAAGTGGCAAATTATTGTCTTCATCAATTTGAGTGGTAAGAATAATGTCAGAAATTGTTAAATGGTTTCTCAGATTCTTCAGGTGAAGGGCTGCACCAGGTATGAGATATAGTTTCGTATCATCATTCATGTGATTCGCCTCAAATTGATCAGTTGTAAAATGAAGCTAGTAAATGAAAATAGGTATTAAAATTTAACATGATATGTAATTTAAAGCACTTGCATAACTGTGTTATGAATAAAGTAAACATAAGCACAGTAGTATTAAGCATAGAGACTGGGAATGAAAAAGAAGAAAAAAATGCTTCAAATGAAGATCAATTTTACAAACAATGTGTTTGAAGTCTAGCAAGCTACCTGTTATGCTAGAAGCAGCAGTGTATTTACATGGAGTGTTTGCTTACACCAGAATGATCATCACAGAAATAAGCACACATAGTGGCCACTATCTCATTTGCATCTCTACAAATGAGTGCAACCACATTCTACACATCTTCTCCTTCTTTGGAACACACAACAGCAAATTTTATGAAGTTTCTGTAGAAGTATTTGTACATTGTGGTACTATACACATTTTACGTATTTTCCAAGACATAAATTCCAAAACAAGATATCATTGTGAACGAGCTTTACAACAGTAGGAACAGCTGGTAGGCAGTGACATCAGAGGTGTCACATGACTCAGGGGTGTTTAATTGGGCTTAGACATCATTTTAATATAATTTTCATAAAAAAACTGAAATTCATGGGGGGGGGGGGGGGGGGGGGAGGAGGAGTAGTTTATCGGCATAAAATGACATAACTAACCATTTAAGATGATGTCCAGAAAACAGTCAAATATTATATTGGCAATGAACATGGGGAAAATGTAATGATTATCTCTTCTGTGAGTGCAGCAGGAACCACTGGCCGCTATTCCTCCAATGATTTTATTCAAAGGAAAGCCCATGAAAACATGGTTTGCTGACAGTCTATCTACAGGCTCTTTTTGCTGCATGACAAAAAAGGAATCAATAACATTAACTTTTGTTGAATGGGTAGACCAGTTTGGCCATCATAAACCTGCTGCTCAGTGCTATTTTGTTTATTCAAACAGCAGTGGGATCAAGAAGTAATGATGTAAAGACACAATCATTATGAGAGAGCATAAACGAACCAACACTTCAGAAAAACTTGCCAAAGTTTGGGAAAAATCCATGACCATATCTAACATCTCATCTGGGTCTAAGACTACTGAATTGTATCCATATGATTCTAATGTGACTCCAAAGTTGCACTTTTACCTAGTACAGTTTCTGAAGTACAGAAGCGTGCAGCTTCGGAACCTCTGCCAACACCAACTCCGCAAAAATCAGGAGACACTTAATCTTCAGAGGCTCTTCAAAGTGTGTCAAATAGGAATCTGAATTGAGTACACATATTGCCCATGGAAGATGATAACACAGTTGGAAAGGCCATTATTGATTCAAATGATGCTGGAGTTCCTGATAAGAGCACATTTGTGAGTTACTTCCAACACCAAATAAAAAGTGTTCAAGTGCCCAAGAGAAAATCTGCTTTCAACAGTAAAGGAACCATTTTGAAAATAATCACTATTTATGACTAAAGATAAAGCCAAAATTCCTATAATATCCAAGGTTCAGAGAACTAGTCAAAAAGTCAGACTGACAAACAATGATGAGTCTTGGTTTTTCAGGTGTGCAAAGAATATCCAGTGAAATATATGTGTATTTGTTTCTTTTGTGGTCATTACGTCCATGAGGAATGTGTCGGGATATGAAAGAGGACAAGGGCAGTTTTATGTGTCCGAACCATGAGGATACTGATTAACAATGTGGAACAATATTTTTGTGTCAGTTCAATGTAAGAAATAACTTGCATAAATGAATAAGTAACCCTTGGAAACCATTACATTTGTTGCATATGTCCTAGGAAAAAATTTTGACTCACTGAATCGTAGGGGCTTTTTAAGCTTTTTGTCTTTTTCGTATATCTGTATTAGTCAAATTCCTTAAAATTGCCTTTGCCAAACGAGTAATTTCAGTTTGCATTAGATCTGTGTTAAGAAACATAATGCATATTGTGAATCAGATTTAAATATTTTCAATATTTTTAATTATTACTAAAAGAAGGTGAGTAGACCACATTGGGGAAACAGCATACTTAATACGCCCAAAACCATTCTTTTTATTCTTGTTATTATGGCTTGTTTAATTATTTTACTTTTTCCACATCATGAACTTTAGATTGTAACCAACAGTCATAATTTACTGCAGCTAACAAAAATATTAAAAAAAAAAAAACTTTCCTTAGCTAGGCCATATGAGGTACAGTTAAATTAGTAATTTTAATTCGTTGAAGATATACTTGAGGAGGAAACCCCGTACTAATTAGGGCAGTGAGTAAGTGGTGTAAGGCCCGTGTTCGCATCCCAGAATGAAAGCTGTCACAAAATCATTGTATTGTTATTTTAAATGGCTTTTTTCCCCCTTGGAAACAAGGAAAAAAGCATGATCAGTGCACCTCTTTATTACGAATTTGAAGGCCCACACTTAAACCCAAAATAAAATTGTTTTTGGACCTTGTTGTTAATCTTTAAAATTTCAAAATTATATGATTGTTGTTACTCTTTAACCCTTAAAGCCACTATCCCGGAAACTACTTGACTTAGACATAAAATTTGTACTGTTTGATTCAGTTTTTTATAAGCTTTAAAGGTATGTGCTAATTGATGATATTCTTAACAATGTTGTATTTTTCCAGATAAAAATATTCTATAATTTCAAAAATTTAAAAATCAGATTTTCTTTTTTTGTTTTGGAGAAAAGTATATTATTTGTACAGTATTTGTTAATGGGTATGCTAAATTCCATGACAGTGTTCCAGTGGGAGCTGTGATAGATCTTAGTGGCCGCTGGAGTGTGTTTGTTAGCATCGAATCTATTAGAAAAATTTGTCAATAGTACATATATTTCATAAAATATTATATCAAACAAAACACACAGGAAACCAAAAATAAACACACATTACAGCAGCATCCTTCTTATGCACAGTAAGAGTTTGATATATTCCTGGAGAACATGATAGCAAGTGTATGTATAAGATTTATACATACATAGAGAGAGAGAGAGAGAGAGAGAGAGAGAGAGAGAGAGAGAAAGTGGCTGCTTTAGCTGTCTTCTTCGCAGGTCTCCAGGAGATAGCTTTTATGTCTTCTTTGCAGGTCTCCATGAGAGATAAAATGTATCATGAACTCTGAAAATCTGTCTTGCACACATAAATCTACACGTGCACACACACACATCATCAACGCAATTCTTAACTGCTCACATGGTATGTGCAGATGCTTTTACATGGTAGTTGTAAGTAGAGGGTGTTTTGATGTATGGTTGATTAAGATAACAATGGAGGTTGGGCCTGAACTACCACATTAACGGCCAACCACAACTAACAATTGCATTCTAGCTGTTACTGAATGATTTGTGTATTCCACTTTACTCTGAGTTGTGCTTGCTGGTTGTTTCAATTTCTTATATTGAAATGAATGCAGTGAGCAATCTTGGTCTGTCACAGGATTTGAATATGACTCGCAACAGCAGATGAAATCAATGATTCATATGTCCATTTCCCAGAAGCACAGAACACAGACTTAGATTGCCAGCCCTGTGAGATGGAGGCATGGCTTGTCCTCCCACACCGTTCTTCTCCCTCCGACAGCCAGAACTCCTTGTTTGTTTGTTTATGTTTGTGGCTGACTGCCATAAGTGTCAGATACAACATGATTGCCTGTACAAGAAATAATAGAGCATGCATAAACTATTTGAACTTGTAATCTGAATTTTGGGAAGCAAAATGAATCAAATTGTCAAAATTTAAACAAAAAGGATTGTACTCTCAAAGAGCAGCAACTCCATGGCTTTGGCAAAATTGCTTCAAAATCATTAGTTGGAATGGTATTGGAAATCCATTTGTTGCGCCTTCTTGTTGGGAAATAAATCTGTCATTCTTGAATTGAAATCTTCAATTTTACACACAAATGACTTTTCACAGTATAGCATCCCTAAGGTACTCAGTCGTTTTTCTTTAATGATGTTTCGTAGAAACGTTTTAATTCTATAAAACATTGAAAAGCACCACTCAGCTTCTGATGTCAAGATAGGCATTGTGATTAGCATTTTCAAAACTTTAACAGTTCCTTCAAAAGTGTCACAAAGTTCATGCTCTAAAATCAGCAAAAGAAACGGAACTACCTGAGAAACTGCTCTCACCTCAGGCCTAGCAGAGAAGAATTGAAGCTCACCCTTAAAATTTTGCTTTTAAGGTACACACATCAAAAAGTTTTACATCCACCCAGTTCCCAGAACTCCTGAAGTTAGACGTTGACTTTGGATATTGTATCACAGATACAGTCCCATTGACTGTTCAAAGATGTCACGAAACCCGCTCAAAGTTGAAACAACCATGCATGAGCAGTGCTTATTTGACGGAGGGGGTCTGACAGCCAATCAGTTCCAGTCATTCCAGCAGGAAGGAGGTACACAGCTCGTGTTTCTGTAGTTCAACCATGCCTAGATGGTCAATACTGCGGTTCGATCGTGTCTGTATTGTTACTTTGTGCCAGGAAGGGCTCTCAACAAGGGAAGTGTCCAAGCGTCTCTGAGTGAACCAAAGTGATGTTGTTCAGACATGGAGAAGATACAGAGAGACAGGAACTGTCAATGATATGCCTCTCTCAGGCTGTCCAAGGGCTACTACTGCAGTGGATGACCACTACCTATGGATTACGGCTCAGAGGAACTCTGACAGCAATGCCACCATGATGAATAATGCTCTTCATGCAGCCACAGGATGCCATGTTATGACCCATACTGTGCGCAATAGGCAGCATGATGCGCAACTTCATTCCCGATGTCCAAGACGAGGTCTATCTCTGCAACCATGACACTATGCAGCATTGTACAGATGGGCCCAACAACATGCCGAATGGACTGCTCAGGAGTGACATCATGTTATCTTCACCGATGAGTGTCGCATATGCCTCCAACCAGACAATCATCGGAGATGTGTTTGGAGGCAACCCAGTCAAGCTGAACGCCTTACACACACTGTCCAGTGAGTGCAGCAAGATGGAGGTTCCCAGCTGTTTTGGGGTGGTATTGCATGGGATTGAGGTATGCCGCTGGCGGTCATGCAAGGCACCGTAATGGCTGTATGATACGTGAATTTGATATAAATGTGCCCGGGCCAAAAACAGATATGTATGAAAAGAAAGATGAACATATATCTGTATTCTAATGTTTCCTTTCACTCTTCAACTATCTGTCACTTCCCATCTGTGTTTCTGGGTGGACGTATTGTGTCTGTTTGTATGTCCATCCTTCTGATTGGAGGTTTGAGGGAGTTTGTCTGCCTACTTATGTAATAAAATAGAACACCTACAGCCGTCCTATGATGTTATTTATTGTATGACTACCAGTTTTGTTGCTTCAGTACACCATCATCAGGTCTAAATTGATGCTGAGGTGGTTCACTGCAATTGTATACACGATTCATTAGTGCGTAAACCGGTTCATAGATATTGGCCACTGATGAATCATGTATACAGTTGGGGTTATCCCCTCTCAGCATCAGATAAGGCCGGAAAATGGTGTACTGAAACACCGAAACTGGTAGCCATTTAATAAATAACATTGTAAGGACAGATATAGGTGTTACATTTTATTGTGTGTAGTGTGTATGTCAAGCAGCAATATATATGATGTGACTTACCAAACGAAAGTGCTGGCAGGTCGATAGACAGACACACACACACACACACACACACACACACACACACACACACGTACATATATATATATATATATATATATATATATATATATATATATATATATATATATATATATATATATATATATGACTTACCAAATGAAAGTGCTGGCAGGTCAACAGACACACAAACAACCACAAACATACACACAAAATTCAAGCTTTCGCAACAAACTGTTGCCTCATCAGGAAAGAGGGAAAGACGAAAGGAAGTGGATTTTAAGGGAGAGGGTAAGGAGTCATTCCAATCCCGGGAGCGGAAAGACTTACCTTAGGGGGAAAAAAGGACGGGTATACACTCGCGCGCACACACACACATGTCCATCCACACATATACAGACACAAGCAGACATATTTAAAGACAAAGAGTTTGGGCAGAGATGTCAGTCGAGGCAGAAGTGCAGAGGCAAAGATGTTGTTGAATGACAGGTGAGGTATGAGTGGCGGCAACTTGAAATTAGCGGAGATTGAGGCCTGGTGGATAACGGGAAGAGAGGATATATTGAAGAGCAAGTTCCCATCTCCGGAGTTCGGATAGGTTGGTGTTAGTGGGAAGTATCCAGATAACCCGGACGGTGTAACACTGTGCCAAGATGTGCTAGCCGTGCACCAAGGCATGTTTAGCCACAGGATGATCCTCATTACCAACAAACACTGTCTGCCTGTGTCCATTCATGCGAATGGACAGTTTGTTGCTGGTCATTCCCACATAGAATGCGTCACAGTGTAGGCAGGTCAGTTGGTAGATCACGTGGGTGCTTTCACATGTGGCTCTGCCTTTAATCGTGTACACTTTCCGGGTTACAGGACTGGAGTAGGTGGTGGTGGGAGGGTGCATGGGACAGGTTTTACACCGGGGGCGGTTACAAGGGTAGGAGCCAGAGGGTAGGGAAGGTGGTTTGGGGATTTCATAGGGATGAACTAAGAGGTTACGAAGGTTAGGTGGACAGCGGAAAGACACTCTTGGTGGAGTGGGGAGGATTTCATGAAGGATGGATCTCATTTCAGGGCAGGATTTGAGGTAGTCTTATCCCTGCTGGAGAGCCACATTCAGAATCTGATCCAGTCCCGGAAAGTATCGTGTCACAAGTGGGGCACTTTTGTGGTTCTTCTGTGGGAGGTTCTGGGTTTGAGAGGATGAGGTAGTGGCTCTGGATATTTGCTTCTGTACCAGGTCGGGAGGGTAGTTGCAGGATGCGAAAGCTGTTGTCAGGTTGTTGGTGTAATGCTTCAGGGATTCCGGACTGGAGCAGATTCGTTTGCCACGAAGACCTAGGCTGTAGGGAAAGGACCGTTTGATGTGGAATGGGTTGCAGCTGTCGTAATGGAGGTACTGTTGCTTGTTGGTGGGTTTGATGTGGACGGACGTGTGAAGCTGGCCATTGGACAGGTGGAGGTCAACATCAAGGAAAGTGGCATGGGATTTGGAGTACGACCAGGTGAATCTGATGGAACCAAAGGAGTTGAGGTTGGAGAGGAAATTCTGGAGTTCTTCTTCACTGTGAGTCCAGATCATGAAGATGTCATCAATAAATCTGTACCAAACTTTGGGTTGGCAGGCCTGGGTAACCAAGAAGGCTTCCTCTAAGCGACCCATGAATAGGTTGGCGTACGAAGGGGCCATCCTGGTACCCATGGCTGTTCCCTTTAATTGTTGGTATATCTGGCCTTCAAAAGTGAAGAAGTTGTGGGTCAGGATGAAGCTGGCTAAGGTAATGAGGAAAGAGGTTTTAGGTAGGGTGGCAGGTGATCGGCGTGAAAGGAAGTGCTCCATCGCAGCGAGGCCCTGGACGTGCGGGATATTTGTGTATAAGGAAGTGGCATCAATGGTTACAAGGATGTTTTCTGGGGGTAACGGATTGGGTAAGGATTCCAGGCGTTCGAGAAAGTGGTTGGTGTCTTTGATGTAAGACTGTACGTAATGGGTTGAAGGTGTTGATCTATGTAGGCAGAGATACGTTCTGTGGGGGCTTGGTAACCAGCTACAATGGGGCGGCCGGGATGATTGGGTTTGTGAATTTTAGGAAGAAGGTAGAAGGTAGGGGTGCGGAGTGTCGGTGGGGTCAGGAGGTTGATGGAGTCAGGTGAAAGGTTTTGTAGGGGGCCTAAGGTTCTGAGGATTCCTTGAAGCTCCGCCTGGACATCAGGAATGGGATTACCTTGGCAAACTTTGTATGTGGTGTTGTATGAAAGCTGACGCAGTCCCTCAGCCACATACTCCCGACGATCAAGTACCACGGTCGTGGAACCCTTGTCCGCCGGAAGAATGATGATGGACCGGTCAGCCTTCAGATCACGGATAGCCTGGGCTTCAGCAGTGGTGATGTTGGGAGTAGAATTAACGTTTTTTAAGAAGGATTGAGATGCAAGGCTGGAAGTCAGAAATTCCTGGAAGGTTTGGAGAGGGTTATTTTGAGGAAGAGGAGGTGGGTCCCGCTGTGACGGAGGACGGAACTGTTCCAGGCAGGGTTCAATTTGGATAGTGTCTTGGGGAGTTGGATCATTAGGGGTAGGATTAGGATCATTTTTCTTTGTGGCAAAGTGATACTTCCAGCAGAGAGTACGAGTGTAAAGCATCAAAGACACCAACCACTTTCTCGAACGCCTGGAATCCTTACCCAATCCGTTACCCCCAGAAACCATCCTTGTAACCATTGATGCCACTTCCTTATACACAAATATCCCGCACGTCCAGGGCCTTGCTGCGATGGAGCACTTCCTTTCACGCCGATCACCTGCCACCCTACCTAAAACCTCTTTCCTCATTACCTTAGCCAGCTTCATCCTGACCCACAACTTCTTCACTTTTGAAGGCCAGACAAACCAACAATTAAAGGGAACAGCCATGGGTACCAGGATGGCCCCTTCGTACGCCAACCTATTCATGGGTCGCTTAGAGGAAGCCTTCTTGGTTACCCAGGCCTGCCAACCCAAAGTTTGGTACAGATTTATTGATGACATCTTCATGATCTGGACTCACAGTGAAGAAGAACTCCAGAATTTCCTCTCCAACCTCAACTCCTTTGGTTCCATCAGATTCACCTGGTCGTACTCCAAATCCCATGCCACTTTCCTTGATGTTGACCTCCACCTGTCCAATGGCCAGCTTCACACGTCCGTCCACATCAAACCCACCAACAAGCAACAGTACCTCCATTACGACAGCTGCCACCCATTCCACATCAAACGGTCCCTTTCCTACAGCCTGGGTCTTCGTGGCAAACGAATCTGCTCCAGTCCGGAATCCCTGAAGCATTACAACAACAACCTGACAACAGCTTTCGCATCCCGCGACTACCCTCCCGACCTGGTACAGAAGCAAATAACCAGAGCCACTTCCTCATCCTCTCAAACCCAGAACCTCCCACAGAAGAACCACAAAAGTGCCCCACTTGTGACAGGATACTTTCCGGGACTGGACCAGACTCTGAATGTGCCTCTCCAGCAGGGATACGACTTCCTCAAATCCTGCCCTGAAATGAGATCCATCCTTCATGAAATCCTCCCCACTCCACCAAGAGTGTCTTTCCGCCGTCCACCTAACCTTCGTAACCTCTTAGTTCATCCCTATGAAATCCCCAAACCACCTTCCCTACCCTCTGGCTCCTACCCTTGTAACCGCCCCCGGTGTAAAACCTGTCCCATGCACCCTCCCACCACCACCTACTCCAGTCCTGTAACCCGGAAGGTGTACACGATCAAAGGCAGAGCCACGTGTGGAAGCACCCACGTGATCTACCAACTGACCTGCCTACACTGTGACGCATTCTATGTGGGAATGACCAGCAACAAACTGTCCATTCGCATGAATGGACACAGGCAGACAGTGTTTGTTGGTAATGAGGATCACCCTGTGGCTAAACATGCCTTGGTGCACGGCCAGCACATCTTGGCACAGTGTTACACCGTCCGGGTTATCTGGATACTTCCCACTAACACCAACCTATCCGAACTCCGGAGATGGGAACTTGCTCTTCAATATATCCTCTCTACCCGTTATCCACCAGGCCTCAATCTCCGCTAATTTCAAGTTGCCGCCACTTATACCTCACCTGTTATTCAACAACATCTTTGCCTCTGCACTTCCGCCTCGACTGACATCTCTGCCCAAACTCTTTGTCTTTAAATATGTCTGCTTGTGTCTGTATATGTGTGGATGGATATGTGTGTGTGTGTGTGTGTGTGTGTGTGTGTGTGTGTGTGTGTGTGCGTGTGTGCGCGAGTGTATACCCGTCCTTTTTTCCCCCCTAAGGTAAGTCTTTCCGCTCCGGGGATTGGAATGACTCTTTACCCTCTCCCTTAAAACCCACTTCCTTTCGTCTTTCCCTCTTTCCTGATGAGGCAACAGTTTGTTGCGAAAGCTTGAATTTTGTGTGTATGTTTGTGGTTGTTTGTGTGTCTGTCGACCTGCCAGCACTTTCATTTGGTAAGTCAAATCATCTTTGTTCTATATATATAAGTGTGTGTGTGTGTGTGTGTGTGTGTGTGTGTGTGTGTGTGTGTGTGTGTGTAAAAGTTTGTTTACAATATATCTTCTGAAAGGGGAGGCAGTGAGATAATTTATCATTCAGTTTAGACTGTTATAGTGGTAATCGTAGGAGAGACTATGGGAGTGTGAACTTTAGATGCTTGGATTGGTGCTGGTGAAACTATCAGCTAGCCACACACCTCAAAATAACCCACATTATTCTCATCTCCTTGCGATGTCAGTACTTGAAACCCAGTATAGAAATATATTAAAATTAATTTTATTTTATGGGTAAGGGCAGCCCTCTGCCCATAGTCTCTAGGGCTTTGAGCTTGTTAGTAAGATGTAATGTATGTTAGAAGCCCAATAAGGCTGTCTAATCATTATTTGACATTTAATGACAATCAGTTTAGTGCATTATTTGAAGTATACATTTAAATTTAAATTCATATTTGAGTTAGTGTGACAAATTTTTACATACACGTGCTCAAGAAGACTGTGAATAATTTACTTAATTATACCACCATTTTACAGATACATTAATATTAATCAATATTATTAATCAAACAATGATGTAGCTGTTATTATTTCACAATCTGTTAGTTGAGTGCCTT
This sequence comes from Schistocerca americana, assembly GCF_021461395.2. Classification (NCBI taxonomy): domain Eukaryota; kingdom Metazoa; phylum Arthropoda; class Insecta; order Orthoptera; family Acrididae; genus Schistocerca; species Schistocerca americana. The sequence continues at coordinate 445,698,956 of NC_060120.1, forward strand.
GCAAAGAGATTTTTTACTCATCTTCAACATGAAAGATGTTATGGTGATACACTAACCATCTAATTAAAGCCTAAAAGTATGTATTGCACTTTTTTAAAATGATATAACCTGCTTCTCCCAAGCAGTAATAACACAATTGATGTAACAACACGTTCTATTGCAATATAATCTCTTTATGTGGTAGTCTCCCCCAGCGGGTCCAGGGGTTAGAATAGGCCCGAGGTATTCCTGCCTGTCGTAAGAGGTGACTAAAAGGAGTCTCACGCATTTTGGCAGACTGAGTTATGGTCCACTTTCAGGGTTTGACCTACACCTCTTTCAAAATTATGAGTGTGGGCTATTTGGAGATGGGTGCCTTACCTGGTTTGCCATACATCCAGTGTGTGATTAGACCTTGAATCTGCACCTCCGCCTGCAATCCATTTATCTGGGCAAGGATGCCTCACAGGGTACATAATCTACTTCCATAGGCTGCTGCCCTCTTTCACTCTAACATGATATTGGATGTCTCAGCACTCAACATCCATCACGGTAGCCAGTCCGTTGTGGCGGGGGCCGTCATGTATCTATTTGGTGGTAGCCCCCTGACAACACAGGGATCGCACTGCTGATGCCAGAGCTGAGCCTCCCCACATATGCCAAGGAGTAGATGCCCATCTTCTAGGGGCAACTGGACCCCGGCAGCGACCATCATGCTAGGTGGCCTTTGCTGTGGCTGGGTGGCGCCCATGAGGGGAGCCTCTGGTCGGAGTGGGTGGCATCAAGGTGGATGACGCACAATGAAGTGACCATGTCATATTTTTGTAGGGACCAAATAGCCCCAGCAGTCTCTAAGAAAGGGAAGGTTGGTTATAATGCTGATAGGTATGACCCTAAATAGTTTCCCTCACTAGCATCTTACAGAGTGTGCAGCAGAACTGATGGGAACTCCTTTCTGCATGTGAAGACTCTGTTTTGTTGAGCACCTGGAGAAAAAGTTTGGGGAAGTGACAGCACTGTCCAAAATGCGCAATGGGTCAGTTTTGATTCAGATGGCATCCCCAACCCAGTCTTGGGAGTTGCTAATTTGTGGAAAGCTGGGTGATATTCCAGTTTTGGTCACTCCCCATAGAAGCCTCAACATGGTCCAGGGAATTACTTTTCATCTTGACCTCCTGTTGCAGTTTGACGATGAACTATGGGGCATTCACTTCGTCCAGTGTGTCTATAGGGGGACCTAAAGACAATAAGGTTGCCACTGGTGCCTTCATCTTGGCCTTTGAGTGTGACTCATCACCTGAATTTGTCAATGTTATGGTATACTGATGTGACATTAAACCTTATGGCCCTTCCCCTATGTAGTGCTCTAAGTGCTGGAAATTTGGGCACATGTCCTGCCAGTGCAATTCAAACACCACATTTAGAGACAATGGACGTTCCCTGCATCCGAATACTCCATGTGTGCCTCCTCCCACCTGTGTAAACTGTGGAGAGCACCACCCCCCTGCTTGCTGGATTTCCCGGTACTCCAAGAGGAGCAGAAAATTATGGAGTAAAAGACTCTGGATAGCTGTCTTACCATGAAGCTAAACTCAAATACAACAGGTTAAACCCTGTTCGAACGCTATCTTCCTATGCTGCCGCTATGACAGCATCGCCATCCATGACACCATTACAACCATCATCTAAGCTTACTCCAGTGGGCCCTCAGGGCTGTGCATCTTCATCCCCCCCTCTCCAGCTGGCTGGGGGCACATATTCTTCTGCACCCCCCCCTCCCCCCCCCCCTAAATGCCCAGGACATCAGTCCGCTCCTCCTCAGCTGGAGAAGCAACAGCCTCCTCCGGCTCCTCTTGTGTGGAAGGGGTCTCCTGGGGCTCTGTCTTCTTTGGTCCACCCCCCCCCCCCTCCCCCACACACACACACACACACACACACACACACACACACACACATACTGTAGTCAAGTCGACACCAGCCAGTGGATGAAGGATCCACTAGCTGCCGGTCAAAGGGCTTCACAGTCTTCCTCTGCCCCTGAAGCTCCTTCCAAGAAGCCCTGCCAGCAAGCCCATAAGGAGTGGCAAGAGGGCAAATGATCAAAGAAGTAGTCTGTTAAGAAACGGGAGCCTCCGGTGGTGCCCGCACCACCCTCCTCCAAGGATCAAAGATCTGCATCTGAGGACAATGGTGGAGATTCTGGCATCCCATGAGGACCTAGATCTTGCCAATGTCTCAAATTCAATGGTGCTGGATGCCAACACTCAGCCAGTGGTGGCAAGTGATGCTGATGCATAATTTGCCTCCTTCGTGCCTTCCCAGACAACAGAAAGTGTCATTCTCCAGTGGAAGTGCAGCGGTTTTTTTTCCCCCCTGGCTAAGTTAAGACAACTCTTAAGCATTACACCTGATTTTTGTGTTGTCCTGCAGGAAGCCTAGTTTCCCTCAGTGTGGACCCCTGCTCTGCGTGGCTATCAGGGGTACTACAAAAACCGTACTGTCTGTGACAGACCATCAGGTGGAGTTTGTATCTTTGTCCTTACCTCTGTCTGTAGCAAACCCATGGCCCTTCACACATCTTTAGAAGCTGTGGCTGCCAGGGTGAGGACAACACAGAAAATTACCACCTGTAACATTTATGTCCATCTAGATGGTGACGCACCACCCCATGTATTGGCTGCACTACTTCCCCAGCTGCTCCTACCTTTTCTACTTCTGGGCGATTTTAAAACCCATAACCCTTTGTGGGGTGGAACCAAGGTGATTGGCTGTGGTAAAGATGTCGGGAACCTACTGACTCAACTCGATCTTTGCCTCCTAAACACAGATGCTCCCACACATTTCAGTGTAGCACATGGCACATACTCGGCCGTTGATCTCTGTTTGCAGTCTTGGCCTTCTCCCGAGCCCATGATTACTTGTGTCATAGTGACAACTTTCCATTCTTCCTGTCCCTGCCCCAGCATCCCTCATTTCAATGCTTGCACAGATATACTCTTCCCAAGGCTGACTGGGATGCTTTCACCTCCACTACCACCACTGAATCTTCGTTGCATGGTAGCATCGATGAGGTGATACACATCCTCACTACTACCATTGTTACTGCAGCTGAATTGACAATACCTCATTCCTCAGGTTGAATCCCCCCCCTCCCTCCTCCTTGGAAGTCAGTGCCTTGGTAGTTGCCGGAAATAGCTGCGGCCATTAGAGACCATAGGTGGGCACTTCAACGTCATAAGTGTCACCTGTCCCTGGAGAACCTCAATGCCTTCAAACGGCTTCGTGCCCAGGTTCACCTTCTCATGAAACAACGGAAGCAGGAGTGTTGGGAGCGCTATGTCTCCACCATTGGAGTACGAACCTCTCCTTCCCAGGTTTGGAACTAGCTCCAACAACTTTATGGCTATCAGATGCGTGCAGGTGTATCTGGAATTTCTATATGTGGAGCAGTATCTGCTGACCCAGACATAATAGCAGAGCATCTTGCTGAGCATTATGCTTGCATCTCTGCATCTGAGAATTACCACCCTGCCTTTAATCTCCTCAAACAGCAGATGGAATGACAACACCTATCTTTTACTCCACACACCCTGAGCCACATAATGCTCCCCTCAGCGAGTGCGAATCTCTGAGTGCCCTTGCCGACTGTCCTGATCATCCCCTGACCCAGACCACATCCATTCCCAACTGCTTAAACATCTGTTAGCAGCTTACCAGCACCACTTCCCTGCCATCTTCAGCCACATCTGGAGCGATGGCGAATTCCTGTTGTAGTGGCAGGAAAGTATCATCATTCCAGCCTAGTAAGGACCCACTCAATGGGAATAGCTATTGTCCTGTCAGCCTCAACTACATTCTGTGCAAGCTGCTTCAATGTACAGTTAGCCAGCGGTTTTGTTGGCTCCTTGAGCCTAGGGCCTACTGGCTCCATCCCAGGGCGGTTTTCACCAAGGGCGCTCCACCATTGACAACTTGGTCCACCTGGAGTCTGCCATTCAATAGGCCTTTTCGTGACAACACCACCTTATACCCATATTTTTTGGCATGACCAAGGCCTGCGATACCACTTGGCGATATCACATCCTCGCTATTCTGCTTGAGTCAGGTCTCTGGGGCCCACTCCAGATTTTTATACGGAACTTTTTGTCACTCTGCACTTTCAGAGTTCACATCAGTGTTTCACACAGTGTGCCATATACACAAGAGAATGGAGTTCCACAGGACTCTGTCCTGAGTGTCGTCACCCTCTTTATAAGTGCCGTCAGGGGTCCCGCACTAACAGTAGGATCCTCCGTATCTCCCCTCGTCTATGCTGATGATTTTTGTATTTCCTTCTGCTCCTCTTATATTGTTGTAGCTGAACGCTGACTGCAGGGAGCTATATGGAAGGTGCAGTTGTGGGCCCTTACTCATGGCTTTCAGATTTTTGCCACAAAGACTTGTGTCATGCACTTCTGTCCTCGTCATACTGTCCATCCCCATCCAGAACTTTACCTCAATGACCAACTACGTGGTGTAGTGGAGACTAACTGCTTTTTGGAACAGGTTTTCGATGCCTGCTTAACTTGGCTTCCCCTGTCTTCATCAGCTTAAGGACAAGTGCTGGCAGCATCTTAATATTATTCGAAGCCTGAGCCCCACCGACTGGGGTGCTGATCGCCCTACACTGCTGCATCTGTACAAAGCCCTTGTACAGTCCAGTATTGTCTATGGGAGCTTGGTGTATGGTTCAGCATCCCCCTCCACACTGCATCTGCTGGACCCTATCAACCACTGTGGAGTTTGGCTCACAACGGGTGCTTTCTGAACGAGCCCAGTGATCACCCTCTTCTTGGAAGCTGGCATTACTCCATTGCGACTTCAGTGGCAACCACTGCTTACAAATTGTAGCACCCACATTCATAGTTCGCCTCACCATCCAAACTACCGTCTCCTTTCCCCTAACATGGTGATCCATCTCCCGCAATGGTGGGCCAGAACTGAGAATCCCTTTGCCGTCTGTGTCCTTTCACTTGTTACTGAACTCAGCACTTTCGTTCAACCACTTTCCGTGGGGGTCCTCTTACGTACACCTCCATGGTCCATACCTCAGCCACGGCTTCGGCTGGACCTATTGCAAGCCCAAAAGGCTCAGCTCCACCTGAGGCCCTCCGCCAGCAATTTTTCTCTCTTCTCAGCGAGTTCCAGGGCTCAGAAATAGTCTATGCCAATGGATCAATGGTCAGTGGTCTAATTGGCTTCGCTTAAACTCACATTGGACATAGTGAACAGTGCTCCTTGCCAGATGGCTGCAGTGTTTCCACTGCAGATATGGTAGCCATCTATTGCACCCTTGAGCATATCTGCTCCTTTGCCAGTGAGTCCTTAGTCATCTGTAGTGACTACTTAAGCAGCCTACAAGCTCTTGACCAGTGCCTCCCTCAATTTCCTTTTTGTAATGACTGTCTAGGAGTCTGTGTCTGCCCTTGACAACAGTGGACATTCAGTGACCTTCATTTGGTCCCCAAGACATGTTGGGTACTGGGGAATGAACTTGCTGATAGCCTGGCCAAACAGGCGACAAGTAAACCAACTCTGGAGATTAGCCTAGACTAGATTAGATTAGATTAGAGATTAGAGATTAGATTAGATTAATACTAGTTCCATGGATCATGAATACGATATTTCGTAATGATGTGGAACGAGTCGAATTTTCCAATACCTGACATAATTAGGTTAATTTAACAACATACTTAAGTTAATATAACAACTTTATTTTTTTGTGTTTTTTTGTTTTTCTTTATATTTTATTTTTATTTTTTTTATTTTTTTTTAATATTTTTGTTTTGTTTTTTTTTTTTCTTTTTTTTCTTAATTTATATCTAAAAATTCCTCTATGGAGTAGAAGGAGTTGTCATTCAGAAATTCTTTTAATTTCTTCTTAAATACTTGTTGGTTATCTGTCAGACTTTTAATACTATTTGGTAAGTGACCAAAGACTTTAGTGCCAGTATAATTCACCCCTTTCTGTGCCAAAGTTAGATTTAATCTTGAATAGTGAAGATCGTCCTTTCTCCTAGTATTATAGTTATGCACACTGCTATTACTTTTGAATTGGGTTTGGTTGTTAATAACAAATTTCATAAGAGAGTATATATACTGAGAAGCTACTGTGAATATCCCTAGATCCTTAAATAAATGTCTGCAGGATGATCTTGGGTGGACTCCAGCTATTATTCTGATTACACGCTTTTGTGCAATAAATACTTTATTCCTCAGTGATGAATTACCCCAAAATATGATGCCATATGAAAGCAATGAGTGAAAATAGGCATAGTAAGCTAATTTACTAAGATGTTTATCACCAAAATTTGCAATGACCCTTATTGCATAAGTAGCTGAACTCAAACGTTTCAGCAGATCATCAATGTGTTTCTTCCAATTTAATCTCTCATCAATGGACATACCCAAAAATTTGGAATATTCTACCTTAGCTATATGCTTCTGATTAAGGTCTATATTTATTAATGGCGTCATACCATTCACTGTACGGAACTGTATGTACTGTGTCTTATCAAAATTCAGTGAGAGTCCGTTTACAAGGAACCGCTTAGTAATTTTCTGAATGACAGTATTGACAATTTCATCAGTTAATTCTTGTTTCTCAGGTGTGATTACTATACTTGTATCATCAGCGAAGAGAACTAACTTTGCCTCTTCATGAATATAGAATGGCAAGTCATTAATATATAATAAGAACAACAAAGGACCCAAGACTGACCCTTGTGGAACCCCATTCTTGATTGTTCCCCAGTTTGAGGAATGTGCTGATCTTTGCATGTTACGAGAACTACTTATTTCAACTTTCTGCACTCTTCCAGTTAGGTACGAATTAAACCATTTGTGCACTGTCCCACTCATGCCACAATACTTGAGCTTGTGTAGCAGAATTTCATGATTTATACAATCAAAAGCCTTTGAGAGATCACAAAAAATCCCAATGGGTGGTGTTCGGTTATTCAGATCATTCAAAATTTGACTGGTGAAAGCATATATGGCATTTTCTGTTGAAAAACCTTTCTGGAAACCAAACTGACATTTTGTTAGTACTTCATTTTTACAGATATGTGAAGCTACTCTTGAATACATTACTTTCTCAAAAATTTTGGATAAAGCTGTTAGAAGGGAGATTGGACGGTAGTTGTTGACATCAGATCTATCCCCCTTTTTATGCAAAGGTATAACAATAGCATATTTCAGTCTATCAGGGAAAATGCCCTTTTCCAGAGAGCTATTACACAGGTGGCTGAGAATCTTACTTATCTGTTGAGAACAAGCTTTTAGTATTTTGCTGGAAATGCCATCAATTCCATGTGAGTTTTTGCTTTTAAGCAAGTTTATTATTTTCCTAATTTCAGAGGGAGAAGTGGGTGAGATTTCAATTGTATCAAATTGCATAGGTATGGCCTCTTCCATTAACAGCCTAGCATCTTCTAATGAACACCTGGATCTACTATATCCACAACATTTAGAAAATGATTATTAAAAATATTTTCAACTTCTGACTTTTTGTTCATAAAGTTTTCATTCAATTTGATGGTAATACTGTCTTCCTCTGCTCTTGGTTGGCCTGTTTCTCTTTTAATAATATTCCAAATTGTTTTAATTTTATTATCAGAGTTGCTGATTTCAGACATGATACACATACTCCTGGATTTTTTAATAACTTTTCTTAATATAACACAGTAGTTTTTATAATTTTTGATAGTTTCTGGGTCACTACTCTTTCTTGCTGTCAGATACATTTCCCTTTTCCGGTTACAAGATATTTTTATACCCTTAGTAAGCCATGGTTTGTTACAAGGTTTCTTACGAGTATATTTAACTATTTTCTTGGGGAAGCAGTTTTCAAATGCATTTTCAAAAATGTCATGAAATAAATTATATTTTAAATTGGCATCAGGTTCACGGTACACCTCATCCCAGTCTAACTGCTGTAGGCTTTCCCTGAAATTTGCAGTTGTTAAATTGTTGACTGAACGTACTACTTTGGAGGACTGTTTAGTATTGCTGAATGGAGCTATGTCATATATTGTAACTAGCTGTGCACCGTGATCAGAAAGACCATTCTCAACAGGCTGAGCATTTATCTGGTTAAACTTATCTTGGTCTATAAAGAAGTTATCTATCAGTGAGCTGCTATCCTTTACCACCCGAGTAGGAAAATCAATAACAGGTGTCAAATTGAAAGAACCGAGTAATACTTCAAGGTCATTTTTCCTATTGCCCTCTTTCAGAGAATCTACATTGAAGTCCCCACAAATAATAATTTGCTTCCCCCTGTCTGACAGATAGCACAACAAGGAGTCCAAATTTTTCAGAAATAGATGAAAATTTCCTGATGGGGACCTATATACAGTTACAATTATAAATGTGCCTTTATTTAATTTAAGCTCACAGGCACATGCTTCTATATGTTTCTCTACACAAAACTTTTTTGTTTCTATACTTTTTGCACAATGATAACTTTTGACATATATGGCAACTCCTCCTTTCTCCATATTTTCTCTCATTACATGTGCAGAGAGCTTATAACCACTTACATTTACCTTATCCATATCAGTAACAATGTGATGCTCAGACAGGCATAGTATATCTATTTCATTCTCAGCTTCTAAATCTTCCAAACAAACCAGAAGCTCATCTACTTTATTCTTTAAACTCCCAATATTTTGATGAAATATACTTACATTATTTTTAATTATACTTTTATGAGAACCTTTCCTTATTCTAACATTTGCAGTACTCTCCTGTCTGAGTTTCTCATTGTGCTTAGGCCTAGTTCCTATACCAGTGGTCACATGGTGTTCAGAGAGGCAGATTATGTCAATTGGGTTGGGTGACTTTAGTTCATCAATGCAATTACCTAGGACTGAGATACAACTTGGTGGAGATAAAATTTCTGGTGATTGGTGAAAATTTATAATTGATAGCTGTGATTGGTGATCCAATGTGCTAGAATTGTGCTGTTGAATTTCTTTCCTAAACTGAAGATTTGTTTCAATCCTGACCTCTCGTAGAACTTGACATCTTTCTGTCTTACCTATCCTAAAAAAGGTGCTGCTCCAACACCTGTAACCACTGGTATTTTACCATTCATGGCAGTGCCTCCCCCCCTTAAATTTCCTGCTATTACCCCAGCCAGTTTCCCCTTCCCTTTCCTGTTGAGATGTAGGCCGTGCCTGGTATAGTCCCACCTACTGAGATAATCAACAGGAACCACACCAATATGAGCCCCCGCACCCGACACAAGCAGCTGTTCCAACTCCAAATTAACTCTCCCAACAGAAGAGTTCAAATGAGGCCGGTCATGGCGTCTCAGGACAGATACAAATTCAACATTGGTGTGTCTCGATGCCGACGCAATCTTTACCAGGTCACACTCTATACTGTACCCAGGATCTCTGCCGATGCTGTTCCCTGGCCCTCCCACAATAACCACGGTGTCTTCCCTGGTAAATCCTTTACAGAGTGAACCTAAATCCTCTGTCACCTGATCCAGACTAGCACTTGGTTTGAAAAAATTTGTGACCTGGTATTCTGGTCCTAATTCCTCCTGCAGAAGTTGGCCTGCACCTCTGGCATGAGAACTGCCTAACAACAAAACTTTCTTCCTTTTCGATGACTTTCCTACATTCTTTTTCAATTTCCTATTGAAAGTTTGTTGTGTCCTGTCTACACCTACCTCTGCTTGAGGCTCATCAGTTTCTAACTGAAGCAACAGGTCAAACTTATTTTTGACATTCACCACAAGACTGTCAGACTTAGTTCTAGGCCTGTTCCTTCTGCTACCTGTTGCCACTTCCCACCTCTCTTTGCCCTTCTCCCTCCTTAACCTGTCCAGATCTTCCCTAGCCTGATCTAGCTCAGCCTGAAGGGCAGCAATTTTCCCCTCCTGTTCCACTATCTTCCTATCTCTGCTGCAAATCCTACATAACCACTGATGAGCCTGATCCACTATCCCAACACCCACGCCACTGCAGTCCCCCCAGTGAAAAAAACTACTGCATCCATCACACCAAACCCCGGAACTAACAACTCTACGGCAAGTCAGGCACTTCTCACTCATGGCAAAAATAATACTTTAGCTAGAATAAATCAATTAAATTACCGAAAATCAAAAAAGACGTTACAAGAATTAAGCCTATTCACAAATGTATATAAGCAAGTTTCTGATTTAAAATTCCGCTGGTTTTCTGAGATCTGTATTAAAACAACGAAGGTATACGCTATTTATTATATATTTCACTCGATGGAATGAAAAAAGGGCAATTAAACGAGATACTTTAACTTTGATTCTCCAAAAACGTTACGAGAATAGGCCTATAAACAAATGTATATAGGCAAGTTTCTGATATAAAGTTACGCTGTTTTTCTGAAATCTGTATTAAAACAATGAAGTTATGCGCTATTTACGGTAGTTTACTTATTTGTTACCGAGAAACTAGTTAAATTACCTTGAAACAAGAAACAAACACATTTACAAAATTTAAGCCTAAGCACGACTTCGCGAAGTTACGATCTTTTCGTGTTTTCTGAAAAAATACGCAAATAAAAGTCAAACCTTTAACGGCAAGACGAAACGATACACTAATGCACGTATTTAATTTGTTGTCAGCGTTAAACTAAATTATATTCCTGTCTAAATCACTTAACTTTCTGGAAATGGTTTCTGGCGTCACTTACTCGGCGGCCATCTTGGATCACCTGATTTGCAATCGTTCTTCCACCACAAAGTTTTCGTGATCTGGGATACTGAATGGCGCACCCACATTACACCAAATAGACTCTGGGCTATCAAGGAGATAACGAATGTGTGGCACTCATCCATGCGAGCTACTCACAGGGACTCCGTTGTCCTTTGCTGGCTCTGCATGGGCCATATGTGGCCAACACATGATCACCTCCTCTGTTGCGAGGACTCACCTTGGTGTTGCTTTGGCTCCCATATGACTGTTGTCCATATTTTGTTGGGCTGCCCAATTTTAGCCTTTCGGCGGCAGATTGTTGGGCAACAATGCCTCAAAGACAGATTTAGTTTCACATTTTAGTCGTGAGAGGGATTTTTATCATGCAATCTAGCAATGGGCATCTGCCCTTCCTTCAAAGGCCTCCACCCTCCCTTTATGTTACCTTTATGTCACTCTTTCTTTGGATTTTGTTTGCATTGGTGTTTGTCTTTTCCCCATGTGTGTTTGTTTCGCCTTGTCTTTTAGGCTGGACATGGCTCATCCCTTTTTATTCCTGTAATCAGCCAGCCCTGGCCATCTGCTCTATGATTTTTAATACCTTCCTCTACTTTTTCTTGTGGTTTACATTTTCCCCTTTTTTGTTCGCTTCTTTTGTTTTCTCTTTCCACTTGGTTCCCCATTACTTTTGCACCCTTTTACCTTCCCAAACTAATTTTGGGAGTTGTTTTACCTTGAGACGTGTTTGCATGAGGAAAAGGAGATGATGACCTTAGTATTTCGGTCCCTTTACACCCCGAAACAACCAATCATCTGGTAGTTAGTATGTTCTCCCAATGGCAGTTGAGGGGCTTAATTTACATAGTACAAAGTATTTTTTTACAGTCAATTTATTTGTTCTTCTCAGTTAAAAGAGAGAGCTGGTCCACAATAATATGTAAATAAAAGGTTTACTTCTTTTTCATCTCTGGATAGAACAGAAGCCATCCACCATTTATTTTCATAGGCACAAGAAACAAGTCCTGTAATCTGTTCAGATACATGCAATACATTTGAATTTTATGAACACCAAAATCCTTAAAATTAAAAACAATTTTTGCCTTACCTTTTGGTTTGCTCATAGGTGTAAATGCATGATACCTCTGTGTCCCTGTGACTGCTGTGGCTTTATAAAAACTTTCTGTGGAGCTCCTTTTTTGTGCTGCATGTTCATCATTTGTCAAGTAGATGTGACTGATGGCATATATGCTCTACCCCACTCTAACAACATGATTGAAGTCAATAGTTGATCATGTTGTACTTCCACAACTAAAGTTAAGAAAACCACCTTGGCAGTTATTTTATGTGCATTTATTAAGTCACTATTTTCATTGTATGTGAACATCCCCAGGTGACAAAGTGGCACCAGTGTGCTAGCGTCAAGTTTTAGAATGCTCAATTTCCCAGTAAAATGTTGAAACTCTCATGTCGGAATACGATAACTACAATATTCCACTTTGTGGGTTGCGTTTGGTATTTGTTGTATTCCAACATGTACCTTTCAACATTTTATTGGGCGATTAAGAATTTTTAAATCGTGAAATTAGGAGTTTCCTGCAATTTTTTATCCCTTTAACTTGTGTCGTAAAGAGTTACACATGCACAAAGCACCCTGGCCCTTCTCCCCTCACCAGTGCTTTGCTAATTTTATCTGTGCGGTCCATCTCTACTGAAATGAATTACTACAATAGAAGTGAATATTCTCTCTCTCTCTCTCTCTCTCTCTCTCTCTCTCTCTCTCTCTCTCTCTCTCTCTCACACACACACACACACACACACACACACACACACACACACACACACACACACACACACTGTTGTTCTATAAATATGTACTACAACTACCGTAAATTAGAGGTTACACAAAATAGAAATGAGTACTATACCATACATTATTCATGTCAATTGTTATATGGCATAGTTAATCACAATTTTCAAATTATAAAGTGAAGTACTAGGTAATTTCATTTTAACAGTAGTTTAATGAACCAGATTGCAAACCAACTACACAGTTGAGATACTGTTGCCAGTATGAACAGCAGTGAAATAAAATTTATTTCCATATGTTCCCTTTGGAGTACCATCATGAAATTCGGCACACACATTAACAAATAGTGTGTGACTAACATACATTTTTAATGAAAAAATCCAGTTTTGAAAGTTTCATAGTTTTTAAAAAAATTTGGTTTGTGAAAATTTTCACATTTTAATAAAATTGATCAACCAACTCGTATTTTTTAAAGTCTCCGATAAACTGAGTATAAATTTCAGGTCTGTACATCAAATGCTTTTGGAGATATGGCCATTTTAAGGTTTCGAAATGTGGAAAAAATTGCACAGTTTCAAGAACTTTAAAAATTAATAACTCAAAAACAAAATTTAAAAAAAACAATTTTAATTTTGGATTTTATCTTGTTGTGATAGATAAAACAAAATGACCAAAAACTACAAAATCATAAAAAATTAATTTTTTTACTCCATGTGAAATGGAATGACACAGGAACCAAAACTGTGACACCCTTTTAATAACTGCATGATTGAACTGAAGCAGTAAATAGCCATAAACCTTTTCATAATCAGTGTCAGTAATTAACACTGTTATCATAAGCATAATTAATGTTGAAATAAACTACCAAGAAAAGCACCTTTGTGAATAAAAACACTTTGCTTTCCATTGGATGTTAGGTGGCTTGAACTTTAGCACTGGAGGACTCTGTGATCTGAATACAGACTTAATATCTCTTGGCCTCCCATCCTACTTATCAAGGATTTCCTTCCTCAGGTGTGTCTGGAACAGATCTAAATCAGTAATTCTTTGTGGCAAGTTATCATCACAAGATGATCGTCCGTAAGATACTAAAGATTCAGCATATGCAAAATATTTTAAGATGTTGATTTGCTTATTTCCATGGCTAAGTAATGATGCAAAGAAAAAATACTTAATTCCAGTTTTAACTTAGTAATATATTCGCCCCTATCCATCCAAAATTTAGATTTTCATCGATTTTAACATGCACAATTTGAAACATTCTGCTTTCTTTACCAAATCAATTTATGTTCTATGGTTATCAATAGAGTCCTTGTACAAAATTCTCACCCACAGGCATGAGAAGCAGTAATTTTTTTCATGCCCATCTGTGAGTGGTGGAAATAGAAACCTGAACATAGAAAATAAAGATATCCTGTGTTTTGCATTTTATATTGATTTGTTGAATGCACTAGTGTGAGCAAAATAGGGTTGTTACATCAGCAGTATGAAGTCTAGCTTGACATTTATTTTACTTTTCAACATAATGCAAATTTGTTTGTATCCCATTATTAGGCAAGTCCTTGACAGCCTACAACAGAGTTCTTGAGGCAGCTGTCACAGCCATTGAGTGTCCCTCAGGCTGCAGACTCATCGTGATCATTGTCAAACTGTTTCCCTTGCAGGTGATTAAGGGGGCTCAAACATGAAAGTCACTGGGTACTAAATCAGAGCTTTACGTTGAATATTCCAATTGTTCCCCCTGAAATGTGTGCAGTAAATCCCAGTGTCTTTCTTTGAGATGCAACCATTGTCATTCAGATGTGTCGTTCATACTGCCTGGAATCCGTGTCTGTTGGAGCTCCCACAAAGTGATACCGTAGAACACAGCTTCAAATCTCTGTTAGTTAGGAATTTCAGCAGTATTATACTCTGCACACCAAAAAAGACAATCACAATAACGTAACACCACCTTGGGAGGTTTGTTTTTACTTATATTGTTAGTGGTGAACTGTGGCTCATCTATTTAATATTCCATGTTATGAAATAACCTTCTGCCTCACTGTATGTATGAGCTATGGCATGGATAGGCTTATTCTGCTGTATTTGGGCTCTGGAGACAAAGCAAGGAAACCAGTTTGTACAAATTTCACAAAAATTCAGCTGCTTATGGATGATAATATATTCACTTCCACAAAAACAATCTAAGAATGGGGCATCAGAGGAAAATTTTGACATATCAACCAGGATTCTCCTTGTTTGTGATTTTTTTTTTTCTTCTCTCTTGCTGGATGCCTGTATAAATTTGAAGAAAGCTGTCTGAGAAATACAATTATCACCATATACGAGATATGTTTCACAATGAACTTTCTTTGTGGACAGTCCATTGCTCTGCAAAAATCTAGCAACTACTTGGTGTTCTTGTCAGATACACACCAGCAGTACATCTGCCATCTTGCACTGGCAGCAGTTCGCTATTGTTGACTGTGGGGTGATGTACACAGCCTGAAAAACAAGTGAAGCACACAGAAAGGGAGAAGAAAACAAAATAAAATTTCATGGGTTGAGAGGGTGTTTTATGTTATCTCAGTGATTACAAATTTGAGTCAAATTTATGAAAAACCTGGCAGTATGAGCCCACTCTTCTGTATGACTTTGCAGCCTGTCTAGCCTGGATGCATTCACTGAGTCACTTAGGAAGGGTGTCATAAAGATGTTTCAATGGAGAGACGTCTACAGACGTTAAAGTAACCTCTGGCGTGCCACAGGGGAGTGTTATGGGACCATTGCTTTTCACAATATATATAAATGACCTAGTAGATAGTGTCGGAAGTTCCATGCAGCTTTTCGCGGATGATGCTGTAGTGTACAGAGAAGTTGCAGCATTAGAAAATTGTAGCGAAATGCAGGAAGATCTAGGTGCAGGGAGTGGCAACTGACCCTTAACATAGACAAATGTAATGCATTGCGAATGCATAGAAAGAAGGATCCTTTATTGTATTATTATATGATACCAGAACAAACACTGGTAGCAGTTACTTCTGTAAAATATCTGGGAGTATGCGTGCGGAATGATTTGAAGTGGAATGATCATATAAAATTAATTGTTGGTAAGGCGGGTACCAGGTTGAGATGCATTGGGAGGTGGCTTACAAAACACTCGTTCGACCTATACTTGAGTATTGCTCATCAGTGTGGGATCCGTACCAGATCGGGTTGACGGAGGAGATAGAGAAGATCCAAAGAAGAGCGGCGCGTTTCGTCACAGGGTTATTTGGTAAGAGTGATAGCGTTACGGAGATGTTCAGCAAACTCAAGTGGCAGACTCTGCAAGAGAGGCACTCTGCATCGCGGTGTAGCTTGCTCGCCAGGTTTCGAGAGGGTGCGTTTCTGGATGAGGTATCGAATATATTGCTTTCCCCTTCTTATACCTCCTGAGGAATGTAAAATTAGAGAGATTCGAGCACGCACTGAGGCTTTCAGACAGTCGTTCTTCCCGCGAACCATACGCAACTGGAACAGAAAAGGGAGGTAATGACAGTGGCACGTAAAGTGCCCTCCGCCACACACCGTTGGGTGGCTTGCGGAGTATAAATGTAAATGTAGATGTAGATGTACCCTCTCCTGAGGCAAGCTGGCCCACAACTGTTGTAAATGGTGCTTCCTATCCTGGACAGTGGCACTGGGTTGGAGTTGGCATCCAAGCAGGTCCCACACATTTATGAGGAATGTATTCTGGGGATCTTGCTGGCCACAGAAATACCTTAATATCAGATACAGTTCACAAAGAGATGTACCATGTGTGAATAAGCATTCTCCTGTTGAACAGTGGCACCACAATCGTGTTGTATGAGAGGTAACACATTAGGATGCAGGATATCTGTGATGTATCATTGTGTTGTCAGAGTCCCATCAATAACTACTAGCCATGACCTGAAGTCATACCCAATGGCTTCCAGATATCACGGCTACAGGAGTAA
The DNA here is from genome assembly GCF_021461395.2 of Schistocerca americana. NCBI lineage: Eukaryota > Metazoa > Arthropoda > Insecta > Orthoptera > Acrididae > Schistocerca > Schistocerca americana. The sequence goes on from NC_060120.1 coordinate 445,715,428, forward strand.
ACCACAGAGCCTCTGTAGAACATTGGAAGAATGGGACCTCTCTCCAGGTCATAGCTATAATCACTGATGATGGTGATTTTGAGTAATGCAGAATTGATTTTTCAGTAAACACAATATGTTGCCATTCATCAGGAGTCCATGCTTCCTGGTCACAACACCATCCCAACCTAGTTGTTTGTATTGTGGAGCTGATGGCAGCCTACACACAGTCTGGCTGCTGCTAATGTCCAACAAATGGTGTGGGATGCCATGGAATGTTGCAGGGAGTCCATTACTTGTTCTCAGATACTGGCATCCCAACACTGGGCCACTCTCACATCCAAATGACTCACTAATATGGATATAGTATCTGGCCAAATGGAGGCCCACAGTGGGGCCCTTCTGAAACTTTTGTCAGGTGCTGATAACACTTTCTCACATGAATATGTGGCATCTCCGTGTCCTTCACCAATTGCTCAACATTTGAGGCTTTTTCATGCCTCTTATGTAGCCTAACAGGCCTGGTAATATTACGTGAACAACGGTAGTGCATTATAGTGGCCATTCTATCTTTCAGAGAGAATTGCAACTCTAAATCATTTGCATATCCACTGATGATCTACATCTACATATATACTCCGCTAGCCACCAAGCAGTGTGTGGCAGAGGGCACAATTTGTGCCAGTCATATTTCCACTCCCTCCCCCCCCCCCCCCCCCCCCCTTCGTCCCTCCCATAGTTCCACTTGTGGATCGCATGAGGGAAAACCGACTATCTGAATGCCTCAGTACGAGCTCTAATTTCCCTTATCTGTGAATGGTGATCGTTGCGCAATTTGAAATTTGGTGGTAATAATATATGCTCTACATTCTTGACGAAGATCGGATTTCGGAACTTAGTGAGCAGCCCCTTCAGTTTAGCACGTCGTCTATCTGCAAGTGTATCCCACTTCAAACTTTCTATGAGATTTGTAATGCTCTCGTGATGGCTAAATGTACCAGTCACGAATCTTGCTGCTCTTCTTTGGACCTTTTCAATCTCTTGAATGAGACCCAACTGATAGGGGTCCCATATAGACGAACAATACTCTAAGAACTACATACTGTAAGCAATTTCCTTTGCTGAAGGACTGCATAGTTTCAGGATTCTACCATTAAACTGCAATCTAGAGTTCGTCTTGCCCGTTACTTGTGTAATCTGATCATTCCATTTGAGATCATTTCGAATAGTCACATCCAGATACTTGACGGGTGTTACTGCTTCCAAAGACTGGGCATTTATTTTGTACTCGTAAATTAATGGGGATTTTTGCTTTGTTATATGCAGTAAGTTTACTTACTAATATTGAGAGATAACTGCCAGCCATTACACCATGCATTTATTTTCTGCAAATCCTCATTGATTTGTTCACAACTTTCATGTGATACTACTTTCCTGTAGACTACAGCATCATCGGCAGACAGTCTAATGCCACTGTCTATACCATCAACCAGATTGTTAATGTAAATTATAAAAAGCAGTGGACCTATTATGCTTCCCTGGGCCACACCTGAAGTTACACTTGTTTCTGTTCAAGTCACCCCATTCAGGACGACATACTGCTCTATGTCTGTTAGAAAACACTCTATCCAACCACATATGTCATCAGATAGACCGTAAGCACGCACTTTTTGGAGCAAGCGACAGTGTGGAACTGAGTTGAACGACTTTCAAAAGTTGAGAAATATGGCATCAACCTGGGAGCCTGTTGCATATCATGCACAAAGAGGGCCAGCTGGTTTCTGCAAATGAGCTTCTCGAAGTCTACAATGGTCATTATGTCTGAACACAAAATATGTTCCATGATTCTACAACCAATCGATCTCTGTGAAATTGGTCAGTAATTATGTGCATCTGATTTCCTACCCTTTTTATAGATTGCTATGACCTGGGCCTTCTTCCAGTCCTGTGGAACTTTCCACTGTTACAGTGATCTCTGACAGATGATGGATGTGCACATGTATGAAATTACATTGAATTCTACCTGTGTCTTCTGGATGTTTCACAGTTTTTGTCAGGCTGTGTATATTGTGTGTCTTCCACCCAACGTTTACTGCCACATTCTAGTGAGATGTGGACACAATATTTATAATGGAATGAACTACTGTAGTGTTTGTGACTCAATATTTTACATGTAGATGCAAATATACTTTTTTTCTGAACACACTCATTTATTGCATCATAATTTCAGATGTTGATGTAATAGCACTGGTCCAGTGTACGTCTCCTTTTCTGAGCCCATTGTTTTTAATGCAAGCTCATGTAATGGTGTTGAATGATAAATATGATACTGTGTTTGCTGCCACAAGGAGCCATCATCTGCGTTGGCATCAAGACATTGGTAAGTTTTGCTTTGAATATTTCAGAAAAACACAGACACATGTTCCTTTTTAATTATGGAGCTATTTAGTGTTTTCTTGAAAGATTGCGTATGTAATTAGTTTTCCCAAGACATGTATTCTATTAAAAAAAGTCAGAGTAGATATGGCACACTAGTTACTTTATTATCTTTCTCTCTGTATCTCCCCCCTCCCCCCATTTTTCCTTTCTGCACCTACCACTCCATCCTCTCTGTCTCCATCCCTCCCTATCCCTTTCCCTCTATTCAGGCTACTATCTGTGTTTCCCTGGCCTCCTTTTCCACACCCATAGAGTGGATTTTGTGACAGTCTAATGGTCTTCCCTTCTGCATTAAGAGGAACTCTCTTTAAATAATCAGTATCTAGTATTTTTAGATTATGGTGTGTTAAGTTACATTCAATACCATTCATCTGGAATTTCCTTAGTTTGATTATATTCAATAACTGTTTTCCTTTGAACATTAAAAGATTCAGTGTAGAGTAAAAATTGAATGAAAAATGCTTGAATAAAAAATTTTTTGTGTCCTGGTAGGCTGATTATTAACTTGGAACTATTCCTGAAGTTGTATTTTACTCCTGGATGTTCTGTCCATATAACAAACATATTTTATGTGTAATATATTTTTCAAATAAAGTTAATATTTAATTAATTGTTTTGTTTTATTTAGTTTCCTCTTCCTGAGTGCTAGTAACATTGAGTGTGAGACATGAAGCCAACACTTGCAGCGTGAAAGTTTGAAAGAAATTCCGAGATGCAAATACTTTCCATGCAATTATATATTTTGTAACAGGAACTTTCTTGGCTTAAAAACTGAGAGGCCTCAGTATGGAAATTTTATTGGATACAAGATACAGTGTGGTTACATGCAGTAAGAAAGAAAACTTATTTTCAGTGTCTTCATTGTGATGAGACTAATATCTAATGCAGTTTCACTACAAATTTTAAATACAGTTACAAAAATGGTTGGCACAAATGAAATAATAAGCAACAGAGTAGAATGGATAGAATTAAAGTATATTTTAGTTTATGAATTAATCCATTTCCCTATCTGTGACAGTGAAACAATTATTGTCATTCACGTACATGGGCACCAAGTAATGCTTTAGAAGAGGGAGAAGCAGACAGGAACTCACAAATCAAAAAGGCAAGATGGAGTAAAAAATGTGACATTTTTCTGTTCGCTAATTATGAGTGCCGATCAGAACATAATGCCTCCTATTTTCTTTCTTTTTTGCCTTCATTTAATTGGTGATGTATTAGCTATGAATTTGGGTCACTTCTGCAAATCTTCTTCTTCAGCTCACCCTAGTAACAGCATCCTACATCAACCAATGGCAACACTGTTTAAGTTTAGAAAATGGCTTACATTGATGTATGTATAAGAAAGCGTTATGTTACTGAAATGCTTACTGCAGAAGGAGAAATGCTCAACCACATTTGTGAAAGGCTGGAGAAGGTGAATAGAGATGCTATAGTGGATGTCAGCACCATTAGGCAATGGGTTAATCACTGTAGAGAACCTGCAGCACATATACAGTTGGCTGATGCAACACAGAGCAGCCAGTGACAGCAGTGACTTCACAAAACTCCAGTGTCAACTAAATCATTCATGATGACTGCCTGGCAAAAAACAAATGAATTGGGTTGCCAGTTATCCATGGCCATTATTAAAAAACTGGACCCCTAAAAAATCTGTGCATACTGGCTACCAAAAATGTTGATTGATCTGAATAAACATGAAAAGTAATTGTGCCCAATCTGCTGCTGTGCTTAAATGTGGGGGGTGAGGAGTTTTGGGTGAAAATTGTGACTGGAGGTGAGATTTGGGTTATTTTTTTTAACCTGCCTGAGGAAACAGGGCTAATTTTTTTTTATTGCACGGGTGTACTTGCTCTCATTTCAAAGTGAAAAAAAATTATGGAGAAGGAACGTGAATTTCTTAAAAAGTGACTAGTTGTGCATGTTGTAGTTGTTATCCTGTTTGGCATCTACTTTTCTTGTAAAACAATAAAAAAGAGGTAGGAGATGTTACTTATGGGTGACTCTTGTAAAATGAAGTAGGTAATTTTGCCAGTCATTGCTGAAAATAGATTATTCAAAGAGGAAGAATACAAACCAAGCAGTAAATACACTGACACTTCTGGTCATAAACTGTGTAACCATAAAATCTGAAAGCATGTAGTGTACATAGAAAAACAGGTAAAACATTAAATGGTGATGAAACGTGAGAGATAGAAACTAAAAATAAAAGGGGTTTTCTTGTTAGAGAATGGAAATTAATAATTGGAAAGTGCAGTTATGGAACTCGGTTCATCTTTTTTCACTGTGAAAACAAGCTTAGACTAATTACAGCACAGAGGCCTTTAAGCAGGCATTCTTCACTTACTCTATTCAGTACCATGCTATGTACCCTCTGCCATGCACTTCACAGTGATTTTCAGAGCGTGTATGGAGCTGTAGAAAGGGACAAAAATACAGCAATCTTTCTAAAAACTGTTTAACTTTTTAGTCACACAACATGCACCAGCAGTGGCATTGACTTAAAATGCCAGTCGGTCTTATATGATGATGTATCAGGTAAGGGGTTAGTCTTGGCAGAACAAAAAATATGCACTCTCTAAAAAGCACTAGTTGTTCCAATTTAATGGTATATAAGTTGGGCCATTATTGTATCAAGTCGGTGGAAGTGGCTATTTTCTGATCTACTCAAACTTGATGTAGTGATGCTGCTTGACAGAAGCAGAGGAAGGGATATAATATTGAACAATGTGTCCATATAAATGCTTCCAGAATTTCAAAATTATTTAAAAGAATAGTGAAGGGCACAGTTTGTGGAAACATCATTTGAAATAGCTTACTGCATACTCTGCAGATGGGGTCTTGTAAAGGGTCCTTCACAACATATTCAATCATCTCTAATGAAATTCTGGATAAACTAAACTTCAGAAGGTACGTAGCAGAGACTTTTCTGAGACTTTGTTAAGGCAGTTGACTGTGTAAAATCTAACATTATTGAAAAAAAAAAAAAGAGCTTAACGTAGTATGACATTATGTTTTAACAGGAAACAAATATTTTTCAAATAGATTCAAGTAGAAAAATGAATTTAGAACAGAGTAAGATTAAACATGGAGTTCTTCATTTTTTGACTTTTTATTTTCTTAGGTTACATTAGCAACATGCCAAGAAGGCAAAATAATTGTGTGTGCTAATGATGAAAGTACCTTGATCAAGTGATCCAACTCAGTAGTGGGGTGCAACAGAGGTAATAATGAAATAAATATATAAAGGTTTCACATCAACAGTTAAGTCTGCTGCTTTTTGTTCTAAAGCAAATGTTACACAGTTTTAGACAATAAACTAAATAGAACTGTGTATGTAATTCATTTTAATGGACAGAAAATTGATGCTTTCCACCAAGTCCTAGTTTTTTACTGTATTTGTAGACTGATACATTTTTCTCATACTTTATACATTTGACTGTTATATGGAATAATATTTTGGGAAAATACTGCAAGGACTCGATAAAGGTGTGCTACAGAAGTGAGTAGATTTGTGAAATATTAACAAGACATCTTGTAGGTGTTGTTCAAAGATTCTCATGATATTTACAGTTAAAAACATTATAACACTGTTCATATAATAATAGAATAATATTTTTGGACAAATGGTAACATTCATAATCTTGAGCTAGAAGCAGAGCTTACAAAAAACTCTAAAACTCACAAAAATATAAGGTTACACTGCCTGTATTAACATCTATATGATTCCTTTCAACATAAAACAGGACATTTATAACTAACATGTGTTCAGAAAGAAATTGAATATGTTGCTCATAGGTTGATCCCTATCAGGCACTGTAAACAGGGGTAGGTACATTTTAGAACTAAATTAAAAATACATTTTTAGTTGTACCAGAAAGCAGGTTGTAACTGAAAATAGTCTAAACAACTATTATCTGTATGTATAAGAGCTTCCACCATTAAAGATGTACATTGCATATTGTATCTGTGGCACATTAAAAGTACATGTGTTGCACATAGTGATATGTTATGCTGCACTTTCTTGGAAACAATATTATTATTATTATTTTTTTTTTTTTCTCAGGACAAATGAATAATATTAAATTTTATCTGCCAAAAATGGTTTTATATTATGCTTTTCCTTGAAGGAATACAGAAGAAAAACTTTATCACCTTTGAGCATTTTACATATATTCAGTGTAATCCAACAAAGTAATTAGTTAATATAATAGAGGGAAACATTCCACGTGGGAAAAATATATCTAAAAACAAAGATGATGTGACTTACCAAATGAAAGCGCTGGCAGGTCGATAGACACACAAACAAACACAAACGTACACACAAAATTCTAGCTTTCGCAACCAACGGTTGCCTCATCAGGAAAGAGGGAAGGAGAGGGAAAGACGAAAGGATTTGGGTTTTAAGGGAGAGGGTAAGGAGTCATTCCAATCCCGGGCGCGGAAAGAGTACTGCTTGTGTCTGTATATGTGTGGATGGATATGTGTGTGTGCGCGAGTGTATACCCGCCCTGTTTTCCTCCTAAGGTAAGTCTTTCCACTCCCGGGATTGGAATGACTCCTTACCCTCTCCCTTAAAACCCACATCCTTTCGTCTTTCCCCTCTCCTTCCCTCTTTCCTGATGAGGCAACCGTTGGTTGCGAAAGCTAGAATTTTGTGTGTAAGTTTGTGTTTGTTTGTGTGTCTATCGACCTGCCAGCACTTTCGTTTGGTAAGTCACATCATCTTTGTTTTTAGATAAAGTAATGTTAGCTAAATGACAAGAAGTACAAGGTAGTAATAAAGTAGGTCACAGAATGAATTAGTTATTTAATACAGTGTGTCGTTTATTTATATTCATTGATATAAGAAATTTGGGTCATGCTTCTGGAAGTCTTGAGCTGAATAGAATTGTTTGTTTTTTGCCCATTTTGCGACAGTTTTAAATTTGTTTAATGGTATTATGTAGGCACTAAAGTTATTTGTTGAAATAGATAAGACTTAAGATGTTTGTAGCTGTTATCGGTCATTTCCGGCCTAGCATAAGGAATGTTAATTCAGTGCCTAATTGCATTGACCTCCTTAGATCAAACATACTTGGTTTCTTTACCAAAGACAAGCAGCTATACATGCAAAGAACTATTCTATGTTCAGTTGTTTGAAATAGTCTCTACATGTTTCGTGTGTGCTTAGTCCTACAATGCACCTCATTACTTTCTTTTAGCATTTAAACACAAATATTTGGCTTCCAATGTTGCTGCATACTAAAAGTAGTCTTCCATGACTCAAGTGAAAATGGAATAATGCAAATCATGTTTATACAAGTAGTAATTCTTCACTGACACCTCCTTCTCAGCTTTCCTTGAATGCACATAATTTTCCTTTGTGCACAAATCAGCTTAGCTTTTGTTTTATGTGCTAAATAGTTTTTCACCATGACTGAACAGTCAAACTGGATATGATTTATTCAGTTTTACTATCATTTTTCTGTTGTGTAGTTGTGTGAAACCAGTTGTACTCTCTCTGCATCACTACCACCACACTGTTGCACATTTTCAAAGTTGGTATCACATGTGATAAGTATTATCATCTCCATACAGTACTGCCTGAAATAGCACAACTGTGGGTACATCATTTATGTAAATAATGAATAGTACAAGATCTGAGAGCAGATCCTTAAAGTACACTCTTTGTAACAGGAAGGCAATGTGACTTGATTATTAATCTTCATTAACTGCAAACTGTATGACTGTATTATGCAGAGAGCATTCTCTCCTACTCCTTAGTAATATATTGTGGAAAACCATATCAAATACTTACTTCAGGCACAACAGTGGTGCACGGATTCTTTCATATTTCCAAAACTGCTATATGATATGCTCTCAACCGCTCCGACTGTAGAAAGGCTGGACCTGAACGTATGTGGTAAGGAGCTAAGTATATTAACAATGTTGGCTTCTGCGGTTATACATGCAGCAATCAATTATTTTTTTTATATTAGGCACATAGGTGTAAGTGATATAGGTTGAAATTTATCGAGAGATACACCTCCTCTCCTATTAACTGGTTTGAATAGAAATGTCTTTAAACATGATAACAACAAAGATGTTCTGGGCTTGTAAGCAAGTTGAAATTTGGAGGATCAATTGGAAGAATACAAATGTGTTGTAAAACGTACTTAGCCAAGTGATTGGCAAGCATTGAAATGAGAAATTAGAATGACCTGCAATAGTTCTGTAACCGTATTATGTTACGTAGCTAGGAGAACAACTTAATGGCCAATTTACTTGGCTCCAAAATCTTTCTGGCAAATAAAACTAGGACAAAATCACCACTGATGTGAGTGTTTAATACCCCCTGCATCTAAGGCAAAAAGCCAGTGTCAATGAATGTGGCCAGGACTACAGAATTTATCATACAGTAACAAGTTTTGAAGAAATTGATCATGAAGACTGAAAAAGCATTTCCTTACAGAGAAAAAGGAACACACATTAAATATATTTTCAGAGTATATGTGATTACAGGTATAAGTTTAGTTCCCCAGGATTAGTTATTTTCGTATCCTGCAAACATGATATCTTTCTTTCCCTTTACAATTAGTTGTTCTGTCTTGCAATTTGTAGCCTTTGCCCTGTGATTCATTTTAATCATAGTCTACATGCAGAGCATATTATGTAATATGCACGCTGTTACAGATGGTACATATAGTTATTGGTTTAAGATGTTTCCGCCCTTTCATGAATTTGACAGAACTGTAAATTTTTACTGTGTGTAATGTTTTTGTAAAATGTTCGTGTAAAAGTTTGAGACTTGCAAGTCAGTTATGCAATTGCTAAAATAACCACCGATAAATTACGATGGGCAACATGACTTCGTAAATATGAAAGCGTATTTGTTCTTTGTGAGACGTTTTTCATGTAGGGAAGAAAAATCGACTGGCTTGTACGTTCTTCATGCAGAATTAAAGAAATAGATTGCTTCATTTCAGTCCTCAATGTTGAAACTGTAAACCATATACAATATTAACAATAGTTTTCATTTGCGACACGGATTATTTTCAGATGGGACCGTTAAACCATTGAACTTTAATCCAAAACGAAGACCAAGAAGACAAGACTGGCCGGGTGAACTGGTAGAAAATGGCATGTTTTACTTCGCGAAATCTGAGTTCATACGTCGTGGGTTACTTCAGGGAGGAAGGTTTGCCCCAGTCAAATCTGTTAGTGCCGATAGACTGTTCTGTGCATTGTGCTCCGTGTTAAATATGATTTCTGTTTCTAGATGTGGTGTCGTTGAAATCCCACAAAACTACAGCCTTGAAATAAACACACGTTTCGATTTGGAAGTGGCGCAACTACATCTGGCCAGTCACTTGTTAATATGAGTGAGGTGTCAACATGGCGACAGATTTAGCAGTCGGTTAGTACACACATTAGTTTTGTTTGTTTATTAGTTTTATTGTGGTAGCTATCACACTGTGATTTGGTGTTAGATTAATATTTCAATGATCTGACTAAATGTTGATATACGACAGTTAAATAGTCGTTATTATAGCTTGTAATTGTCAACCTTGCGTGTTGTAAACAAGCTCATCTGACATGATTTCATGACGTAAACCACCTATTTGACAGGTTGTGTGCCGCCTTACTACCGAGAAGTGTATGATACCTGCGCCCCGTCAACAAGTCATGTAACGAAGGACGTTTTCACCAAACTTCTTGTAAAATCGGAGCTTCCTTCACAAACGCTGAGCCAGGTGAGAACCAAATATTGTACAGTGCGTATTGAGTAAAAATGTTGGAGCTGATGAGTTGTCAAAGATGAAAGACTTTCCATGTGACAGTGCACGCGATTCCTTATCACAGCGCATAAACACTTTGAATTTTTAAATTTCGTTTTAGATTTACCGCCAGCTGCTGAGCCACTCCGAACACTGCACAATTCTTCGTTGTCAACCCGTAGACAGAAACATAGGTCGATAGTACATAATTAGAAACACCCCATCCGAGAGAACTTTTTTTTTCATTCGCCTTATTTTTTAATAGCTTTATCAATGTTGATAATCTATTTGCGTGTTTAGGATAACATTTTTGTTCTTTTCATATGAAACATCAAATTGAGTATTATTTTTTATTTATTCAAAATTAACTGAGGTTATTATACAAATATTGTGCTCCATTGTTACTAAAGACTAATATTGTAACTGTTTGTGGAAACCAGTGTAAATCGATTTCTGATTGCACATATTGTGCACACATTCCTGCTATAGTCCAGACATATTGGCTTGTTGCACTGTATACATTTATAGGAAGTCTAAAGATGTAGACTCATAGCAGGTCTTCCTCTTCTCAAGTTTATCACTTGGAATTTGACCATGTCCTCTAGCAATAGATTCCTCTTCATGGATATCACAGCGCAAATTGGAAATGGTGAGCTGTCGTCTGATGTGTGGTTCTATTATAGAATGGGACATTGCTTCAATGAACCTTATCCTTTTAACAGTAGGGTTTTGTCAAAGGCATAAATAAACTATGAAACTGTTTACACCAATTGTGTTTATAAGTGTGTAAAAAAGAGCTAATGGCCGTCTCTTAACATCTCGTATTGGAAGAGTACAGGACACACTTAAGGTCTGGAAGGTATGCCCCATCTTTTGTCTTATTATAACAGATAATTTCTGGTTTCCTCTTGTAAGGATTCATCACGATGTTGTGTATAGAAGTTACCAGAGCTTTATTCCTTATGAGAACAACAGACAAAAAAGTAACAGGTAAACCTTTTGCAAAACCATAGAGAATTGTGCAAACTGGTCTATAGTTACCAGACTTGAATTATAATGGAATAACAGTATGATTGATTACTTGGTTCTGCCAAGTGTCAAGTCTTTCCCAGTTCTTCTACCAGCTCCATGGATGTAAATCAGTTATTCGTAGTGACATTTCTGTTTGAACCTTCAGTAGGTTTGCACAGGTGTACTCTTACTTGAGTGGGTTTCAAAAGTTTCTTTTCATCTACATTTAGTCCAATGCCGTCGCTGTCTTTTTCAGTATAAATGTGAGTCTTGGAAAGGTATGAACAAAATGAGTCAACCACACGTTATACCTTGACCCATAATTGCTGGGTTTCTTTGGCATACACATGCAAAATCAACAACTCCATCTGAAATAAACAGGCATTTTGTCAGCTGTCATATTCTCATTAAGGCAATACATCTGGTGGGAATTATATATGAACTTGTTGAATATTTCAGAGATGGCACCTGCACAGTCAGTTTGTTTTCTGACCTCATGTGTGGGAGAATCATCAAACTGTAGGCAGTTGATCAATATTTCAAGCTGTTTGACAAACATCATTGCTCTAAATATCAGTCTTCCAGTAAGGTCCTTGGCAAACAGAGAGAGCACATTTTCATGTCCAAATTTGAAAATGGATGTGAACATTAGCACACCAGTCAGAGCATAAATTTCTGCAGAATCAGTGAGGTGATAATTAGATTGGTTTGTTGCAGCATTCAGGTTGGTTCTCATGGAGAAAAGTTTGCTGTTTGTATGTAAAACAGTACTCTCAAGCATAGCTTGTTCAAACACGCACTCCCAAATTGCACGAATTTTTTGGATTACCTAAGTCAGTAGCTTTGTTAGTAAGTCCAGGCAATTGTCTCACTATGTTATACCACCACCACCACCACCACCACCACCACCACCACGACTCTCACTTACTATCAGTCATTTATCTTCCATTTTTCTTCTCTGATCATCTTCTGTCACGTTGGTAATTATAAAGTCAGAATCAGCTGCAGAGTAATCATTTTCCACCTTGGATTCATCACTGCTCTTCTGCAACCACTCTGAAAGTTTCTTCTCAAAATTGCAATATCTGCACTGTGTTTTTTCACATATTTAGCCCTTGTTGGTTGCAAGTGTACTCGAAAGCATTATCCATCACGGCATCTTCTGAAACATTAAAAAAACACAAAAAAATGGGTAATAGAAAAATAAATTGCATGTAATATGAAACATCAGACCTGTACATTTTACAAAATTAATGCATATCTAACAATGAGAAGCCACAAACTGAACTGCAATGCTTCTGTTGCATATATGATTTGACTGTGAGAAGGTACTGTGGAGAGTGTAGAGGCAAACAGAACAGTGTTGGCACATGACAAATTTAAGAAGCTGTAGAGGTCCCTCAGACCAATGTTTCGGTTTAAAGCCAATGACTCGCCTAACATTTTAGAAGGAAAAGGCATGTAATTGGTGAAATATGGTAATACACCTGTATCATTCCACCCAAGCTGATACCTACCCTGTCTCTATAGTTTGATATAAATTGTTTGTTTTGTACAGCAAATATGATAAAACAGTATGGCATAGTCATTCCATAAATTCAAATAGCCTACAATTTTTTTTTTTTTTTTTTTTTTTTTTTTTTTTTTTTTTTTTTTTTTTTTTGCTGCAAAAAAAAAAAAAAAAAAAAGGGCATTTGAATTAATTTTTTTTTTATTTATTTATTTATTTATTTATTTTTTTTAAAGTATTTATGTCTACATGCTGTGGAAAATGGTCACACAGGCTAACCTTTTATATGGAACATTTGTGTTGGAAGTTGCATTATTGGTACAACATTTCTATAGTAACATTGAATGTTATCACTTACTGAAATAATGTGTATGCAAAAGTATATTTACCTCCCTTGCCCCTAGCTTTTGATGATATCTTTCTGCATTTGGCAATGATTTGAACCAAGGAATATGATAAATTTCAAAAATCCTCAACCATAACTAGTAACACATGTGTAGCACAGCTGAAATAATGTATTCAACTCTTAAATAATTTCCCTTTTTTTAAGACAAAGAAAAGAGCCTGGTATTTTTTAGAAGAGTTAGTTTGATAGTGGTAGAGATTGGATCCTACAGACTAATAAAATTGTTCACATTCTGACACAATTGAAATGGAGAATAAAATCTTTTACGTAAAGCAAATGAATTAAATTCATCCTTGTAATCATTTTACAGAGGTTGTAATGTTCTACATCTTTGCACCAAATGCCATGGGCGCACATTTATTTAAATTTCTTGTTACATGTAGCCATAAAACAATGGATTTTGCAAATGTGGGCATAAACATGTAATTGGATCCTCCTATTGTTCATCAGATGTAACCAAAAACTTCAGAGAAAAATCTGATTCCTAGTGTGTATGTCCTGCAGTTATACTGTCATTGTAGGATACCTTAATCATACAACAGTTCATTTGGATAATTACAGTTTTGTAAATGTTTGTTGTAGTAAGAGATTTTACAGAACAGTACTAAATGACTTCTCTAAAAATTAAATAGAACATTCAATTCATGATGGAAGTTTACTGAATCCATAGACCTAATCCTTTGGAGAATGTTCAACATGTTGAAACTGGTATTGGTGACCATGAAGCAGTTGTAACTACAGTGATTAACAAAAGTAGAAATGGCAATTAAAACACATGCAAACATTTACATCAACTTGGTAAAAGAGGCAGTATTGATATATTGTAATGAGATACTTTAAACCTCTAGGCAGGAGTGTGTAGAAGAATGTTGGCTGAAGTTCAGAAAAATGATGACCAAGAACTGGATACATATTACGTGCTTAGTAGAATAATTGTTGATGATGGTATACAATCTCTGTAAAGAAACACATTAGGTGTAAAAGAAAACATAGGTATATAGACAGAAAAAGTTATCCATGAAATGGGCAATGTGTTCGAATGTTTCCGACTTAAAGTGTGAGTGTGAATCTGGGTTGTTTCGGTTTATTCCCTCAAACAACCTTCCACTTCTTTACGAGGTGACTTATTTGGAATTTGCAGCCACTCTTCTTAACTGAATAGCTAGCTGCTGGAAACCCTCTTGACTTCTTCTCCGTCAGATAATACTAGGTACAGGAATTTTTAAACTCTATTTACTTATGAAATAAGTAGACATACAAACTTTGCTTTTTGTCAATTAACAATGTATTTGACTTTCATACACAACAAAACTCACGTTCAACTTCCGGTAAGTTCCTCGTACAGTCGAACGTCAGAAACAAATTAAATTACAGTTAAAAGAAAGTTGGCTTTGATACCATAACTTTTCGTAACATAAATCAGAAAATAAGTCTTGCTTATAGCAAGGTTACCTCAAGAGTTCTTTGTCAACTGTCTTTGTTTTGATAACAATAGTCAATGACCCAATAAGCACAGAGCTGCATATAAACTCCATGGTTCTTCCTTACACACTCGCTAAAACATCTATGGATTGTGTGACAGGTACTTGTCAGTGTCGTTCGTCTGCCGCGTCTACTTTCTTCCCGTGACTGATTTAAAACTTGTACACACAAACGTAATGCACAGTAAGTAGGATTCCACCATCCCAGACCCATATCCAGAATATCGTGTGTTTGAGATGGTAGAAGGCTGAGTGGTTCTAGAATTTACACAGAAATTCTTGAATCACTACATATTCCCCCCACCCTGATGGAACATGCTATATTTTATACATAATCATTGTGCAAATAATATCACTCATAATAAACATTATACATTTCTTACATATGTTCATATACATATCTTTCCTTTCGATAACAATTCTCTGTCCTCTCTTGAACAATCTTTCGCTTATCATTTCTCTACTCTTTTCTTATTTTACTTCGTTATTAAGACATGAGCAATTACTCATGGTTTTTGTCAGCTTTACTGAGATTTAGGAATTGTGAGGACTCTTCCCCCCTCCCCGTAAACTTCAGGTGTTGATAACACAGGCGTAATATATTTTCTGTTCCTATCTTTTGTACTACCTTTTTCCTAGTATGTACTATTTTCATTATTTGTAGCTTGGAGGAACTCTGGACGAAATGAAAGTGTTCTTTTGACACTCATTTATTTCCAGGAAACATGATAATGCTAGTCATTCATAGAATTCACATTTCCCAGAATAGTCCCTATAAAATTTGTGACTTTTGTCACAATACTGTCCCCTTCTTTTACGAACTTCCTTGCTTGTGGGTTGACCTTATGAGAACACTTCCTCTTTCCTTTCTGGTAGGTACCCCCCTTACAAAACATTCCTATTTTTTAAGCCACAGATCGTCCTGTCTCCAACTAAGTACGCTGGCCCTTTGTACTTAGTGAATGCTGGGTGTGCCCCCTTATCCTTTGAGTAGGCCTCATGGTTCATTACCCTAGTATAAATTTCTATGTATACCATAATTAAGTATCTTCTGGTAAAGATAGAGTCATATCTTAAACTTCACATTCATTCTTTAATATATCATTTACTCCCTAGAGTCCTCCTCTACTTATCAACTTCTATATTTTCAATAGATACTATACTACATATACTATTTATGTCCCACTAGCCTTCAATTCATCAGAGTATTTATTACACTGACATTTCGTAATGATTAACATGACTAACTTCTCTCCTACTTTCGTTTTATTTCTTTGCTCATGCCTCTTATTTGTCCATTGCTCATTACTAGTTTATAGTTGTTTGTTATGTAGCATTTTTGTTCCATAAACTTATATGCTTTTGTCTCTCTTTGCGCATGAGTTTAGAATTGTCACTGTTCTTTGTTTATGTATACCTCTACTTACGTACATTTGATGTAGAACCATTACAGCTTCCTATATATGGGTGCATATTTCCATATGTACACACATTTTCCCCCACAACACCTGGTGGTTCTCACATCGTGACAGGCTTTGTCTTATGTAATATACTGTTTGTATAGAGATATGTATGTGTGTATATGTGGATGTGTGTTCATGTAGTCTGATTTTTCGTCCTTCTTATCTAAAGATAAGATTTAGGATTCTAGTAAACACAGAAATAAGGAAGGACTTCAGTGAAAGAAGTTTCTGAATATGAAAAGAGGGAAAAAATAGAATGGTTCTCAAATGAGAAGTAGGAAAAGAAAGAAACAGATGTGGATGCTAGGATTGAAGAAGAGAAAGAAGGTAGCCCCAAAGACAGGAAACCCCCCCTTTCCTAGAATCCCTACCCATCAGGTACTTGAGTGAGATGCCCGAGGTGGTCTAGTATTAAATAGTCCCCTACAGAACAGACTTGTCCCACTTTCACCCTTTAAGGTCCCCGAAGAAATCCTAGCAGCCCTATGGAAATCACACATGATGAAAAATTAGCCACACGTGTTTGTGAGGGTTGTTTGAAAGGTGAGATGTGTGTTTTTTGTTTGTCATGATTTATCTGTTCTTGTAAATCGTGCTTTTAGCTACAATACCCACACCTTTCAAAATTTATACACCCCCCCCCCCCCCTCCCCATCTAAATCACATCTCATAAAAGGTATAAAATACTCCGTATAAAATAGAAAATCTATACACTATGGTATAACAGTTGTTTAGCTAGTCACATCATATTATATTTTCCACAAATATAGTACTATATTCAGTTTTTTTCGTCTAGAAATCACTATTTTCCTGTGATTCTCTTAAGTTGTTCTTTATTTTATAGCCATATCCGGTTCTCTAAGCAATAAGATTACATGATAGTTCTAGATTTTAAAGGATTTTGGTGCAGGAAAACTATTTTGGAAGAAACACTGAAGACAACTCGGGATCCAACAGCCGTTACTCTGCCTGTTAACTCAGAATGTTAACATCCCTGGGGATATGCAATTTTACATCCTTTCCATTCTATTTCCTCTTCCGTTTGTACCCGGTACGGTTCTTCATATTTTTGGAAAAACTTATGAATCTCTTTCTACAGAGTCGGGCTGTGGAGATGTTTTGTTGTTAGAACCAGGTCATTGACTTGATAACTGAGGTTCCACAGCCTTTTCGTTATGCTTACTTACTCTTTGTAGTGCCTTTTCAATTAAATTCTTAGAAACTCTTTCCTGATTTACTTCATAATTGACACTAGCTTGTTCAGGCCAATTAAAACACTTAGTTTCTCCTATAAAAGGATTGCCTATAATGTCAACCCAGTTGATAAATGGGGTAATTAATTTAGGATGAGTTCAAAGTCTTTAATTTTCGTTGCCCACGAAGTATGTTTTTTGTGGCAGTAAGTGCAACATAATTTTCCATTTTCCTTCATTACTCGTTCACACACATGTGATGATGAGGAATAATTGGATATTAACACTTGTCGAATACTTTCCCACATTAGGAATTCTCTAAATTCGTTACTCACAAATTGTGGGCCATTAGCCATAAGAAATTGTTTTGGTTTACCTACTTCTAGAAAGTATTGTTGTAAACAGTGTATAACCATTTGCGTATTTGCTCTTTTAATGGGATATAGTTTAACATACAAAACTATATTCTATTCAGCATTCTATGATAACCAAAATATATGATACTTCTCCCTTTCTTTGTGGAATTGGCCCAAAAAGATCCACTGCTGTGAGGTTGTGTAATGACTTAGGAATAATAGGATACATTTTGTATTTCACATGAGTATTATTCTCTTTTACTTAATGGCAAGTTTCACAGGCACTAATCAAAGATGCTATTTTATGACCTAGTTTCTTGAAATAATAAAACTTATTCATATGGAATATACATTTTTTGATTCAGGGTCCATATCCTGTGTGAACATACCACACAAGTTCGTCTTCTATTACCTTCGGAATACATAAGTGCCAACGTTGTGATGTTACACTGTCCCTCCAAAACAAGTTATGATCTATAATTTTTCCATTTTCCTAATTGGTTAGGAGGTAACGAGTTCTGGAACCACATAGAAAATATTTCTGTGAAATAAGAATCATGATGGGTATTCCCTATTGTTCTTCGAGCCATTTCCTTTACAATGATGTTTGGATATTCCGCTGACATAAAATTAATGGCAAAAATAATGCCGGGCCCTTCTGTATGTTTTAGTTTATCCATTCCTATGGGTAACCTTGGTAAAGCATCAAGTACAATATTTTTAGAACCTTTGATGTATCGCATCTTAATATTGTATTCCTGTAGGAAAAGCATCCATCGCATCAACCGACTCTGTAATAATGGACTAATCATCAGATAGGATAAAGCTTAATGATCTGTATAAATATGGATTTCTGATTCCCATACTAATGTCTGAAACTTTTGAATACTCCACTCAATCACCAATAGTTCCTTTTTGGTAGCTGTGTAATTTAGTTCATGCTTATTTAGGTGACAGCTAGCAAAAGCTATGGTTTTGTGTTCTACGTTACTTGGATCCCATTCTCCTTGGAAAAGTTCAGCAGCAACACCGTAATCAGATGCATCTGTCAAAAATTTAAACTCTTCGCCCATAACTGGATGATGTAATACGGGTGACTCAACAAGCGCTGTTTTAAAGTTTTCAAATGCATCATTTGCACCTTCATCCCAAGTCCATGGGTACTCCCTTTCTTAATAAACTTAAAATTCTCAAGTCATTTAACTCTTGCCCTCATTCATACCGTTGATAGTATCCAGCCATACCTAATAAATCCTTTTAATTGCCCTACATTTTTGGGGTGCGGATATTCTTTGATAGCTTTTATGCGTTCAGTGTCCAGTCTAATTCCCTTTACCCCTATAATATGACCTAAGGACTTAAGTTCTTGGCGTGAGAAAAACGTTTTAGACAGCTTCACCATAATACCTTTTTCTTTACATTTTTTCAGAGTCTTGCACAAAGTTAGACAACGGTCCTCCCAAGTAGCTGATAATATTAAGATATCGTCTATGTATTTTATCAAATCCTTCAATAAGTCTCTTCCTATTGTTTCATCTAATGCAAGTATAAATACAGACACAGAGATATTAAGTCCGAATGGTAATACATTGAAATGATAAGATTTTCCATCAAACAAAAAGGCTGTATACTTTTTGGATTCTGGATGTAATTTTATCTGCCAGTATCCCACGGTCAAGTCCATTGTACTAAAGGATCACACCTTTACAAACTTGGATAACAATTCGTCGATATTAATCAGTTGATCTCTCTGTTTCTGTATGTTGATTTTATTCACGAGTGTCTAAGACTAATCTTACCGTGCCTGTAGCTTTCTTCATCACGACCAGAGGATTATTCATTACACCGGATCTTCATTCTATAATATTATTAACAATCATTTTGTTAATATCATTCCGAACTGCTTCCTTCAAACTCACAGGTATTGGATACGTTTTGCAAAAGAATGGAGTGTCATCTTTAATTTTGAACTTACAGATATAGTGCCTGGTGTTACCTGGACTATCGGAAAACACCACTTCATACGCCATTAATCTCATCTTTGTTGATAGGTTAATATTAGAGATTCATTAACTTTGTCTTGTATATCAGTTTGATGTGTTACTTGAGCCACATTATCAATTTTCGATGATAATTGTGCTGTAGCTGTTAATCGTAGACACTGACACTCAGTTGTTTGTTCCTCAATGTGGCTACTTGTTACAAATGGCGTCCATCATCTACTGCCCCTCCTGCCATAACAAAGATTATGTTTGTCAAAGTTTAAGATGACTTTAAACTCCAACAACCAATCTAAATCAAATGGTACAGCTCTGTTAATATTCTCTACTATTAATAGCGGTTGACAAAATATTACAGTTCACCCGAGTTTCATATTTTACAAGTTTACTTCTTGTTCCCATTATCCCGATTATGTGTACTCCAGACAGCTAAGTGCTGTTTATTCTGTATCAAGTTAAAAAAATACGTTTGAGATGACTGACACCTTACTCCCCCAATCTGTTGTTGTTGTTGTTGTTGTTGTTGTTGTTGTGGTCTTCAGTCCAGAGACTGGTTTGATGCAGCTCTCCATGCTACTCTATCCTGTGCAAGCTTCTTCATCTCCCAGTACCTACTGCAACCTACATCCTTCTGAATCTGCTTAGTGTATTAATCTCTTGGTCTCCCTCTACGATTTTTACCTTCCGTGCTGCCCTCCAATACTAAATCGGTGATCCCTTGATGCCTCAGAATATGTTCTACCAACCGATCCCTTCTTCTAGTCAAGTTGTGCCACAAATTTCTCTTCTCCCCAATTCTATTCAATACCTCCTCATTAATTATGTGGATCTACCCATCTAACCTTCAGCATTCTTCTGTAACACCACATTTCGAAAGCTTCTATTCTCTTTTTGTCTAACTATTTATCGTCCATGTTTCACTTCCATACATGGCTACACTCCATACAAATCTTTCAGAAACGATTTCCTGACACTTAAATCTATATTCGATGTTAACAAATTTCTCTTCTTCAGAAACGCTTTCTTTGCCACTGCCAGTCTACATTTTGTATCCTCTCGACTTCGACCATCTTCAGTTATTTTGCTCCCCAAATAGCAAAACTCCTTTACTATAAGTGTCTCATTTCCTAATCTAATTCCCTCAGCATCACCCGACTTAATTCGACTACATTCCATTATCCTCATTTTGCTTTTGTTGATGTTCATTCCCCCAATCTGTCTATAAATATATTAACCTCGGAATTTTCCACTGCCCATGCTATTATAGGTTGTGGGTTATTAGTAGCTAAGCCTGGTTCTTCAAGCAACAACCATTCCTTTGTGGGTATTTTGTGCATAAAGTTAACATACTTAGATGGAACATGGCCTCCTAATGTATTTCCACAACCTGGGCCCCGGCCCTGGATCCAGGTCGAACAACATTTTCCTCATTACTAGTAAATATGGGTTGGTTACTGTAATGAGGTACTGCATTCCTATTTTGTGTTTTTTGGTTACTCAGTAGAAGTTACTGGATCTAAATTTGAATGTAGATGCTTCTTTTGATAATTACCGTTGCAACTTTTCTTATTGCGCTGGTGTACTTTTGCTAAGTTTGTCTCAAGCCTTTTTAAAGTTATTCCCGCTATTCTTTTTATAGTTCGAACTTTCACTTTGGTGTAAAGTTTCGTTGTGGTCCTTATTTATTGCATTAAGTGCATCAACAAAAGACAACAACTCTTTTACCGTTTTTCAACCACTACATAATATGTCTTTTCTCGCATAGATGGGCAATTGTCTAATTAAAATACGTACCAACCCCTCTTCTTCCATTGGTTTATCTAAATACTATGCTCGTGTTAAATGCCAATCAAAATATTTGCTAATAGTAACCCAAGTGTTCTAATATTTTGGGTCCCATAGATCTGATATCAACTTTTCTTGAGCATTGGCAGGCCAGTATTTCTCTTTAAATTTCTTTTGAAAGTCCTCCCAAGAGGAAAAGTTCTCAATATTTACTGTACCCTATTCTGAGGCTTCCCCTATAAGGTACCCCACAGCAAATTCGAACCTCTTAGAATCTTCCCAATTTTTTTAGTAATGCTTGGTTGAACCTTTTTAAGAAAAGGGTCGGATGTACATCTCCGTCTGGCGTAATTTTAGGGAATTGTCTAGATAACCCTGAATTAGCTCCCCATTGTAAATCAGTCACAGCTTCACTAGTTAATACAACGTTAAGTGAAGCTACTCCTTTTTCTACTTGGATAAGCTTAATCTCGTTCCACAGGTCGTCCATACTCTTCCTGATACCACCAAGTTCAGAAGAAGGAATAGGCGATATGTTTCCGGATGTTATTCTCTTGGTAACCTTTTGACCTATAATTTCTCCAAATTGTTCCTCCAAACTAATTACATTTATAATATCAGACTTAGCTATTTTCTCTTTAAAATTTCTTTCTACATTATCTACCCGTGTATTGACACCTGTAATTTGCGATTGAATGACTGGCATTAATTCATTCTGCGTATCCACTCTCTCTTTCAAATTATTTGATCCCTGTCTTACGTCATTATACTGAACATTGTACACGTTTTCAAAAAATCCTAAATTTTCAGTAAGTTCGGATTCTACATTGTTACATTTGCTCTCAATGTTAAGTTATAACCTTTTTGATAAATCTTGAAAACTGTTACTCTGTTTCTGGCTATGGTCAGTAAACATATGATTTATATGATAAATTTGTCGTTTGAATATTTAGAGTTTCACACTGTCATGAGCATTTAAAGCTTCACTCTGGGTATTTAATTGAGAATTTACTAAGTCTAGTTCTTTACTTAGAGTCGCACTCTGAGCATTTAATCAAGAATTTAATGAGTTTAAGTTAAGACTCTGACCTTTGATTAAATTTGTAAACTCAGCCCAGTCGGTCACTTCTTTGCATTTTTCATTGCCATAGTTGGGTCTTGAGTTTCCCCAATCTGTTGTATATTTCCCATACTTTTAAATGCCTTAGCTCTTGTAAGCATTTAAAACTAATTTTAAATATGACAATTACACAATAAAAATTCACTCAACAGTATCTTCTAAAACTTTGTACTAAAGTAATCAAGTTTTGTTTCACGCTCACCCGGCGTAGAATTCGCATTGCGTAGGTGAGTGGATGTGGAGGCAGGTCAGCACCGGTGAAAAGCAGCTGGTGCCGGTGGCGTCGGATGTATGTTGGTTTCCGCGTCTGTGTCCCCCATGATGTGTGCGAGATGTATACTCCTTGCACTGGATCTTCTTGGTTGAAGCGTTCTATGCGTACTTCTTCTTAGACAAATACGTCGAAATCTTCTTTGCTGTTTTTATCATTGTGAACTTTTAATTTCTTCACTGTTTCTCCATTTAAATTCTGCTCCATTGGATACTTGAACATATTCCAATTTCTCGGAATAATTCCCTTGTTGCTATGGCAACACGTAACAGCTTCTTTTCTCGTTTTTTACTTAAAATTCCTATTTCCTCGGTCCTGTCCGGTCGCCATGTTCTAACATTTCTGACTTAAAGTGTGAGTGTGAATCTGGGTTATTCCGGTTTATTCCCTCAAACCACTTCTTTACGAGGTGACTTACTTGGAATTGGCAGCCACTCTTCTTTACTGAATAGCTGGCTACTGGAAACCCTCTTGACTTCTTCTCCATTGAATAATGCTAGGTACAGGAATTTTTAGACTCTTTCTACATATAAAATAAGTAAACATACAAACTTTGCTTTTCGTCAGTTGACGATGTATTTGACTTTCATACACAATAAAATTCTCGCTTTCAAATTCCAGTTAGTCCCTTGTAGAGTCGAACATCAGAAACAAATTAAATTACATTTAAAAGAAAGTTGGCTTTGATACCATAACTTTTCATAACATAAATCAGAAAATAAGTCTTGCTTATAGCAAGGTTACGTCAAGCGTTTTCAAGAGTTCTTTGCCAATTGTCTTTGTTTTAATAACAATATTTCCCTCATGCCAATCTGCATGGATACCAGGAATGTTGGTCATGAGAAACCTATCCCTCTCTATTCTCACATAATATCATGAAAGAAATGTGTCAAAGCAGTCAAGTAAACATAGGTTTTCATCACCTATGTTTACTTGACTGCTTTGATACATTTCTATTAGGATATTATGTGAGAATAGAGAGGGATAGGTTTTCGTCACAACTGTGCCATTGCCGGTCCCAAGCCTGGGGCTCCATCTCGCAAGTCATGTGGTAGGAGGAGGAGGGGGAGGAGGAAGAGGAAGAGGAGGAGGAGTAAGAACCCCATAAAAAAAACCTGAGTCCATCTGGCTCCGGATGGTAGCACCCAGTTAGGGCCCCTACCTAGGGTTACAGGTGGAGCCCAGACAACAGTCTCGAAGGTGGAAGAGTACGTCGCTTCCCAATAGCAGAGAAAGTGGAAGAGCCACTGAAACATATCAGGTAGTGACTGTACTCCATGTTAGGGGTGGCTACCAAAGGTGTCTGCGTTCCCATGTCAGGGGCGGTCTGAACACATCTTCTGGGGCTAACAGCTTCAGTCGTATAACTGGACAGACATGAGCGGTCCCATCCAAAAAATTTTTTAGCTCATGGAATGGATCGCACTATGGAATTGAGATTACCCCAGGGGGACAACCCCCCATTGACGAAGGTCGACACAAGCAGGCATTCAGATTCTGGGGGACCTGCCAAAAAGTGCATAAGGGAAGAGTCGGAGCTCCCAAGAACCTTAAAGAAAATTAAAACTAAAAAGACTTTCAGAATTGGAACCATAAATGTACAGACAATGAGAAAGACTGGTGAACTTCAACAGGTAATAGATCAGGGTGTATACGACCCGGGACAACCCCCATCAGACCCTTCAGAAAGATGTGCGCTACAATATGAAGATATTTTTGAAAAGTCGATTTTTTAAATTTTTGGCGTCCTACCTCAAACGCTCGAGGGAAGGGGAGCGCCACTATCTAATATTGGCCTGGTTTGGAAATATTGTTGATCCGGACCTGATGCACAGAGCAGTCTGAGTTGTAGTGGAGAGGTGGTAGTCTCCACGTGACCCGTGTTTACGTTAAGTGATTTTGCTGTTTCCGCTTCATTTATTGCTCTCACGTCAAATGAAAACAAAATGGATTTCTGTGGTCGGGAGCTATCAAATGGAATTAAAATACATTCACATAATTACGGAAGGCTAAAATAAGTTATTAGTTTCAGATTTTATTTTGTTTCTACCTTTCTGACAGTCAAGCGTTAATCGCCTTGCAGAATAATGAAGTTATCTTTGTCGGTTTGTTAAAGAAATTTGACTTTTATTAATCTTTTCTGCTGAGGCAGTCAATTTATTTGAAATGAAGTGTTTAATTCCACACTATTGCCTAGTTTCAACTGTTTGCTACATTTTAAGTTCACGTTTTCATCTTCTAGCACATATGGCATTATGCCATAAAAAGAACCAAACAGGAGTTAATGCGGTACTGGTACTCCAAGAAAATTTATGTCTGAATCTGGACATATGAATGTGCACTTTAAGCCAAACTATGCATCTTAATAGGGTTCACAAAATTCCCATGCTCTTGGAGTATCCTCTAACATCTTGTTTCTTTTGTGACACAATGTAAGATCTTTTAATGTTTTACACATACGTCCTGCATCATCGTAGCTGCGCAAGCACGGTGATGCCTGTTATCTGGCGCAACTGCTGAAACGAATCTCTTTCTAACCTGTCACGGGAAAATAATCCGAATGGTTGTTTGAAAAGCGTTACTTTCAAGTAAAGTAAATTTCCATTTACACAAGATGAACTCTGTCCGCCAATGTCCGATGAATTTCTTAAATCACAGAGTGTTTGACTCTCATTCAGAATTCAGATCTTTGAGAACGACCATTTAGAATATTTTCGAGCCCAGAAGATCAGACATTTATGTCGTTGTTAAAAATTTTACTGGCAAATTTGTGGAATGTATCTTAAAGTGTAACACGCACAAAAAAGATCAACATTATGTGTGAAAGCTTACCTTCTTTGCAGCTTATTATTCTTAGAGGCCAATATTATAGGCTACGTGAAAGCTTTCCTTTTCTTTTAGCAACACTATGTATATTAATTTAAACCATTACCTTTCCCTATTTGTGTGGTCGCTCTACTTGACATTGATGTTGCTGTTGGCTGACTACATCACATGTCCTATTCTCTGAATGTCCACTGTCATTGGCTGGCAGTATTGCTTGACATGAGCTACGACTGGCTTCCAAAAGCGCATTGCAATCTCGATCTCAGTCCTTCAGAAAGTAACATGTGGTGTTCGGTGGAATTCGAATTCATACTTTCGTAATATGAAATGTGCAGTGTACATGTTGCTGCACATCAGACATCTTTCCGAAACGTGTGTCCCCCCCCCCCCCCCCCCCCTGTGTTTCGTTTTGTAAAGTGCCGGGAAATTCTACGCCAGTGTATAAAACCACAACCATTGAAAGGATTGATAAGTTTTACAGTTCCGAGGAAATGTGTACTGTTACTTAACACGTAGGAAGTGTATTTTCAACTGGGAGAAAGTGTATTTTTAACCGGGAAATGCGGGAATTTTTTTTCCTCGGCCACGTAGACACCCTGTAGATGAGATGAAAGAGAGAAGCATTGGAATATTAGCGATGCAAGAAACAAGATGCACTGACGAAGATACAGTGGAGTCAGAAGACTTCATAATACTGAAGGAGAAACCAGGAGTTAAAGTGGGAAAGGAAAGACATGCACCTAGATGCTTTGGTACAGGGTTCATAGTAGACAAGAGATATGAGGATCGCATAACTGAAATGAAGAGCAGGTCAGAAAGGATATCAACACTGACATTTCAAGCAGGGAACAAAAAGTATACAGTAATAAATGGACATGTGCCTACAAATGACAAGAACAGGAAAGAGAAGAAAGTTGTAGATAGTTTCTGGGAAGAGCTAGATGATACCTTGAAAAACATACCATATAGACATGTAAAGATACTCGTAGGAGATTATAATGCGCAGATTAGAAGAGAGAAGCAACATAAAGGAGTAGTGGGCGAGTACCTTGCACACCAGCGGACAAACAAAAATGGAGAAAAACTAATTGACTGTGTCAAGAACACAAAATGAGATTGATGACAACACACTTCAGGGCCAAACCGTGTAAGAAAAAGACATGGGCAAACCCATGCACCCACGTTGGGGAATTACAAATTGACCACATAGCAATCAGCTGGACAAATGGTAAAGACATCATTAACACAAAGGTCAGGAAGAACACAAGAATAGAATCGGATCACTATTTTACAGAAGTTAAGTGCCTTTGGATTCCAGACAGGGACAGACTGCCATAGACGAATAGAAGAACAGAAAACATAAAGGTAGACAGAGACAAATTAAGACACAATCAATCCAGATATGAGGAAGGAATTGAATCATTCAATGAATGGGACGACATGAAGCGAAATAAGGTGAAACAGGCTGAACCATGGCGAAAGGAAGGAAAGAAACGGAAGCACTGGTGGTGGAACAAGGAATGTGAGGAAATGGTAGAGACTCGCAGAAAAGCCTAGTGAGACTGGAGCAGCAAGAAGGACCCGGAAAAATGGGAAGTTCTGTTAGGAGCAAGAAAGGAAGTGGCCCAAACAATAAGATAGACCTGAAGACAGATGGTGGTGCAGGAACTGGATGAGATTGAGACCAACTTCAGGAAAAACAACGGCAGACACTTTTTCGGGAAATTCGAAAAGTCTGATTGGATACAAGGGTAGAGAACTGCTTATAAGAGATAAGAAAGGGGAGCTGGCTGTCAGTGCAAAGGAGAACTGTTGGATTTTTGCAGAGCACTTTCACGACCTGCTGAACTGTGAACCACCTGAAGAAGAGCCGGAACTGGGGACTGACACAGAAGAGAGAGAGCCACGCCCTCCAACCAGGTATGAAGTCGCACATGCCATAAGCGATCTAAAGTAGAATAAGGCAACTGGAGAAGATGGTATAGCAGCCGAGATGATAAAGTGGGGAGGCAACAAAGCGATAGACAACGTGACCAACATAATTCACGAGATCTGGAGAACAAAGAAGTTGCCAGAAGGATGGAAGAATGCAATTGTAGCACCAATACATAAGAAGGGGGACAAGAGAGATGCAAACAGTTACAGGGGAATATCACTACTAGAGGCCGGACACAAGGTGCTGTCAAAACTATTGCTCAAGAGAGTAGAACAACAGGTAGAAAGTTCAGTTGGCGACTGCCAAGTGGAATTCAGGAAGGGAAGAGGTTGTATAGAACAGATATTTATCCTGAAGCAACTGATAGAACATAGGGCCTTAAAAAACAAAAAGAAAGAACTAATCTTCGTGGACTTCACAAAGGCATACGACTCCGCCGACAGACTGACTCTTGTTAGGATCCAGAAGAACAGAGGACTTGATGGAACTACACAAGAGCTCATAAAAGAAATTCTGACAGACACAAAAGCAAGGGTGAGATTCAGAGGAGCACTGTCAGAAGAAATTGAGATCAAGGCTGGTGTTAAACAGGGAGGTGGATTGTCACCATTGTTGTTCAGTATAGCACTGGATGAAGTGATCAGGCAGTGCAGAGAAATAAACGAGGAAATTGGAATACCAAAGACCCATGTGGGGGACAAAAAGGACAACAGGGCTCAAGCGGACTGCCTAGCCTTTGCAGATGACATAACAATAGTAAGTGAGACGGAAGAAGACACAACTTGACAACTTACGTAAGGTAGCCAGAAAGGTGGGACTGAGGATCGCCTATAACAAGACAAAGACATTAAATACCACTGCAGACTGGGAAACACCGGAAGGCACTGTGCAAGTGGTGGACAAATTTAAATACATGGGAAAATTTATAACAGGAAGGAACAGGAGCAAGGAGGGAATAACAGAGAGGATAAAGAAGATGAAGTCAGCCTTCTGCATGATGAGAGAGAGATACAATAAAAAGAATATATCCACCGAGGCAAAGATAAGCCATTACAAGGAAGAAATGGGGCAGAACACTTAGAGAAAGAAGAGAGAAAAATAGTAGGTCCCAAAAGAGGTGGAGAGAGGTGGTTGTGAAGACCTGGGGAGGAATTGTATCGGAACATGAGAACACTATCCGGGGAAGTCAGACTCAGAAGGGCAAGATTTACTGGACATGTAGTTAGGATGAGTTTGGACAGAATGACGAAGAGAGTGTGGGAAACAACAGGGAGGACAAGGGGAAAGACAGAAACCATGTGGGTTGTTGAACTTCGGAAGGACTAGTTGGAATTGGGGATCAAGATCGAAGGAAAGGAAAATTGGAGGAACAAATATACACCGACCAATATGCCGGAAATCAATGACAGAGAAGAATACAGGAAAAGATTAGTGTGTCACCAGTGGAGCCGACAGGAGAAATGGAAACTGAAGATCTTGGAAGAAGAGCAGGAGAGAAGAAGAGAAAGAATGAAGAGGTTCTGGGAGAGGCCGTAACGCAACGAGGAGGAGGAGGTGGTTTTTGTCAGATCCGAAAAGCATTTAACTCTGTATCACACTTCACACCAGTTGTCCTTTGAAGACCTGCCTAAAAAAATTTCAAAAGTCAGCATTAAGCTAGAAATTTATGACTGCATTGGTATCACTGTTAGGGTTTGAGAATACAGGTTGATACTAATTACAGCATGCACAGAGGCATTTAAGCAGCTCCTGCCCCTCATACACAATTGAAACACTAGGAAGATCTAGTAAGTAGTACACTGGGAAGTACCCTTTGCCATGCACTTAACAGTGGTTTGTTTGTAGAGTCTAGATGTAGATTCACAAACGAAGTTAATAAATATCATATTTGTGTGTGCATATCTCATTTATATAACTGATTATCCAAAAAGATTTTTTACAAAGGTTTAGTAATGCTTCTGACTTCAATTTCTTGTTGTTCAATAGAGGTTATCTCATACTCTAGTTTTAATTACTTGTACATTCTCTTTCTTCTCTCACTGTTTACCATAAAACCTCCATCCTTTAATAATTTGCAGTTTTTATTGTCAAGTGCAATATTTACTGAAAATAAATAATTTTATTTTTGAAATGACAGTGAAATCAAGACCCTAAGCTGTCGACAGGGTACTGTTGAAAATGTGTGCCCTGACCAGGACTCGAACCCAGGATCTCCTGCTTACATGGCAGACGCTCTATCCATATGAGCCACCGATGGCATAGAGGATAGTGCGACGGCAGGGATTTACCCCTTGCACGCTCCCCGTGAGACCCACATTCCCAACTTAATGTCCACACACTACATTCGTAGTGCCTCATTACTCGCGGTAGACAATCTTATCGACTCCCATAATAGTTCAGGCAAGGCGTGTGCATCGACACAGAAGGAGAAGGTCAATGGCCGGTTAGCCTTAACTATATATGAAGATGGCATCTGTTCTTTTGGACATGTCCGAAAGAACAGATACCATCTTCGTACATAATTTTATTTTATTTAACGAGTTCAAATATGTGCTCTTATAGATTACGGCGGTTTGTTGAACCATGTAGAAAAATCCTTTTTACTGTGTAAAAATGTTGTTTTAATGGGTCTGCTGTATAGTTAGTCAGTAAAAGCTTGTATATTGCAAGTAATAAACATAAATGTGTCAAAGTAGTAAAACAAAGAGCTGAAGGAAATGCTTGGTTATTAATTTTATTGATATTTCAGATAGAACTCTAGGTTCAGTGTTTCATAAAATATACTTAGGGGGAAAGGTTGCTGAGGAGGACATCATCAATTATATGGCCAACACAGAATATAAGTTAATAATATTGAAGCCACCATTGCTCAGTACTTTTTGAAGTGAACAATTTATTTCATTGTGAACAATCTCTGATAAGCTTATGGTGTTTTGTTGTGATTACACAGTGGACTCAGGTTACTGCATGAAAATATTAGTAATTACAGTTGAATTGTTTTCAAAAATATAAAATGTTTCAAAACTGTTCTAGAGGAAAAGTTTATTAATGTAATTTTACTGACAGGTGAATGAGCTGTTAAATGAATGTGTGGGAGAAAGATTTTTATTATTTTAAGAGTATGATTCATTCAGTATCTACCATGTCAAAATTCAGTTACACAACTGCCTCTGAGAAAATTTATGCTTTTGTGATGCCTGCAAATGCCACTAAAAGTAGTGTTAAGAAATGCATTGATGACTGAGAAACTTCAACTGAAGTGTCAAATGATCCAGATACCAGTACTAGCATAAATCAGTTACACTCAACAAGATCAAACAATGAGAAGTCCAGAATGAAATAAAAATAATTTGAAAACGTTAAGTTGCTACTCACCATATAGAGGAAATGTTTAGCCTCAGACAGACACAATGAAAAGACTGCTAAACGTCTAACAGTCAAACAAAAAAAGTCCTGTTTCATCAACAAACACACTTATTTGTGGAAACAACTATAGTTTCAAGAAGCATTAACATTCCAAATTAAAATCTCATTTTCCCTGCATGATAGTTTGTAAACGATGAATGGAGGTAATTAGATGGTTTAATCTCTGGCTTTTGAAGCACTTTTGATAGTGTTTCCCACTAGTATCTGCTAAAGAAAATATGCCTATGGCTAGATATTGGGTTGGTGTATAAGTTCGTAGTGTTTTCGCATAGATTTAATAAACACAACAGTTAGACATAACTGGGACTTTAGTCATCAGTAGTGTATTGTCCTTGCTATTTACAACAGTCTGCCAATGCTGGGGTAACTTTTCAAATCCACGAGTGTAGAAGTCACTTGGTTTTGGGGCGAAGAACTCATTGAGCCATGTTCAATGCACATTTTCATCCAGACAGGAAGTTCCTTGAAGGTTGTTTGATAGAGAGTGGAAAAGGTGAAAATATGAGGGTGGAAGATCAGGGGAATAAGGTGGGTGTGGAATGTCTTCCCAACCAAACCACTGTATGGTTTTTTTCCCCAGTCTAGCAGAACGCAACTGGGTGTTATTGTGGAGTAGCATCATTTCACACTATCATCCTGATCATTGTTCTTGGATTGCATCTGCAGGATGTCTCAGTTGTTGGCAAAAAATGTCAGCAGTGGTGGTTACACCGTGGGAAGCAGTTCATAGTTCACCCTACCATCGCTGTTCAACCAGATACATAATGTTATTTTTTGTGGATGCACGTAGATCTTTGTATGAGGAGTTCCTGCTTTGTTTGGGCTCAGCCAGTCCCCTCTTTTTCTTATGTTAGCATAAAGTTACAGTACAGGTAAGGAATGGCCGGTGTTGTTCACGAACCGATCAGCAATGGGCAAGCAGAGGGCACATATGGCCACCCACTAATTTTTGTGACTTTGGCTTAGAGCATGTGGTACCCCAACACTCAGTTTTTTAATCTTCACTAATGCATGCAAATGTCACATGATGATGGATTGATCACAGTTCATCACATTTGCCAGTTCTCAAGTACACTGACATGGATCGTTCTAGATCAATGTATTTAAACAACCTTCATCAAACCCTGAAAGTCTTCCTGAATGTGGAGTATCTAATATCAAAACAGTCCAACTTAAAACAAGAAAACCCTGTTCTTGTCATGCTCTGTCCAATGGCATTATCCCCATACATGGCACAAATGTTTCTTTTGGTGCCACTGCTGCTGTCATCCCTCTATATTCTACTCAAACAGAAGAACATGAGAGAAATATTCAGAATTTTTCACTTGGTACTTCATTTTCTAACACCCACAGCTCCATCTACTATTTCCAAATGACAAAATGACAATATCTGAACTCGAATAGCAGCAGTGAACCACAAACTAAAAACGAAATCTACAAACCTATGCACCATCCCAATATCTAGCCAGGTTTGTGACTGTATTTAAAGCTTTTTGACAAATAGAACGTAGCATGTTGTCCTAGATGGGCATTGTTTCTCAGACACAAAGTTGCTTGGAATATGATAGAGGGAAGTGAAATATAGTCACAAAGTTCATAATATTGGTTTAGCGGGTAATATTGGCTGCAGTCACATACTTGGCAGAAATTTAACAATTATGTATGAGGAAGTGCTGTCTTATAGAAATGGGATAACATTTATTCACATCTTGACGAAATACCAATATAGTGTGAAAACTGATGACTGGTTCGTGATGCAGAACAATGTAAAGTTGTGAACCTCACAAACGTTTAGCAACATTAAACTACATGATCAATTGAGAGATAGCAGGATTTAATCATTTCGTGCAAATATGTGGAAGCAACCTTCAGTTTCCAGAATGAAATTTTCACTCTGCAGTGGAGTATGCACTGATATGAAACTTCTTGGCAGTTTAAAACTGTTTGCTGGACCAAGACTCGAACTCGGGACCTTTGCCTTTCGCAGGCAACTGCTCCACTGATTGAGCTACCAAAGCACGACTCACAACCCGCACTCACAGCATTAATTCTGACAGTATCTTCTTTCCCACTTTCCAAACTTCATAGAAGCTCTCCTGCAAACCTTGCAGAACTAGCACTCCCGGAAAAGAGGATATTGCGGAGACATGGCTTAGCCTTAGCCAGGGGGATGTCTCCAGAATGAAATTTTCTCTCTGCTGTGGAATGTGCGCTGATATGAAACTTTGTGGCAGATAAAAACTGCGTGCCAGAACTCGAGGCCTTTGCCTTTCGCAGGCAACTGCTTTACAGACTGAGTTACTTAAGCATGACTCACGTCCGGCCCTCACAGCTTTAATTCTGCCAGTACCTTATCTCCTATCTTAGCTCAGTCGGTAGAGCCCGTGCCCATGAAAAGCAAAGGTCCCGAGTTCAAAATCTTGGTCCGGCATACAGTTTAAATCTGCCAGGAAGTTTCATATCAGCACACATTCCACTACAGAGTGAAAATTTCATTCTGGAAATATCTGCCAGGCTGTGGCTAAGCCATGTCTCCATAACTCCACAGTATACTTTCATTCAGGAGTGCAAGGTTCACAGAAGAGCTTCTGTGAAGTTTGAAATGTAGGAGTAGAGCTACTGGTGGAATTAAAGCGGTGAGGGTGAATTGTGAGTTGTGCTTGGGTAGCTCAGTTGGTAGAGCACTTGCCTGTGAAAAGCAAAGGTCCTGAGTTAATCTCAGTGTGGTGCACAGTTTTAAACAGCCAGGAAGTTTCAACCTTCAGTTTATTAATAGGCTGCAGGGAGAGTGTTACCTGTCTTTTCTGCATCGTATACTGTAATGCAGCTCAAGACTGTGGGACTGATAAAGGAAGTACAACAAATAAAAAGTCCATTGCACAGGTATTTTTCTCTGGGAGGAGGTTGTAATAGAAATATTGAAAATGTCAGTTGTTAGTTCCTCCAAGAAAGGTGCTTGACATCCCATGGAAAACTCAAAGAACCAAATTTCAGGGCAGAATCTACTAATATTCATTGCTGTATGTGTCATTTATAAGCTATGGACATAGAATTAGACTAACAATAGTTGACAAAGAGGCATATAAACAACCATGCTCCCAGTGCTTAATCTGTGAATGATTGGTCACTCCTGTTACTACACAAATGATTAAAGATTCTTAAAGGTAGAATTTAAAATTGTCAGGATTTAAATATGTAAATCTTTTTTAGTCAACTGATATCTGTAGGAGCAGTTGTAGTGTTAAAAAGTGTAGCATTTTATATTATTAAACCAATTTGATTGCCTGAGAGAAGAAGAATGTAATAATATAATCTGCCATTATTTCTACGGAGATGTTTCCCAAAAGTAGCCAAAAAGTGCAGATTGAGAATCTAAAATGGACTGGAGTTGTGCAGTTTTGCCTTTATTGCTATGAAAATATTGAATGATTCGTATGAAATAGAGTAAACAGTGCTAATTAAACAGCAGATGATGAGTTTAACTGTAAAAGCTAAAAGCAACATTTTGGAAAAATTGCAGCATTTCTGTTTCTTTGATCTATCAGTATGTATATTTCAGGGCTACACATTAACTGTCTTACGCATACTTTACTTTTTTATATATTTTCTGTTGTATCATGTTCATATAATAAACCCATGTGCTTCCTATGAAGGTACCACAAAAAATGTGTAATTGGAAACCTAGCTTAAGAAGTAATTACACAATTTTATTTATGTCCACCATTCATCTTAACAAACAGTTGTGCAGCACATAGGTAAAGGTTTTTGTTGAACTGAATTTGCAGATATGGGATTTAGTAGTGGACCCAAAAGTGAATGCTCTGTCTAGAACCAGTCTGTACAAAGCACTAGCGCTTGTGGCTTGGGCACAGCAGGGGAAACAGCCTAGTGCAAAACTTTTGGAAAATTTTTCTGGAGAAGGTATGTACTTATGTGTTCATTATACTCAGTAAATCCTAATGATATAGAATCTGATATGTCATTATTATTTTTGTGCAAGTATTTATTCCTAAAAAAGACAGTTGGTGGCATATGACTTCTTACTGTGAAATATGACTGATGTTGTTTTAATGCGAGAACACATGTTGCAGTAATATATTATGAAGCTGTATGCTTGCTTATACAGATGACAGAAAGTTCATAGATGAAGCTTTGATCTACTTCAAATTTTGCGTGAACCATACTTACTCTATTTGAAAGTTGAATAAGTTACCCATTCATTCATCATAAATTTAAAAACAGGTAAAATGTTTTCTGCAGTCAGAGATGTTGTAGGAAAATTCTACATTATATTTCATACAGTAATAGCAATATCCCCAGTTATAAAAACAAATGAAACAACTGAAAAAGCTATAATTGTGTGAATCTTTTTGTTTTGCCTATTGCGACTCAGCATCTCTGCTATGTGGTGAGTAGCAACTTTCCTTCTCTACTATAATTATAAAAAAAAGGTAGAGAAATGCTATTTGTTCTGCTTTAAAGCAAAAATAATATTTGTGATTTCTTACTCGCCAAGTTGATGTAGTGGTAAGACATTGCAGTTGTATTTGAGAGAAGTGTGCTTCAGATCTCTGTAAGGCTGTTCTGATTCGGGTTTCCCAAGATATCACTAAATAACTTGTGGTAAATACCAGCTTAGTTTCTTTGAAATGAAATGGTATTACAAATATCCTTTCTCTTCCTTCTCCAATCTATACTTGTGATTTGCCTCTAATGACCATTGTTAATGGAATGATGAACCCTACTCATTTTCCTTCCTTTCTCTAATCATTATAGCCATCTGTATTCAACTTTATTTATAAGCAGTGCCCATTTTCACTGCAAGTTGAAGTGAAATGGACTAAAAAGGGTCATTGGCAAAGACAGGAATACCTGACAAATGTGTATGCAGATACAACTGAAAATTGAGTAAGCTCAAAAATCACACTTCTGTAATTTGATTAAAAAAAATTGCTTTGCTCGTATGTTTGATTCCAGATCACTGACAATATGTTATTACAAGAACAAAATAAAAGTGTGGCCTGTGGTGAAATAAGTATATAGTTTCAGTAGTTACATAGGAGGAGCTAAAATACGTAAGTAGTTGTATAATAACTATGAACACCATGGTGAGACAGATGAAGAGTTTATCTTGACTTCATCAAGTAA
Source organism: Schistocerca americana (assembly GCF_021461395.2). NCBI lineage: Eukaryota > Metazoa > Arthropoda > Insecta > Orthoptera > Acrididae > Schistocerca > Schistocerca americana. The sequence goes on from NC_060120.1 coordinate 445,751,538, forward strand.
CTGGAGTATCTCCTAAGTTGTACAAGACATTTCTGCTGTTTCACCTTAGTTACGTCATTGTGTTATTTCCACACTCCCAGTCTTTCTCTCCTCTATATGTCCCTAAACCACCTCCACCTCCTATATCTTCTTGGGGTAACATGTTAATTTTCAGATATGGCAATATTAGTCATAGAGGATGGTCATATTCTTCCAGTTCTGTCCTGTATACACCCCTTCACCCCTAGCCTCGACAAAGAATTTGTGTAAAGTCTGTGTTTATTGTTACGTGTGAAATTCTGTGAAAGCTTTCTAAATATTTCCCTCCCCTCCCCTTTCTGAAATACACATTGTGGCCTTCCTCTAATGATCCACAACTTAAACTGTCATAAGTATTGCTTTATCTAATAACTTATCAGCCATCCCATGGCTTTCATTAAGTACTAAAGTATTTTTTAACCAGCATGGTACTTTTTATTATGGTGTTACGGTTTCATAATAATTTTGACAAAATTATTTTCCATTTTTTCCAGAGCTTCCAAGGCCAGAGCTTGGTGATTTGTCTGAACTGCGTCAAATGACTAGAGATCAACAGGGAGTTACCCCAACTCGCCTTGGTCTCACATATACTGAACTTTGTTCCCAAGATTCAGTTGATGTTGATCTTGTACCTGAAAAGAAAGGTCTCTTTCTGAAGCATGTGGAATACCAGGTCACCAGCAAGGTAGGGAAACCATATACACTTGTTGCTGTCTTTGCATTGAAAGTGAAGAAAGAAAGGAGTTTTTTCCTTTCTTTTTAACTTGAAGCCATTTTGTTTCATCATGATGCCATTGCTTTCAAATTTTATTTAATTAATGCTTTTATTCTGGAGGTACTCCAGAAAAATCTTTGTAACACATGTCGTGATGAGTGATAGATCGTTGATATGTATTAAGAAAACAAATGGGCTCAGAACACAGTGTGGTGGCTTTCCCACTTTACGGTACCAAACTCAGTTTAAGATCTGTTCCTTGTTCGCTGACACTGGAAGAAAACTTTGTTTTCTTAGTATGAAATGATCCTCCCTTCAGCTTTGTCCTAAGTTGTGCAGAAATGTAGCATGGTCCATACAATAAAGTCCACCCCCCCCCCCCCTCGTTACTAGATGTTGCGCCAGAATTGGTAACAGCTTTGCTAATGTTTAGTAAACACATTTTACACAGCATATTATACAAGCCATGGTCTACATAAAACTGAATGATTTCTCTAAGTTAGTTACGTTACTTTTTGGTAGCATTACCTGTATGGGAACAGGGTACAGCCCACACCAACTTCTTTGTACAGAGGCCTTACTAAACATGAACATATTTTCAGATCATAGGTGGGGCTTAGAAGGAGAAAGATGACATCTAGTGCAGTAGTGTGTAGTGAGAAAGGAAATAAAAGCCACATTTCTGCAGCAAAAAAGGAAATTTGTAGGAACTGTAATAGTGAAAACACATTTCAAGTTGACAGCTATAGTATCCCCCCCTCCCCCCTCCCCTCCCAACCAACACAGACTCGTTGAACACTTGGTCAACACAGTACTCCTAAAACATGATCTTACACGAAGTTTTATCATTTAACTGTAATTTCAAACTGGTTTTACTCCATTGTGTTCTTGGAAATTTTCGTTTAACCTGAATTTTCCATGTTTTCCTCCTCCTTTTTCCTTTAATTATTCTGCTAAAGCTGCTTGTATACCATTGCTGGAGAATCGTGATCAATCAGGAGCCCCATCAGGTTTAACAATAAGCTGCCATCAAAAAATGCAATTCCATTTTTAGGTATGCTTTTTCATTCTTCAAAAGTTAGCTAATACGAGACTGTAAGCTGCAAGCAGAAAAAGGGGAGTCTTGGCTGAGACAAAGGAGAAAAGCATAGGTCTGCAAATTAAACTAAAAATCACAGGAAAAGTAGATATGATGTACTGAAAAAAGGTACAGTTGCTGACAAGTATGTAATTGACAAATCTACATTATCCACAGTACTTGAGATCGGGAAAAGTTCTTAATACTGCTGCATTGAATACAAATACAAGCAATTTTGCAGTGCCAAGTACAAAGATGTTGAAACTTTGTTTCTAGAATGGTTTAACTGTATGCCCACATATAATTTAGTTAAAAGCAAACGGAATGACAAAATTTTTTTACAGATTTCAGTTGTTCAGCTGGTTGGATGCACCAGTTCCAAAAGTTTCATCATTAGTGATTTGTGGTGAAGTAAATAAAGCTGAGGAAGAACGAGCAAACAACTGGTTGCATGAATTGTACAAAGTGAGAGAAAAGTAATGCCTCATGTGATGTATATAATATTAACAAAACTAGACAGTTTACAATCTTTTCCCAAGTTGTACCCTCACAGTGAACAACATTTAATGATTGTATTTGTATGTAATTCAGATGTGCAGTGATAAACACTGATCTTGAGTGATCAGTAAGCTCAAGAAACCACATCGTTTAAAGAATGTAACGTCGATACTTTCACTTGCATCTACTCTCATCATAAGATTACTTGGATCAAGAGCTCATCTCTCCATAAATTCTTTCTTGGTTTTAACTGCTCAGTGATGGCTCAGAATAACCGTTTTCTTCTCACACTGGATAGGAGTACAATCCGTAACATACAATCTTAACTTAACCAATGTAAAGGTTCACTTCCCTCCTTCCCCCAAATACAACAAATCAATCTTCAGCATTTGGATAAAGACATTACTGCAATTATAAATAGGATTAATCACAAGTGACTTGTGAGATCTGCTGAAAAGGAGGTGGAAGTGCCAACTAGGAATGTACTTGATGCGTAAAAGCTATTGCCGCATCCTGAGAAACTGACGGTAATCCTGTTGATGAATTAGATGGTGGTGAGGAAACCACTTCATCCGACAAATGGAATATTCTACAAGATCTTGGGAACCTTGGAGTTGCTTTGAAGGAGTTTAACACCAATGATGATTCCAGTGGAATGTGATGCACAGACATTATCATAACATTGTGCCTCCCACCAGGAAGTATTACATGCTGTGGACACTTGAGAAAGTTTTACTGCAATATCCTAAATGACCACTGGTTTTACGAAAGCCACGAGTACAGTTGGCTGTGAAGTTGCCAGGCAATTTAATCCCCTTCTGCGAAGGTGCAATATACAGGATTCAGGCACCAGATAATGATCTGTGAGTACTTTTCTTTTTAGTTGCAATGCAGTAATTAATGCAAATCATCTTTTTCTCATATTTATTTTCTGTGTTGTTATTGCAAACTGACATTATAAATAGGATTATTGTAATTCATAATGGTACAAACTTTTTTTTTTAATCTTCCAAACAAGTGTGTAATAGTTGGTAATTTAGTGTTTCCTATGATGATATTCATAATATACTGTAGTACACATACAGAAAAATTGTTATGAAACTTTAACCCTGGCTAGCTGATGCCAGTAGGAACCAAAATTACTAATTTTGTGTAGGTCGACAATGCATAACTTTTAAACTACTGAAACTTGGCACCATCTGCTCTGATTGGCACTGTTGTCGGATGCTCTGGACAATGCATAACCACAAATGCTTTGCCTGCTGGAGATTGTGGTGTATCCAAAGCGGCCCGCATGCTCGGTGGTAGAGCACCAGCCTTTCATTCTGGACCCTCTGATGCTACAAAAGCTTGGTGACGCCGAACAGTGTTTTGTCGAACTCTTTCAAAGATTCCTGACATTGCCCTGATGTGATTGGGGGCATGTTGAACGTGACCCATTAATTCCTCTTAATTTCGAGGTGTTTCATGTCTGGTTGGGTGAAATAGAACCTTGAAGAATCCCCACAGGAAAAAGTCTGATGATCTTGGGGGCCATGTCCTAGGAGCACCTCTGCCAATTACCCGGTCATTGAAGAGTTCATTTAAAGATCCACACAAAGCATGAATGTTATGTGTGGGCACCCCATCATGCTGAAACCACATGCGTAGCCATATGTCCAGGGAACATCTTCCAGCAGGCCAGGTAGAGCTTCTTGCAAAAAGTGAATGTAATTTGCCCCGGAAAGATGAGGAGGTAGCCAGATCGGCCCAATCAGATGGTCACCCACAATGCCTGCCCAAATGTTGAGCGAAAATGGACATACATGGTGCTAGGATTTCCCCTTGCCTGGTAATGAACATTTTCCCGAGTGTTGGAAAGGCCATCCCCGATGGAAGGTGCACTCATCGATAAACAACACAATGGTGGGGAAGTCTGGATCTCGTGCAACATGTCGTAGAAACCACCGACAAAACTGTAACCTGTGTTCATAGTCTGCCACAGGATTTAGAAGTTGGACAGGGTGGAAACTAATAGATTCTGGCCATCATCCTTCAAAACCTCCCAGACTAACTGCAGAGTGATCCCCAATTCGTGTCCAACCAGTCCAGTGTTTGTCATAGGTGCTTCCTCGAAGTGCTCAACAACAGTCTCTTCAAATGCAGCATCCCATCATGTTAGATGTCTTCCAGCATCACCGCAATATCCCACTAATGAGCCTGTTTTGCCAAGTTGCCGGTGAATGGCTGTAAACATTTGGGATGTGGGTGGCGTCTTGCTGGGTACCGTTCCTCATACAATTGTAGAGCTCCATGTGTGTTACAGTTGACTAGCCCATAAACAAAAACCATATCTCGTTGTTCTTCAAACGAATACTGTGCCGCCATGCTTACTGAATGACTAAATCACAGGTGACGTGTGTGCTTTGTAGCGAAGCTTATGTATGAATACCTCTGACGTGAGGTGGAGACAAACAGCAAGACCTATTTGACACGTGTGTGAGTATCATGTTGGGGCAGTGACGGGGTGAGGGACATTTGTATTTGTGAAACAACCACCATATCACTGCCCGTCAACCAACAAACAGCAACAGGGCAATCCCAAGGCCAATTGGAGTGTGTGGCACCAAGTTTCTGTAGTTTGAAAATGGTGTGTTGTCAACCTACATCACATAAGTAATTTTGGTTCCTACTGGCATCAGCTATCCAGGGTTAAAATTTCGTAACACAAATTTTCTCCACACTGTATATCCACACTAGCTGACAAACTCAGCACTGTCTGGGTATTCATTTTGCCAATTTTATATTAGAAATGAAAACAAAAATGAATCGTGTTTGTAGTGAAGTATCAAAAAATTTCATTTCTATGTACCCAGATTAATGAACATGATGCTGGAAAGTTTCTTTACACTGCGTGCAGCTGCTTCGTCTGTTTAGAATGTGATTTTGTAAACATCTTTATGGCAATGCCTCTTCACAGCTCTGTAGAGGGTTACCATTTTCACCTACAGCTATTTGCTCTTCAGAGTTGAAAGCTGTCAAAAATTGCTGCCAGGGGTCGGGGATTCCCTTAAGTTAACTCAAGTGTAGGAGTGTCTTATAGTAAAGGATAAAGTTTTAAAACTTAATGGATGATTTCTTTTTGCATATCTCAGTGTTTGTGACATCATCATCTCTTGAACTGTTTGTCGTATGGTGATATATTTGTTTAGCGGCATATGTGGATACTGTCAGAGAAATATTCTGCAGACAGGTGTAGTAGCAAAGATTAATAAATTTAAACATCATTCATGATGCAGCAATTCATCATGCATCTCAGTGTTCGATTGCATGTCTCCTGAATTGTGGGTGGTACCATGATATACTTTTGCAGATGCATTTAGCAGCATATGCAGACACTGTCCATGAAATATGTTGCGAATACAGTTAGTAGCATAGAAATAACACATTTTAATGCCGTGCAAGATACGTTAATTTTTCACACGTCTTTTTGTTAGTGACGTCATAGGTTGATGGTTCTTCTCCCCCTCAGCGATTGTTGCCTGACAATAGGGGATATTTGTACCAAGTTTGATTGAGATTGGTTCTGTAGTTGAGGAGGAAATGTGGCACACACACACACACACACACACACACACACACACACACACACACATTTATAATATGTATTGCTACTAGAAGTGGTTGATGTATAGAAAAAAGTGTATTCCAAAAATAGAATTTTGATTCCCTGGTTAACACAATGTTTTTTCACACACACTCCTGATTTTTCAGTCCCTTGGGATTCTTGTTAATGAGGATTTACTGTAACTGTGGATTTTCTAACAGTAAGGTGTGCTATTTCAAAACTAAGAAATGAACATTCTGAGCTGCAGAAATTCTCATGTACCAAATGATAAAACAAGAAAATCACAGAATGAGAATTAGAATAATTATGAGGCATGAAAAAGTGCTAAAAAGATTTCACTTAGCAAATAAAACAATGTTTGTGGATAAAAACCGGTACAGTGTACTGTCAATGACAAGTAGTAACAATTGCAAGGACGACGCCAAACTTTGTCAGCAGCATATGGATAGAAAAACAAACTAGTCTGTCAGTGAAGAATACAGTAGCAATCAATATCCAGTTGCAAAAAGTCATGTGGAATCAGAGTACTGTCAGTTAACACCCTGTGAACAGCATTAAGAGATCGACAACTACACTGGGAAACCACAATGAAGTTAACCTAATTTTGTTTTCTGATAGCCATGGAAGTGAGTTAGCTAATATTCTACAAAGCGTAAACAATAATATCCTAGTTTTCAGTGTGGTGATGGTAGGACCAAGAACAAAAAACATCGTAGTAGATGTAGATTTAGAAAGTAAAATGGTACAAGGCAGTGATTTTGTCATTAGTGTTAACAGGTACAAATGATGTAGCATGTAATGAAGCTGTTATTTGCATTGGAGGCTGGTCTAACTTTCTCAAATGAAACAAATAGAAAAATATAGGTCAAATTGAAGAGCATAATCTATGAAACCAGTAATTTACACTTCGTTTAAAGCACCCATCTGAACTTCCCTCGATGTTGCTCCTGCACAACATACTTCAGGAGCAACAACCCCCCAACCATCGGGGACGTCAGTCCCCACTTCTCAGATGGAGAAGCGTAAGTCTTCTTCAGCATCTCTCACCAGTAAGGGATGGCTTCGGTCACTCCCTTCCCAGTTTCCTACCAGTGTCAAAGCTGACACCCGCCAGTGGCTGAAGTAACTACAGGTAGCTGGTCATAGGGTTTCACGGTCCTCCTCATTCGCTGAGCCTCAATCACTGAAGCCCTCCCAGCCAGACAAACCTAAGGAGCAGCAAGAGAAAGCTAAAAAGAAAACGAACCCCAAGAGCCAAGGCGCTGAGGTGGCATCCACACCACCACTGCCTACAAGCTCTGTTTCTGAGGATGAGATGGAGATTCTGGCGTCTGCTGAGGACCTAGACACAATGGATATCGATCACACAGATACTCATCTGGTGGCCGTAGGTGACCCTGAGACGTAGACTGCCTCATTGAGTGTTTCATGCCTTCCCAGTCTCATGATAACGTAACTCTCCAACTGTTTCACTTTACACCTGCTTTCTGCATTGCCCTCCATGAAACCTGGTTCCCAGCAATACAGGCCCCTGACCTCCGCGGCTATAAGGGATATTACAGGAACCATAGCAACCATAATATTGTCAGGTGGAGTTAGTGTCTATGTCCTGAGCTCAGTATGTAGTGAACCTGTGCTCCTTCAAACCCCACTTGAAGTTGTAGCTGTCAGGATAAGGATGACGCAGAAAGTAACTGTCTGCAATGTATATCTTCCTCCAGATGGAGCAGTACCCTTGAATGTATTGGCTACACTGATTGATCAACTCCCTAAACCTTTCCTACTTTTGCAAGATATTAACGCATATAACCCCTTCTGGGGTGGCGCCATGCTTACTGGCCGAGGCAGGGAGGTCAAAAATTTACTGTCACAACTCGACATCGACCTCTACTGTCACAACTCGACATCGACCTCTGCCTCTTAAATATAGGTGCCCCCACACATTTCACTGTGGCACATGGCACATATTCGGCCATTGATCTCTCAGTTTGCAGTCCTGGCTTTCTCCCATGTATCCAGTGGAGAGCACTTGATGACCTGTGTGGTAGTAACCACTACCCCATCTTCCTGTCACTCCCCCAGCGTCATGCCCACAGATGCTTGCTAAGATGGGCTTTTAACAAGGCAGACTGGGAAGCCTTCGCCTCTGCTGTCACTGCTGAATCTTCCCCACATGGTGCCATTGATGTTGTCGTCCAGAAGGTCACTACAACAATCGTTTCTGTGGCGGAAAATGCAGTCCCTCGTCCTTTAGGGTGCCCCCAGCAACAGACAGTCCCTTGGTGGTCGCCGGAAGTTGCTGAGGCAATAAAAGTGTGTCGGCGATCTCTACAGTGACATAAGTGGCACCCTTCCCTAGAGCACCTAATATCCTTTAAGCGGCTTCGAGCCCGCTTTTGCCAGCTTATAAAACAATGGAAACAGGAGTGTTGGAAGAGGTACGCGTAGACCATTGGGTGCCATATGTCACCTTCCCAAGTCTGGACTGAGATCAGACGTCTTCTTGGTACCAGACCCAAACAGTTGTCCATAGCATGCACATCAGTGGCGTGTTATCTACCGATGCAAACACTTTATAGTTCGGCAGTGCCCTCAGCGTTGCATTCACTCGACCCTGTGCACCTCTGCGGGGTTCGATTAGTGACAGGAGCTTTTAGAAAGAGTCCGGTGACCAGTGTCCTGGTCGAGGCCAGAGTCCCTCCATTGGAGGTTAGGTGTGCTCAACTGCTGGCCAGTTACATTGCACATGTTCGTAGTTCTCCTGCACATCCAAATTACCGTCTCCTTTTCCCAACCATGGCAGTTCATCTCCCACATCTCCAGCCCAGGTCAGGGCTTACTATTGCGTTTTGCATCCAGGCCCATCTGTATGAACTGAAGTCCTTCCTGCTACCACCTCTCCTCGACGTCCATTCACTTACGCCTCAATGGTGTACACCTGGGCTGCAGATTCTTCTGGACATTTTGCATAACACTAAGGACTTCATGGACATGTGGCTGTCCGCTATCACTTCCTCTCGATTCTCGAATTATACCGAGGCCATGAAGTGGTTTACACCGATATCTTGATGGCTGATGGTCACGTAGGCTTTGCGTATGTTCATGGAGAACATATTGAACAGCACTCCTTGTCAGATGGCTGCAGAGCTGACGTCTGTGTCTCGTGCTCTTGAGCACATCTCATGCCCTGGCAAGACATTTTTCCTGTCTACTGACTTCTGGAGCAGCCTACAAGCTATCGACCAGTGCTACCCTCGCCATTCTTTGGTAGCATCCATCCAGGAGTCCATCTACACCCTGGAATGGTCTGGTCATTCAGTGGTGTTTGTGTGGACCCCAGGACACTCCGGAATCCCAGATACCGAACTAGCTGAAAGGTTGGCCAAACTGGCTACGCGGAAACCGCTTCTGGATGTGAACATCTCCGAAACTGACCTGCATTCTGTCTTATGCCGCAGGGAGGTGGAATGGCATAACAGTACGCACAACAAACTGTGTATCATTAAAGAGACTACGAATGTGTGGAAGTCTCCCATGCGGTCCTCTGTCAGGGAATCAGTTGTCATCTGTCTGCTCCACATTGGCCATACGTGGCTAACGCACGGTTTTCTACACTGTTGCAAGGACCCACGTCAGTGTCACTGTGGCTCATAAATGACGCGTCCACCTCTTGCTGGAGTGCCCACTTTCAGCTGCTAGGCAGCAGACTTTTAACGTTCCCAGCACCCTACCTTCAGTGTTTGGCGACAATGCCTCGACAGCAGATTTAGTTTTAAGTTTTATTTTTGAAGGTGGGTTTTATCATTTGATCTAAGTTTTTGCGTCTGGGGGTTTTAATGTGTTGCAGAGTGACTGGCTTCTCCTTTTTATTCTCATGGTCAGCCAGCCATGGTAATCTGCTCTCTTGTTTTGATCTCTTCTGCATGTTTCTTGCATGTCTCTGTGGTTTTTTTGTCCTATTTTCTCCATTTTGGTGTTTGTTGCCCTTCTGTCATTCTTGTGGTTTTTCTCTTTTCTTCCATCTGTGTTTTGTATGTCTCGATTATTTAACTCCCACCCTTGTGGAATTATTTTAATCGGAACGAAGGACCAATGTTCTAGCAGATTGGCCCCTCCCCCCACCCTCTTTTAAACCAACCAACATTTTCACTTTATCTTCCTTGCACTTCCTATTTATTTTGTTCCGAAGTGACTTGTATTTCTATATTCCGGAGTTTCCTGCACATTTTTGTACTTCGATCTTTTGACAATCAGCTGAAGTATTTCTGCTGTTAACTATGGTTTCTTCACTGTTACCTTCTTTGTACCTAAGTTTTTCTGCTCAACTTCTGTGATTGCACTTTTTAGACAAGTCCATTCCTCTTCAAATGATCTGCCTACTGAGATGTTAATTATCGCATTGAGAGAACTTCTCATGTCTCTCTTCATTCTTTGGTGGTTCCAAATCCCACTTGACACATGGATCCTAGCTGACTAGTCTATTGAACTTCAGCCTACTGTTAATCATTACTAAATTGTGGTCTGAGTCTTTATCTGCTCCCGGGTACACCTTACAACCCAGTGTCTGATTTCAGAATCTCTCTCTGACAGTGATGTAATTCAGTTGTAATTTTCCCTTCTTCTGGGTGTTTTTCATGTATACCTCCTCCGTTAGTGATGTCCGAACAGAGAATTCACTATTACTAGCTGAAATTTATTGTAGAATTCAATTAGTCTTTGTACTCATTCACACTATCAAGTCTGTATTCCTGCTTAACCCCTTCTTCTCCTCCTTCTTCTACAATCACATTCCAGTCCCCCACGATTATTAGATTTTCGTCCCTTTTTGCATACTGAATTACCCGTTAAATATCGTCATGTATACCTGATATATTGTAGTCTGCATTGGTTTGCTTCCAATTCTAATGGGAACAACCCTATCACTGAACTGTTTGTGTGAACTCCTGCTCTGCCCTTCCATCTTATTCATAATGGTGCTGCTCCTGTTATACCATTTTCCACTGCTGTTGGTATTACCCTATATTCGTCTGACCCTTAATCCTTTTCTTATTTCCGTTTCACCTCACTGACCCCATCTGTACTAGTTTGAGCCATTGCATTTCCCTTTTCAGCTTTTCTAGATTCCCTACCACATTCAAACATTTGACGTTCCATACCTCCTACTCATAGAATGTTACCCTTACACTAGTTACTCCATTTTTTCTCAGGGTTACCTCACCCTTGGCAGTCCCATTCCAGAGATAAGAACGGGGGCTACTAATCCAGAATCTTTTGTCAATATTCCAGACTATGTGTCCAGTGGTCACACCTCTTTGTCTTTAATGCATTGGATTCCATTGCCTTCTGCATCCTCATGCCATCAATAATTGTTGATTCACCCCCCTTTCAGAGGCAGTTTCCCACCCCAAGGATAAGAGAGTGGTCTGAACCTCTGTCTGATCCTCCACCTGTTTGAAAAGGTCTTTGGCTGAATGAGGGTGACATCTTATGCTGGAAGTCTTCACTAGTCATTGCTGATGTTGCCTTGGTCTTCAGTCCTGAGAATGGTTTGATGCAGCTATCCATGCTACTCTATCCTGTGCAAGCTTAATCATCTTAGAGTAACTACTGCAACCTGCATCCTTCTGAATCTGCTTAGTGTATTCATCCCTTGGTCTCCTCTATGATTTTTACCCTCCTTGCTTCCCTCCAATACTAAATTGGTGATCCCTTGATGCCTCAGAATGTGTCCTACCAACCAGTCCCTTCTCCTGGTCAAGTTATGCCACAAATTCCTCTTCTCCCCAATTCTATTCAGTACCACCTCATTAGTTACGTGAACTACCCATGTAATCTTCAGCATTCTTCTGTAGCACGACGTTTTGAAAGCTTCTATTCTCTTCTTGTCTAAACTATTTATTGTCCATGTTTCACTTCCATACATGGCTATACTCCATACAAATACTTTCAGAAAGGATTTCCTGACACACAGATTTATACTCGATGTTAACAAATTTCTCTTCTTTAGAAATGCTTTCCTTGCCATAGCCAGTCTACATTTTATATCCCCTCTTCTTCGACCATCATCTATTACTTTGCTGCCCAAATAGCAAAACTCATCTACTACTTTAAGTGTCTCATTTCCTAATCTAATTCCCTCAGCATCACCTGATTTAATTCAACTACATTTCATTATCCTCATCTTGTTTTTGTTGATGTTCATCTTATATCCTCCTTTCAAGATACCTGTCCATTCTATTCAACTGCTCTTCCAGGCCCTTCGCTGTGTCTGCCAGAATTACAATGACATTGGCAAACCTCAAAGTTCTTGTTTCTTCTCCATGAATTTTAATTCCTACACCAAATTTTCCTTTTTTTTCTCCTTTACTGCTTGCTCAATATATAGTTTGAATAACATTGGGGATAGGTTACAACCCTGTCTCATTCCCTTCCCAAACGCTCCTTCCCTTTCATGCCCCTCGACTCTTATAAATGCCGTCTGGTATCTGTACAAATTGTAAATAGTATTTTGCTTCTTGTATTTGGTCTCTGCCACCTTTAGAATTGGAAAGAGAGTATTCCAGTCAACATTGTCAAAGACTTTCTCTAAGTCTACAAATGCTAGAAATGTAGGTTTGCCTTTTCTTAACCTATCTTCTAAGATAAGTTGTAGGGTCAGTATTGTCTCATGTGTTCCAACATTACTATGGAATCCAAACTGATCTTCCCCAAGGTAGGCTTCTACCAGTTTTTCCATTTGTCTATAAAGAATTCGAGTTAGTATTTTGCAGCCATGACTTATTAAACTGAAGTTCGGTGATTTTCACACCTGTCAACACATGCTTTCTTTGGGATTGTAATTATTACATTATTCTTGAAGTCTGAGGGTATTTCGTCTCTCTCATACATCTTGCTCACCAGATGGTAGATTTTGTCATGGCTGGCTCTCTCAAGGTTGTCAGTAGTTCTCATGGAATGTTGTCTACTACCAGGGCCCCCTCTCAACTTAGGTCTTTCAGTGCTCTATCAGATTCTTCACACAATATGATATCTCCCATTTTGTCTTCATCCTCTTCCATTTCCATAATATTGCCCTCAAGTACATCGCCTTTGTAGAGACCCTCTATGTACTCCGGCCATCTTTCTGCTTTCCCTTCTTTGCTTGGAACTGGTTTTCCATCTGAGCTCTTGATATTAATAAAGGTTGTTCTCTTGGCTCCAGAGGTCTCTCTAATTTTCCTGTAGCCATTATCCATCTTACTCCTAGTGATGTATGCCTCTACATCCTTACATTTGTCCTCAGCCATCCCTGCATAGCCATTTTTCACTTCCTGTCAATCTCATTTTTGAGCCGTTTGTATTCCTTTTTGCCTGCTTTATTTACTGCATTTTTGTATTTTCTCCTTTCGTCAATTAAATTCAGTTTCTCTTCTGTTACCCAAGAATTTCTACTAGCCCTCTTCTTTTTACCTACTTGATCCTCTGCTGCCTTCACTATTTCATTCCTCAAAGCTACCCATTCTTCTTCTACTGTATTTCTTCCCCCCATTCCTGTCAATTGTTCCCTTATGCTCTCCCTGAAACTGTGTACAACCTCTGGTTCTTTCAGTTTATCCAAGTTCCATCTCCTTAAATTCCCACCTTTTTGCAGTTTCTTCAGTTTTAATCTACAGTTCACAACCAGTAAATTGTGGTCAGAATCCACATCTGCCCCTGGAAATGTCTTACAATTTAAAACCTGGTTCCTAAATCCCTGTCTTACCATTATGTAATCTGTCTGAAACCTTCCAGTGTCTCCAGGCCTCTTCCCGCATACAACCTTCTTTCATGATTCTTAAACCAAGTGTTAGCCATGATTAAGTTATGCTCTGTGCAAAATTCTACCAGGCATCTTCCTCATTCATTCCTTACCCCCATTCAATACTCACCTACTACTTTTCCTTCTCCTACAGTCGAATTTCAATCCCCCATCACTATTAAATTTTCGTGTCCCATCACTATGTGAATAATTTCTTTTGTCGCATCATACATTTTTTCAACCTCTTCATCTGCGGAGCTAGTTGGCATATAAACTTATACTACTGTGGTAGGCGTGGGCTTTGTGTCTATCCTTGGCTACAATAATGCTTTCACAATGCTGTTCATAGTAGCTTACCCGTGCTCCTATTTTTTTATTTATTTATTTATTTATTTATTTTAACCTACTCCTGCATTACCCCTATTTGATTTTGTATTTATAACCCTGTATTCACCTGGTCAGGAGTCCTATTCCGCCTGCCACCGAAGTTCACTAATTCCCACTATACCTAACTTTGACCTATCCATTTCCCTTTTTAAGTTTTCTAACCTGCCTGCCCGATTAAGGGATCCAACATTCCAAGCTCCGATACATAGAACGCCAGTTTTGTTTCTCCTTATAACATCATCATCCTGAGTAGTCCCTGCCCGGAGGTCCAAATGGGGGACTATTTTACCTCTGTATTTACCCAAGAGGATGCCATCATCATTTAACCTTACAGCATGGCCTCGGAAAAAATTACTTCTATAGTTTCCCCTTGCTTTCAGCCGTTTGCAGTACCAGGACAGCAAGGCCGTTTTGGTTGATGTTACAGTGCTGTATCAGCCAACCATCCAGACTGTTGCCCCTTCAACTACTGCAAAGGCTGCTGCCACTCATGAGGAACTACATATTTGTCTGGCCTCTCAACAGATATCCCTCTGTTGTGGTTACACGTACAGTACAGCTATCTGTATCGCTGAGGCACGCCAGCCTCCCCACCAACGGCAAGGTTCATTGTTCATGGGGGGGGGGGGGGGGGGGGGGGGCATTGCTGATGATTTTATTCAAAATTTAAGCACTGTCTAGCTTCACACACATTTTGATCACTGGTCAGTTGATGAACTCACTGTGATAGTGACCTTTGAATCAGCAACAGTAAAATTACAGCTAGGCAAAAACAGTTTACTAATAGTTGGCCTGTATAGAACACCTTAGAATAATGTAGATGAATTCGTCTCTTGTGTAGAAGAACTTTGGTATAAACTCTCAAGAAACAAAAAACAGTATGTAATAGGAGGAGATATGAACTTAAACTCCTTACACTATAATTCAAAGTGTCTTAGGTATTCTGACAGTTATGATCCTATAACAGTTGCCACATCAACTCATCACAAACCAAAATAACACATCACTCACAGGTTTGTGTTAACCATGTTGAATGAATATAAACAAGGAAGAATTTGTTGTGAGAACTATTGAAAACTTTTCTTTCCGACCCAGGAGTCCTATCGATAGAGATTAGCACGCATCACAGAATAGTTCTGCATAATGACTTACTCACTTAAAAAAAGACCATAATTAGTTTACACACACACACACACACACACACACACACACTCACTCACTCACTCACAATCTGATTGGCAGCAGGGATACAAATCAGATGGTATTAATAAAGACTGGGGCCGCTTCTATTAAATATTTAAAAAAAGTTAAATCAGGCATGTCCATTGATAAAACACTAAAGAAATTGGACTTTGCAAATTAAAAGAAAATGTGAGAGACTTATTTGTGTTGTTCAGTGACACCAAATAGCAATAAGTAATTGATGAATCAACACTAGCAATAAACTCAGATAAAATTAGTGATTCGTTTTTCCTAAGAACTATAACAGAACGTGACATTCTGAAAATCATCTCAAAGCTTAAAATAAAATTTAGTGGCTGGGATGAAACATCTAGATTACTGAAAGAATGCAAAAAGTAATTAATAGAACCACCCACACATATAGTAAATAGTTCAGTTCGCTACGGGACTTTTCCCTACCTTTTAGAAATCACTGAGATACAACCAGTGTGTAAAAAGTAACTCTCACAGTGCGTTCAAGGAAGGTTGATCCACAATAAATGTCAGTAACTGCTTTCTTCCATGAACTGCTAAATGGACTGGATAAAGGATACAAAGTTATTGAGATTTTTCTAAATTTATCTAACACCTTTACTTCTGTATGTTATTAAGTACTTTTATGTGAAATGGAAACTTCAGGTTAGGAGTAGTGGCTCTAAGTTTCTTAACTTCTTATCCCCGAGATGGAAGAGTAACAACACACTGTCAAAAATACAATATTAGGCATGGCTAACCATGTTTGTAAATATTATGTTTTTTTACATTGTGTTGTGTCTTAATCCAAGCTGTGCTTGATAATGTGCTCTGACCAAAATCGTTTTCACGATAAAGAATAATTTAAACAGGAAGTTTTATAATGATACATAATATCATTTGTTGAGTTGATTCAGGTTGTGGAACACAGTACAGAAATATTTTGGAATGTCTTGGTTTCTGTATGTTTTACTTTTGGCAAATTGTAAACCACCTTATCAACAGAAGCTCAAAATGGCATGTATTTCAGAGATTCGGTTCATTGGTGCGACGGAGATACAACGATTTTGTTGCCTTGCATGAATTACTTCTCAACCGTTTCCCATACCGTCTGATACCTAAATTACCTCCAAAGAAAATGGTTGGTGGTGAGTAAATGTTATTTTATCTGACAGTAAGAATAATTATTGCATGTAATGAAAAAATGTGATTCCCCACTTGCCTATTGTGCCTGTCTTTTACACAAAATTTACATCTGCATTCTTAGTATTTTATCCATCCTCAGCAACTATAGTTGTATGTAATGAAATAATAAGCAACCAGTTGCCTAGTCACACTCAACTGCTGACAGCAAGAATGTTTGATATGTAAGGGACTTTAATTAAAAAAGTATTTATTTTATTTTCAGTGATTTTGCATGCCATTGATGTTAATAGTTTGTAGAAATTGAATAACACATAATGGTACATATGATAATAAGGAAAACTATAAGTCATGTAGATTTGCATACAGACATTCTATGAGTGTAAGTTAAAATTTTAGGTCTTATTTTGCATAATGGAAAAATTACCTCTATGGCATAGTTTTACTCTAAGGAATGTATAGCTATTGAGAGTCTTGCTTAGTCTTTAAGGAGTTTGTAAACATTTTCTTTCTGTCCTGTAGTGTGACAATGAAATGATTGCCTTAATCTATAGTTCTCTAGCTTTCCACTGTGTGTACTAGCCAAGTATGAATAATGATGGGACTGTTGTGACACTCAGTTTCTTGACAAGTGGCTTACAAGATACGTTGCTTTTGAAAATACTCACTACCCATCTGATAGCCTTTTTCTATCACATAAAAACTGTTTTGCCTCAGTGTAGCTGCTCCAAAGCTGTATACGGTATGTTATGTGACTATGAAAAAAATGCATGATAGGAGCTGAGAATCAAATTTTCACTCACACATACTCTTGAGTTTACGTGACAGGTACACGACTTTTGATAATTAAGTGCATATTGAATCTGTATGGAGTTAATTTGGAATCAAGTGTACACTAAGAAGTTTAAATGACATACAATTATTGTTTGTATTGCATAAATTAAAAATGATATTTTCAGTTTTATTGCAATGTACGTGTTATCGTAAGCATACAGAATAGATTTACAGGATCCTAGATACGTCATTAATATAGACAATAAACAGTAAGATCAGTACGGAAATTTGAGGCACGCCTCTGGAAACATCTAGGAATCCAGAGCTCATACTGTTAAAGTGTACTTCTGCTGCCTGTTGTCAAAGATTTGCTTCTGTAAGGGTGAGTTCTGTATCTCAAATGCCATAGCAATTCAATTTCTATTTTGGAATACAATGACTTACAGAGTCAAATACCTTGCTTTGGTTAATTAGTAGGAGTACTGGGGTTGTTCTCCTTGCTCTGTGGGATTTTTTTTGTCAGTAGTTTTAACCATATCCATTCACAATCTGTCTTGTTGGCTTTTTATGTGCACAAAACATATTGTGTGACCTAAGGACATTAAGCAAGTATAAGTGCTTTGTCATTATGACCCTAATGTCAATGCTAGTATCTCCAAAGATTAAAATTTTATGTTTTATTTTTGCAAATGGGAGATTGTTGTATCTAGTATCTCTGTGATGACATCAGTATTGCTGTCAGGGGAGCAGTATACAGACACTACAATTAGTTGTAAACCTGGCAGTAATGCACTTGAGAGTGCAGCAGTTACTGATGCCAAGGTTAGTGCATTTTGCTGAAAGACCACAGCTGATGTACTTCGAACTATCCCCAGAGTTTTTCATACTTCTATAGAAACTTGATTCTAAGCAATGTTCTGATGGATCATACAAATATAGTTAGTTCTCATTTAACTTGATAAAGCTAACTTTGTTATTTCATAACCTTATCTTTCTGAACATATTTGTTTGAGTTTTAACATATACATTTGTTAGAGAAGCAAGTGGTGGACAATTGTTGTTAACCTGGCTATACAAATGTAAATTCAACAGTGTTACAATAAGATTAGTCTCATCCAGTTCACACTGCAAATTGAAGAAGCATTGGATCTTGTTGGCAATAACACTTCTTAGACACATAGTCCATTCAAAATATTTCTTTGTGACAGCGTGCAATTGAAATGGTGACTTGTTATCTACAAAGACTGCAGTACAACCCACTCAGTATTTCAATTGAAAATGATGCTTCCACAAGCAATGCTTTACTGTCCTCCCATCCCTATCCTGCTATCCCTCCCCCTCCCCATCCCAGCCTCCTCCTTACCCCCACCACCCAGATTGCTTCTCCCATCATGCGCTGTTGTTCACAGTCCGACCTCTGTGGCCAGTGGAAGGGGTTGTGTGTGTGAGTTGTACTTGCATGAATATATGTGTGTGTGTGTGTGTGTGTGTGTGTGTGTGTGTGTGTGTGTGTGTGTGTGTGTGTTTAAGAAGGCAGCCTTTTGGCCGAAAGCTTACCGTATTTACTCGAATCTAAGCCGCACCTGAAAAATGAGGCTCGAAATCAAGGGAAAAAAAATTCTCAAATCTAAGCCGCACCTGAAATTTGAGAGTCGAAATTCAAGGGAGAGAAAAGTTTTAGGCCGAAACAAAGTTGGTCCATTGTAATAGACAGACAATTTAGGTCGAATGAATGACGATACAGCTACAGTAGTTTGGTTGGAGTTGTAAGCTTAGCAGTTAAGCTTTACCAGGTAACCATTGCTATGAGTCAGGCGCTCCGTCCTTATTTATATGGGTACCCTTCCTTTTTCACATGCTTTGTCTGGTTTGAATTGATTGCTTATTTTTCTTTGATCTGATAAGCGCCGTTTTCTTTGTTATAGGTGTTTACGTCACTCTAAGCTGAAAATGCATTACTGTACTGTGTCGTGCATTGTTTGTCACATTCTGATAGTGCGTGTTTACGGCCTGTTGCCGCTCGCGGCACGGCTTGCTTTTGTGCGCACTACCGCCGCTTTTTTTTAAAAAAAGAAGAAGAAGAAGAAGAAGAAGACTGCTATTTGTCGTTACTTACATTGCTGCTTTCTTTGATAATGATCAACAAGAACCAAATAATAGACTCCATGTGATAGATGATGTTCTGAACGAGAGTTTAGCGAAAATTTTTCTCCGTTTGAAAATCTTTGTAGGTGCCTCTTTAGTACATTACATTCTGCACAGAAATTAGAGTCATCTTAGATTTAAAAATCTAGTCAATTGCTGTGCTTCATTTCTGACTGTATCACTATTAGGCATAAGAATAATACGAATATAAACATAACATGATATGTATATTCTTCCGTGTTTGCTGTTGTCTCACTCTAGTTTCGTAGTTTATCAGGCAGACAGGATTTAAATGAGATAGCAGCAAACATGAAACAATACATGACAAAATGTTTATATTCGTATTATTCTTATGGTGAAGAAAATAATGCATGTGATTCACAATTCATAAAAGTTCCTATTAGCAACCATCTCTTCTCACAGGTAGGAAAAAATTCAGAACGTAGAGTTGGCCATATTGAGGAGTAGAGTTGGCCATATTGACAAACATCCCAAACAGTCTTGCCAGTCGGATTTTCGTAGTACATTAAAATGCTGCTACATCCGAAGATGAACGACACGGAATTTGTATTTACTTCGTTGGATAATGTATGAAAATGCAGTGGTCGAAACTCGGGGCGGAGAAAAAAACTTCGTCTTCCACCTTTTTTGAAATTTATTTACTGACGCAGAGGATTTGGCGCCAGTATTTATCTTTGTGCCTACAAAGCATGCCGTGTAGCGCTACATATATTCGATGGCAGAAGTTAGTTGTGGCGGCACCCACCAACATTTTTCAGAACTTCCACTTGCTTTGCACTCAATTCTAAGCTGCAGGCGGTTTTTTGGATTACAAAAACCGGAAAAAAAGTGCGGCTTAGATTCGAGTAAATACGGTACTTGTTTAGCAGTCATTTTGATATGACTGTCTGTGACTCAACATTTCCTTTTCATAAATTCAAGGGTTCATATGATGTGTCATTACATGTGTCTCCTACAGCAAAAAGTTTAGCTAAAATTTACTTACTGCTTATACATTTCTCAGAGATGAGTAATGCATCCAGCAATGCTGTTACAAATGTTGTCATGCTAACAGTACTCTTGGGTTAAAATCTCAAGAAAATTCAAAATTCTTCCCACCAATTTGTGGTATGTTTTTACCTAACTTTTTAGTTCACAAATTATTTTACTCTGTGCCTCGATTGACAGTTTGAGATTCATGCTCTTTTCTGCTGATTTCTGTTTTATCGCTCAAATTGAAGAACATTAATGTAGTTTCTTATTTAAATCTGACTTAACATCTGTGCTAGATTCAAGATTCTTTCTTTTGGGTTTACATTGTTATTAGATTAGCCTTTGCAAAGGTAGTGTTGTTGTTCATTAGATCATCATTTAATATTGATATCCTGTTTGACAAGGAAAAGTTGTAAATTCATTTTTTTTTTCCTCTAATAAACACATTTGTGCCAATTTATGACCTTTTAAATCCATTTTTAAACCTTCAAACAAATGTTTTATTTCACGCTCCATTTTGTTTGATAGTTTTAATAGTTTTTCTCTATTGAACCAAGATTATTATTAATTTCCATTTCCCTTATATGTTCGTTTTAGTCAGTATTGCAGTTCAGAAACACACTTTTCAGTAAATTATTTAGTGTGTGTGTGTGTGTGTGTGTGTGTGTGTGTGTGTGTGTAGCTGCTGATACAGAACCTGGGATAACAGCATCTGCTTATTCATCAGTGAATTCTGAAACTGTGCAGCAAACAGAATGCTTATAGGCAGAATAATTTCCCCTGTGTCTGCTAAAAACTCTTTTGATCTTCCCTCAATGTTTTATTTTGTTTGTTTCTTATTTTTATTCTGCACTGAGTATCATCATGCTGTACTAGTTCTACTCAGTGTGGTGTTCCTTGTGGTTTTGTTTTTATGGATCTTCTGTGTCAGACGTTTCAAGAGTCTGGATCTAATTTTTTTTTTTTTATTTTAGTGATGTGAAATAAATTATAGTAATATTATGTTTCTTTTGGTCGTCACCTATTTTGCTCATTAATTGGAGGTTCTTCTAATGATTCTAAGAAGAAGACAGGATACAGTTTAATGACTAAATATTTGCACATCTATGACAAAAGCATGTAGTTATCAAGCGAGAGATTACTTTCATTCAGGGACTCAAAAGTATTCTGTATTGCTGATAATATTTTCAATCAATATATTTAATATTTTTGCTGTGATGGCTTTCAAATAATTTCAGTTTCAGGAATAGGAATTATTTAATACTTCTGAAATGGAAACAGTGAATTCTCTAATATCCTTTTGTCCAATAAATCTTCTTGTTTCACATTTCATTGATTGTCTGGCAAATAAGTAGACTTTTGACTTATTTTATACTAATATTGACATGTACAATGGTAATAGACTGTGTCAACTATCACTAAGATTTCTCTTTGAACAGAGCATTTACATTACATTACTTACAAGCTCAGTCGCAGTGATTTTATATTTCCTTTATTTTATTATTACAGTAAAGCACAACAGTATTCTTGACAATCATTATTGCATCTTCTCACAGCCTTTCATTGTTTGTTTTTTTTCAAACAAAGCTAGCATAAAGACATTGAAATATACAGGATGAACCAAAATCCGCACACATGGATGCCACAGTGCAATTTCTTGCATACTAGGAGAACAATAGTGTTTCTTAAATGTTTTCATCCCATGCACATTTCCAGCAAAAAATGACCTTTAAGAAAAACCATTTGGCAATAGTACATTCACATAGACGATGTGATATATGGTGTCTAGCTTCTTAATTGCTATAAAGCAACTCTGATAGGTCTTAACAAAATAAATGCAATTATTTAGTACTAATGAGAGTATAATCATTTTCATTTTTCTAGTTTTAAAGACATATTTTGGCTTTAAAAGACCTCAATTTTTTCCAAAAAAATTGGGGTGTGTGTGTGGGGGGGGGGGGGGGGGGGGGTTTTAAGGATATATATATTTCGACTTTCCTGAGCAAATTGGTGCATAGCTTTTGTTAAAACCCATGTAAATGAATCGTTAATAGTCTTTTAACCTTTACTTGACACATCATGATATCCGCATTAATCTCGACATCCTTTCAGACTTGTATGCAAATCTCGGAAACTACAGGCTCTAGAAGGCTCTGTTTACCACAGATTAGCTGCCCTGATTATTAAACATTATTTGCTCATATATTTGTAAACCTTTGGAAACAAAATAAATATTTCAATATATGGTAGCTTCCTGTGCTTATAGTGAAACTGTCGTATGCTGATGCGCTCATTTAAAGCGACTTAACCAAAAGGTATCTTTAAGAGACGTCAGAACAAAGTAAACAAGAACTGTAGAACTATACCAATTGTATTGTATTCAAATAGTGCAAAATAATGAGAAGACTGCTGACACTCCACCCAGTTTTGGGAAAGGTGGTAGTGGTGGTAGACTCATTGTGCTCTTCTGCATTTACCAAATCCACCCACACAATATGAGAAATATACTGAAATTATCGGCAACTGCATAGACTCTGTTGCAACAGAATGCATGAAAACTGCAGCTGTAAAAGCAGTCAGTGAGAATGGTGAATCAGATAACGTGGTGTCAATCCGATCATTTACCAGTTTTTCCATGTTTGGATAACTGAACTTAGCATTTTAACAATTACTTTGCAGCTGATCGTTGTCATGAATTCTTGACAAATCTATCAAGAACAATGGCGTGTTGGAGTGCATGCAACCAGCAAATCGTATTGTCAGTAGGTGTGTGACTCTTGTGCTACACTCGTGTAGTCAACACAAGTGTGAAAACTTCTCTTGGCACATGTTACTTCCAAAGTGTAACTGGTAAGTTGCAATATCATTGCTTGCATATAAATGTCTTAAGTGAAAACAGTTTGGTTTTTTTGTTCATTGCTAATACTGCTTAGTCTCTATGCAGGCTTAATTACAAAACTGCATTTTTGTAGGGTGAATCCGATAATGCGAGGATACCAAAAGGTTCTGGGACCAACACGGAAATCTAATTACAAACCAGAATATCTTGCAAATGTGGTGAAAGCTATCAAATTGGGAAAATTAAGCACCCGGAAAGCTTCAGAGCAATATACAGTTCCAGATACCACATTAAATGACAAACTCAATGAAAGGTACAAATACAAAATAGGTGGCCAACCGGTGTTAACTAATAGTGAGGAAAAAGCCTGGGTGAAGGATTATTGTGTTGTGCAAAATAGGGGTTTCCTTTGAGAAATAATGATGTTAGGGACATTGTGCAGGCATATCTCAATCAAGAAGGGAGGATTGGAAAAAAAAAAAAATTTGTGTCAATCAACCTGGACATGAGTGGTTAAAATCTTTTCTGAAAAAAAAAAAATAAAAAACTAACGGTTAGAGTGAGTGAAAATGTGAAGAGGGCAAAGGCAGCAGTTACCCGAGAAACAGTGATCATTTTAAAACCTTGAAGTGACCTTTAGTGGTGTCTCTCCGTCCAACATTATAAACTATGATGAGACAAAATTTTTTGATGATCCTGGACAAGTGAAAGTAACAGCGAAGCGAAGCACAAGACATTCCGAAAGAATTCGGATAGTTCTAAGTCAAGTATCGATATGATGATAGCAGCAGCTGCCAACGCCTCAGTCCTCCCACCATACACAGTTTTTAGGGCAAAACACCACAATACTAGGACTGAAGGGGCATGAGTGGTGTGGGTTATAATAGGAATCAGAGTGGTTGGTTTGACCTAACAATGTTTGAATCATGGTTTGCTGAAATTGTCTTGCTACATGCCCAGCAATTAGAGGGACCTAAAGTGATTATAGGTGATAATCTCTCAAGTCATCTGTCGTATAACGTGATTAAACTCTGCCAGGAGCAGGACATTAAATTTGTGCTTCTACCACCTAATTATACTCATTTGTGTCAGTCACTTTAAAACTTGCTTGGTGAAAGGTGCTAGATGATTGGAAAAGGAGTAATAGAGGAGTGGTGCCAAACTTCGAATTTCTTACGTTGTTGAAAACTACCTTTGAAAACAAAGCTATCACATCCAAATCCAATGTAATATCTGGGTTCAGAAAAGCAGGAATTTTTCCTTTCTGTCCCAATAAAGTCATTTCATATATTCCAGAAGCAACCGGTAACAGTGCACATGGCACCAACTCATCAGAAGTTTCTTGGGCAGCAGCCTTAAAAATGCAGTTGAAACAGGTTCACTCTAATGAAACAAAAGGAAAGCCATGCCAAGCAAAGCATTTAGCATTAACTCCAGGAAAAGGAATTGTTATCAGCAACTTCGATGAAAATGATACTGATGGGGCTGCAAGCAGGGAGTCCATATCCAGAACATCTAACAGTGATCTAGAACAGTACGAATCAAACGGAAATGAAGAAATGGACAAGGATAAAGATAAAGATTGGCATGAATTTAAAGAAAATGATTTCACCATAGTAAAATCTCCTAAAAAAAATTTCAGGTTTATTGTTAAAATGGAAAGCCTCCCTAATGACACCTGTGAAATGACATTTCTGAGAAAGTAAGTTCTTGATGGTAATGTTTATTTTGTCTTTCCAGAAATTGACAATGCACCTGAGAAAAAAGTTGTTCCAGAACATAGAAGGCTAGGTAAATTTATTTTTGAAGGGATGGATTATGACACTGAGTAAATATTTTTCATATTGATTATGACACAAAGTAACTAGAAATTAATATTTGTTTGTCAAATTCTGTGAATGCAAGTGTTTTTATAGCAAAAATCTCAAGTTTTTGTGCTTGTAAAAATTTGTTTGATCTAGAAATTGTTAAATTTAGTTGCAAATACAGCAATATATTTTTTTTAAATCAAAATAATGATAGGATTCCCTCCACTGGAAGTCTGATTCTGTTCCTGCATACAAAACACAATGGTGATCAGATTCTCCCCAACTGAGGAGGTGAAACCGGTCAACAATTAACTTAAAAAATAATCACTGCAATTATAAACTAAAAATAATGTAGTAAATGAATATATGATTATCAAGATTGTGAAATTGACGTACTGAATTTTTATTCCGATATCACAATAGTAAATGGACGAAATAAAAAGAAAAAACTGCCATTTTTGTATCAGATTCACCTCATTTTATGGTAACAGATATTAGTTTAGCATTTGATCGGTCATGGCAAAAAGAGGTCACACTTCCAAAACTGGATCTGCTACTGCAACAATTGTGGATACTTGTAAGGTGTTGGACTTGGAAGTTATCTGTAAATATTGCCAAGGATGCTACTTAATAGGTGATAATGAAAAGAAAAGTGCTCCCATAGCTCCTCATTTACAAAGAACTGTGAAGAGTCAAGTAGTAGGTAGGTAGCAGCAGCTATGGCAATTTTTTGTTGCTCACAATCAGAGCAAGGAGTTAAATACATAAAATATCTGGGAAACGGAGAATATAAATCTTCCAGCATCAGGTGCCCTGTAAACACATAAGTAAGCAATGGCCTTATTATAATGGTCTTTAACTATGATCAGAAAAGTTATAACACATTGTTAGGTCTTTTACCTTACATGTAATATCGTGTTGTCGTGTCATGTCTTTTCTAGAATTATTACTTGTATGCTATTTTTCTGACAGCTTGAGTGATAGTGGATCAGCGATATTACAGGTTTACGTAGTTACCATTATAAATAAGTGATGTGCAGAAATTGTTATTCATTATTTTTATATGTTTGGTCCTAATTATGATTTTTTGCCAGGAATTTTAGTTTTATTTGAGACTTTTATTTTAAATTTTTTGTTTCTCATAATAATTTTGTTATTGTCTATAATTTATGTTGGTGTTAAGTCTTTCTTTTATACTCTTCATGTTGTAATTGCTGTTACTATAGAAATGTGTTATTTATTTTCTCTGATTTAATGCTCTATCAGTTTTCTTGATTTATAATGTGACTAAAGTTTTCTATGTACTTCTTGTGCTGTAGATAGATTTAGTCATTCAGTAAATCTGTAGGGTTGCTGTATGCATGTGAATATATCACTATTTCCTCAAGGATGTTCATGGATAAGTCTTTCTGCATAATATGGAGGATTTCTAGTGCTTTGTTCATAAGTTTTACTTTGTTTTTTTCTGTTTGTATGTGCTGAAAAGATGTGACTGGGTTATTTTCAGTTTCTCTGGTGTGCTCTTTCTATGTAATTTTGAAGTTTCTACCGGTTTGTCCTAGGTAGAATTTGTGGCAAGTGCATGAAATTTTGTAATACCGGGATTGTTTTGTATGGGAATTTTCGAGCTTCCTTTGTGGATTTTGTGTTTCAGGCTATGTGTGTTTTGATATGCGAAGATGATATCAGTTTTGTTGACTACTTTGTTATTTTTGTTAGAGATGTTTCCTAGATAATTTGTGCTACGTATTTTGTGCCTTTCTGATTGTGTTTTATTGTAGTACAACTGCATTACAATTTGGGGGTCATACTGAAAACAACCCAGCCACATTTTTTCACCATCTACAAACAGAAAAACGTAATGTAAAACCTATGAATGAAGCACTGGAAATCCTCCATATTATGCAGAAAGGAACATTCATGAACATCCTTGAGGAAACGGTGAGATATTCGCATGCGTACAGCAGCCCTACAGATTTACTGAACGAACAAACCAATGTAAAGCACAAAATGTACATGGAAAGCTTTATTCACATTATAATAAAAAAACTGGTGAAGTAATAAGTCAGAGAACCTAAATAACACATATTTATAGTCACAGTGATAACAATGTGAGGAGTATAAAACAGAGACTTAACACCAACATAAATCACAGACAATAACAAAATTATTATAAAAAATTTAAAATAAAAATCTCAAATTAAACTGAAACAAATTCCAAACAAAAACATAATTAGAACCAAAGCTATAAAAATAATAAAAAACAATTGAATGTCCAGAGATCACTTGTTAATGATGGTAACTACATAAACATGTAATATATCTGGTCCGCTGTCATCCAAGCTGTCAGAGAAATAGCATATACGTAAACCGACTAAAACGAAATATACATCTCATGTGTTCGTCTATGGAGAAAGTAATAATTCTAGAAAGACTCGACACGACATGACAACAATGATATTACACTTAAGGTGAAAACACCTAAAGGTGTATTATAACTTTTCTGATCATAGTTACAGACCATTATGTGAAGTCCATTGCTTACTTATGTATTTACAGAGCACCTGGTGATGGCAATATGCCAAAATGGGCTCATCATGAATGCTTTATAAAATGAAAACAATTTACAGAGTAATATAGCTGTCTGATGTTCATAATAATCGTGTCGTTAAAAAAACATATTTTGCACTGTGGATCCCCAAAGAACAAAAGTTATGGATTTGAATGTGTAGGTTGTGTAAAGAAAAGGATGGGAGCCTAATTTCATCAGCTTAAAAAGGAAACTTAGTGACACGAATTATCAACAGAAAAAGTATAAAATATGCTGTAAGGCTTTCTCTTAAGATGTTACTGAATTTCAAGAATATTGTGACAAAGCTATTAGATAAAACATGATTTAGAATACATCAAAACGGCAATGTGGGAACATACTTTCACAGGCTGTCCACAGATACGAATGCCTTATATAACTTGTGCCCATCTTTACCAGATACTAGTGCAAGTATAGAAAAGCAGAGGCAGCATGCAAACTAGATGAATTCAAACATAAACATTCAGTATCTGAAGCAGTAGTGGAGGCCATTAAGCCTATATTCAGACACTTAACAGATCCTGACTTTCCATTACAGAGGGGGGGGGGGGGGGGGGGGGGGGGGGGGGGGCTCCATGGTAAGATGCCGAATGTTTATGAGGTGTTTAACAATAGTGTATGGACTTGGACTCCTAAAAATGTCTTTGTAGATATAAGAACTTTAAGGTTAGGTATGTGAGATTCAGTATCAACCTCGTTCAGTCATGTGACATTTGACTGTTGTGCTGGTAGAAGGGATGGACTAGCTATTACAACAGTCTAATGTTCTGTTTAAAAAATTGACAGTTTTGTGAAACACCGAAGGAAACTGCATTAAATTCTTTAAACACATGAGGGAACAGTGTTAAATTTTGTCAACTTGGGTTGTATTTGAACAGATTTGCAAAAAAAGTTCTTGTACATGTTTAGATACTATATACATACATTTATGCGGCTTTTTAAATAAAGGTGAACATTCATTTTGTCTTTCAAAAACCATTACTTGATTCTGAACCCAATTCAGTATTCTATTTGGTTATGAGAAACTGTAATAATGTACCAGGTGGGTTGCAAATGAGAAGTTCTGTCTCGGTTCATGTTTTAGAATGCCGGGGAAAAATGTCACCAGCTCTTAATCATGTTTAGAAAAAGATACTGACATTAAGCTGAAACAAGAAAGAGAATTAATTTAGAATTAAATGTCTAACAAATGAAATAAATCACATTAAACTGACTGCAATTGTTATTGCAAGAACAAATTACAACAGAAAGACCTATTGTGGAGATAGTATCAACAGGCATCACTAGATTGTGGTATGAGTGATAGTTCAAGAATTGGACTGAATTGTGATTGCAGTCTTTTATTTATGTATTAGTTGCTGTTATTACACATAAATGACCTAGATGATATTGCCATCCATGTTTCACTATTGCTCAGGCACAGCATTATGTAAGTGTTGGAGGGGGGGAAGTATGGTAAGTGCAGGGAAGGGGGTGGTGAGAGGGCAGCAAATTTAGTCATGCTGCAGACTATGGGAATTTCTACTGTGTACTTCGGCTTCTTATGAACTTCTACCGTGTTTAAACTGCGGTTTGTCTGATCCATTTGTACTCGGAATACAATTTACTTTAAAATTGGACAAATACTGGTCAATAGCATACATTTCTGCAGGAAATGCTAAGTCTAGATTGGGACCAATGACAGTTCATGTAGCAGTGTTGCTAACACTCACTATGAGTTATGATGCATGGGAACAATAGGGGGAGGGGGGTTGTTGTCAGCTGCTGCTTCTGCACAGCAAATGAGAGAGCGACAAGTGCACGATATGGTCAGAAGCAAGAGACATTGCAACATTCTCACATCAATAAAGAAGCAAAAGCCGCTGTGTGTTCTGGAAAAAGAAACAAACTGTATTCCCAGGTCCCGCCACAACCAAAACCTCATAAATTGCAACATATTCAGAATAAATAGCCAAATATTTGTGATAACAAAGATATAAGTTTCATAGATGTCATGTTAGGATGTCGACAAAGATGTATAAAACTAGTGATAAACAAACAAAAAAAGCAGTGAAGGTAAAAAATTGATGTAGACAGTTCTTATTTTGTTAGTTTTATTTTTCCTTGTATTATCAAAATGTAGGCAATTAATAAATCACATGAACTTAGAATAGGCAAAGAATTAACTGTTTAGGCGGATAGCTTACATCAACAGTCATTTATAATTTTGATTAGACAGAGTAGTACATTTAAAAAATTGTATCCGTTTCCACAATGTGTACCTTCTCCATGCTAGATCAGTGAACTAAATACATCCAGATGTTCAGTTGATAAAAATATGGTAGTTATACCTTCCATAGTTTCAGAAATAACGGGGTTAAATGTTGACAAATTGCATTGTCAGTATAGGTGGTCTAATCTCACTGTAGACATTTACGCTGTTTTCTTCAATACTCTACATCCCTCCATGCTTTTTGCCCATTGTCAGAATTTGTTTCCCTTTCCTTCAGTTATACCCATTCCCATAAAGTATATAAAAAATACTCCACTTCACTTTAATTTATACCCTTTTCGCTGAAGTGTATAAAAAATACTCCATTCCGCTCTTTCCTGGTCTAACCTTGCTACTTTTATCTACATCTACATCTACATTTATACTCCGCAAGCCACCCAACGGTGTGTGGCGGAGGGCACTTTACGTGCCACTGTCATTACCTCCCTTTCCTGTTCCAGTCATGTATGGTTCGCGGAAAGAACGACTGTCTGAAAACCTCAGTGCATGCTCGAATCTCTCTAATTTTACATTCGTGATCTCCTCAGGAGGTATAAGAAGGGGAAAGCAATATATTCGATACCTCATCCAGAAACGCACCCTCTCGAAACCTGGCGAGCAAGCTACACCGCAATGCAGAGTGCCTCTCTTCCAGAGTCTGCCACTTGAGTTTGCTAAACATCTCCGTAACGCTATCACTCTTACCAAATAACCCTGTGACAAAACGCGCCGCTCTTCTTTGGATCTTCTCTATCTCCTCCGTCAACCCGATCTGGTACGGATCCCACACTGATGAGCAATACTCAAGTATAGGTCGAACGAGTGTTTTGTAAGCCACCTCCTGGACTCTCCCAATGCATCTCAACCTGGTACCTGCCTTACCAACAATTAATTTTATATGATAGTTCCACTTCAAATCATTCCGCACGCATACTCCCAGATATTTTACAGAAGTAACTGCTACCAGTGTTTGTTCCGGTATCATATAATAATACAATAAAGGATCCTTCTTTCTATGCATTCGCAATGCATTACATTTGTCTATGTTAAGGGTCAGTTGCCACTCCATGCACCAAGTGCCTATCTGCTGCAGATGTTCCTGCATTTTGCTACAATTTTCTAATGCTGCAACTTCTCTGTATACTACAGCATCATCCACAAAAAGCCGCATGGAACTTCCGACACTATCTACTAGGTCATTTATATATATTGTGAAAAGCAATGGTCCCATAACATTCCCCTGTGGCACGCCAGAGGTTACTTTAACGTCTGTAGACGTCTCTCCATTGATAACAACATGCTGTGTTCTGTTTGCTAAAAACTCTTCAATCCAGCCACACAGCTGGTCTGATATTCCGTAGGCTCTTATTTTGTTTATCAGGCGACAGTGCGGAACTGTATCGAACGCCTTCCGGAAGTCAAGAAAAATAGCATCTACCTGGGAGCCTGTATCTAATATTTTCTGGGTCTCATGAACAAATAAAGCGAGTTGGGTCTCACACGATCGCTGTTTCCGGAATCCATGTTGATTCCTACATAGTAGATTCTGGGTTTCCAAAAAAGACATGATACTCGAGCAAAAAACATGTTCTAAAATTCTACGTCAGAGATATAGGTCTATAGTTTTGCGCGTCTGCTCGACGACCCTTCTTGAGGACTGGGACCACCTGTGCTGTTTTCCAATCATTTGGAACCTTCCGTTCCTCTAGAGACTTGCGGTACACGACTGTTAGAGGGGGGGCAAGTTCTTTCGCGTACTCTGTGTAGAATCGAATTGGTATCCCGTCAGGTCCAGTGGACTTTCCTCTGTTGAGTGATTCCAGTTGCTTTTCTATTCCTTGGACACTTATTTCGATGTCAGCCATTTTTCGTTTGTGCGAGGATTTAGAGAAGGAACTGCAGTGCGGTCTTCCTCTATGAAACAGCTTTGGAAAAAGAGGTTTAGTATTTCAGCTTTACGCGTGTCATCCTCTGTTTCAATGCCTTCATCATCCCGGAGTGTCTGGATATGCTGTTTCGAGCCACTTACTGATTTAACGTAAGATCAGAACTTCCTAGGATTTTCTGTCAAGTCGGTACATAGAATTTTACTTTCAAATTCACTTAACGCTTCACACATAGCCCTCCTTACGCTAACTTTGACATCATTTAGCTTCTGTTTGTCTGAGAGGTTTTCTCTGCGTTTAAATTTACAGTGAAGCTCTCTTTGCTTTCGCAGTAGTTTCCTAACTTTGTTGTTGAACCACGGTGCGTTTCTCCCATCCCTCACAGTTTTACTCGGCACGTACCTGTCTAAAACGCATTTTACGATTGCCTTAAACTTTTTCCATAAACACTCAACATTGTCAGTGTCGGAACAGAAATTTTCATTTTGATCTGTTAGGTAGTCTGAAATCTGCCTTCTATTACTCTTTCTAAACAGATAAACCTTCCTCCCTTTTTTTGTATTCCTATTAACTTCCATATTCAGGGATGCTGCAACGGCCTTATGATCACTGATTCCCTGTTCTGCACATACAGAGTCGAAAAGTTCGGGTCTGTTTGTTATCAGTAAGTCCAGGATGTTATCTCCACGAGTCGGTTCTCTGTTTAATTGCTCGAGGTAATTTTCGGATAGTGCACTCAGTATAATGTCACTCGATGCTCTGTCCCTACCACCCGTCCTAAACATCTGAGTGTCCCAGTCTATATCTGGTAAATTGAAATCTCCACCTAAGACTATAACATGCTGAGAAAATTTATGTGAAATGTTCCAAATTTTCTCTCAGTTGTTCTGCCACTAATGCTGCTGAGTCAGGAGGTCGGTAAAAAGAGCCAATTATTAACCTAGCTCGGTTGTTGAGTGTAACCTCCACCCATAATAATTCACAGGAACTATCCACTTCTACTTCACTACAGGATAAACTACTACTAACAGCGACTAACACTCCACCACCGGTTTCATGCAATCTATCCTTTCTAAACACCGTCTGTACCTTTGTAAAAATTTTGGCAGAATTTATCTCCGGCTTCAGCCAGCTTTTTGTATCTATAATGATTTCAGCTTCGGTGCTTTCTATCAGCGCATGAAGTTCCGGTACTTTACCAATGCAGCTTCGACAGTTTACAATTACAATACCGATTGCTGCTTGGTCCCCGCATGTCCTGACTTTGCCCCGCACCCGTTGAGGCTGTTGCCCTTTCTGTTCTTGCCCAAGGCCATCTAACCTAAAAAAACCGCCCAGCCCACGCCACACAACCCCTGCTACCCGTGTAGCCGCTTGTTGCGTGTAGTGGACTCCTGACCTATCCAGCGGAACCCGAAACCCCACCACCCTATGGCGCAAGTCGAGGAATCTGCAGCCCACACAGTCACAGAACCGTCTCAGCCTCTGATTCAGACCCTCCACTCGGCTCTGTACCGAAGGTCCGCAGTCAGTCCTGTCGACGATGCTGCAGATGGTGAGCTCTGCTTTCATCCCGCTAGCGAGACTGGCGGTCTTCACCAAATCAGATAGCCACCGGAAGCCAGAGAGGATTTCCTCCGATCCATAGCAACACACATCATTGGTGCCGACATGAGCGACCACCTGCAGATGGGTGCACCCTGTATCCTTCATGGCATCCGGAAGGACCCTTTCCACATCTGGAATGACTCCCCCCGGTATGCACACGGAGTGCACATTGGTTTTCTTCCCCTCTCTTGCTGCCATATCCCCAAGGGGCCCGGATCTTGCAGACTGAGGGGCAACCTCTAGAACAGGACAAGCAGCCGTGTCAGGCCGAAGATCAGTATCAGCCTGAGACAGAGCCTGAAACCGGATCGTCAGACAAACTGGAGAGACCTTCCGTTCAGCCCTCCGGAATGTCTTTCGGCCCCTGCCACACCTTGAGTGAGACGACCTCCCACTCTACCACAGGTGAGGGATCAGCCTTAATGCGGGCAGTATCCCGGGCAACCACAGTCGTAGTCCGACCGAGGGATGCGTGGGACGAGCTGGCCGTCCCCTACAAACCCCCATCCGGACCCCCATAGTGATGCCCATTGGCAACAGCCTCAAGCTGTGTGACCGAAGCCAACACTGCTTGAAGCTGGGAGCAAAGGGATGCCAACTCAGCCTGCATCCGAACACAGCAGTTGCAGCCGCTAAAAACTGTTGTTCAAAGAACGTCTGAACTAATCTACAGAGAGCACAAACAAATCGACACAAAATTTAAATGGTTATTAAAATACAAGATTGCCTAGTAAATGCAGTAATGCTGCTACTTGCGCACTGCTGACACACTGCTCAGCGGCGGAAGGAGACTCGGCGATTTTACACTATTCAGGTACTAAAACGCTATGCTACAACTCTCAAATACTATAATATACCCGAAATTTATGAACTAAACAATGCAAGTACCAAAAACACGCAAAAAAATTGAGAATTAAACTATGTAACAAATGAGTGAGCTAGGAGTATACGACTTGCTGCTACAGCTGCTTATCCAACGGCGGCAGGGAGCACACTGGTCATCTGATTGTATTGTTTCGCCTTGCTTCAGCAACCATATTTGAATCCAGATTCCAGTATAGCATCTGCCATTGGATCTGTTGATCATTGCCAACTGTCATGCTTGCCA
Source organism: Schistocerca americana (assembly GCF_021461395.2). NCBI lineage: Eukaryota > Metazoa > Arthropoda > Insecta > Orthoptera > Acrididae > Schistocerca > Schistocerca americana. The sequence continues at coordinate 445,785,957 of NC_060120.1, forward strand.
TTTTTGTGTCCGTTGCACTCCTGTAGGACATTACGTCAGCAATAAGTCTAGCAGCCCACTTCATTGGCAATTACTATAACCAAAGAACCATATTGTGTCCACCCTGCGGGTCCGGGGATTAGAATGGGCCCGAGGTATTCGTGCCTGTCATAAGAGGTGACCAAAAGGAGTCTCACATGTTTCGGCCTTTTTGTGATAGTCCCCTGTACGGTGTGACCTCCATTTTTCAAGATTTTCACAAAGAGTGAGCCAATTAGGGAAGGGCACCTTACATGGTGCATCGTGTCCATCGTGGAATCAGATCTTCAGCCCACTTTCACGTCGTTGCATTTCAGTCCTCCTCATTCTCAATCTCTTGGGCGAAAAAACCTTACTGGGTGCGTCTTCCACCATGCACTATGCATTGTCGCTATCTTCGTCGACGATGACCTTGGACTTAATTGCACCTGATATCCAGCATGGTAGCCAGTCCGTTGCTTCAGCAACCATATTTGAATCCAGATTCCAGTATAGCATCTGCCATTGGATCTGTTGATCATTGCCAACTGTCATGCTTGCCACTTTTGTGTCCGTTGCACTCCTGTAGGACATTACGTCAGCAATAAGTCTAGCAGCCCAGGGAGTCACACCTAGTGATACGTGGCTGGCGACCACGGGGCCCCGAGCTGAGTCCTGGCATTGCTTCCACTTACTTATGCCAGGCTCCTCACTCTTATCTTTCCTATCTGGCCACCCTCGGCCAGCTCTTGTTCTTTTCCGACCCTGACGCTATTAGGTTTCGAGGGCTAGGGGTCTTTCATTTTCCAACCTATACTTCTCATGCAGCGTCTGACCCGGAGCGGGCGGCTGCAGAAGGCGTCTGTATCCCATGTTAGGGGCGGCCTCCAGAACTGCGGAAGGCAACGGAATACCACCGCAGATTATCTTCCCTGCATAATGCAGTCTCCATTTTATGCACAAAAAATGGCTTCCTCTCATGTTAAATCAGTGTCCGGAGGTAAAATAGTCCCCCATTCGGATCTCCGGGGGGGACAACTTGAAAGGAGGCAAAAAATCAAAACGAGAATTGGTACCTGGAATGTCAGAACTCTGCTACAAGCAGGAAAACTAGAAAACCTTAAAAGAGAGATGGAAAAGAATCATATGGACCTCGTAGGAGTTGCTGAAGTAAGATGGAATGGACATGGAGAGTTGCAGTCAGATGAATATGTATTCTACTACTCAGGAGGAGAAGTAAAAGGAATTAATGGAGTAGGAATGATTATGACAAAGGAATTGGCTAAATGTGTGGAATATGTAGACTATGCAAATGACCGGGTTATTGGTGTAAGGCTGAAAGGAGCACAAAAAGATTTATTGATTGTCCAGGTGTATATGCCAACTTCAGAACATGATGACTAAATTGTAGAGGAAACGTACAATGTAATAGAGAGAATAATGGACGAAAATAAAAAATGCTGCAAAATAGTAATGGGAGACTGGAATGCCATTGTGGGAGAGGGGAAAGAGGGAAACATAGTAGGCAGTCATGGTCTTGGAAAGAGAAATGACAGAGGTGAATGGTTAATTGACTTCTGCAGGGAAAGGCAGCTGATAGTGGCAAACACATGGTTCAAGAACCATAAGAGGAGGCTCTACACTTGGAAATCACCAGGGGATAAATATAGAAACCAAATCGATTTTATACTGGTAGAAGAAAGATACAGGAATGGAATCAAGAAGGTGCACACATTACCAGGTGCAGATATTAATAGTGACCACAACTTACTTATGGCAGAAATAGAAATAAGAATGAAAAAACTGAAAAAGGCGACAATGGTGAAGAAATGGGATCTAGAGAAGATAAGGTCCAACAAAGAACAAATTACAGAAATGCTGTCTCGGGACTTTCTAAACACATTACGAGACAAAGAAGCACCTGATAATGCCAACGAGTACTGGAATATGCTGAAAGAAGGAATCATTAAAGCAGGACAGCAAAATATAGGATATGTAAAAGGGAAAAGGTCAAAAAAACCATGGGTCACACAAGAAATGATTTCCAAGATGGAGGAGAGAAGAAAATTGAAAAACAAGAACACTGAAGATGCAAGAAAGATATACCGAAGGTTAAATAACGAACTGCGAAGAGAAACAGAGCAGGCTAGGAAAAAATGGCTAAAAGAGGAATGTGATGAAATTGAAGAACTGGACAGGAAAGGAAGATACGACTTACTATACAACAGAGTAAAGACTATGACATGGGAACAAAACAGAGCAGGAAGTGCTACTATGGAAATTTTGAGTAAAGACGAAGAGGTAGTGTATAAAGATCGTGACGATGTCCTCCAGAGATGGGAAGAATATATAAAAGAGCTATATGACACAAATAGCAAACCAGAAACTCTGGAACTTGAATCACACAACAGTGTAAGTGATGAAGAGAAAGGACCGACCATCATAATGGAAGAAGTAAAGTCTGCTATTGCTGCAATGAAAAATGGCAAAGCAGTAGGTACAGATACAATACCGGGAGAAATACTAAAATGCTTGAACCACAATGGAATAAGAGAAATATTGAGGTTATGTAATAAAATATATGACAGTGGTGAATGGCCTGAGGACTTTTTGACAACAGTAATGATTCCATTGCCGAAAAAACAAGGAACCAAGAAATGCAGCGAGCACAGGACAATCAGCCTCATTTCACATGCAGCCAAAGTGATGTTAAGAATAATTAATAAAAGACTTGAAAAAGTAATAGAGGAGAATCTCGGCGAGGAGCAGTTTGGCTTTAGATGGAATACGGGCACCAGAGATGCAATAGGGCTCCTACGAATCTTAGGAGAAAGGTTTATTGAAAAAGGAAGAGACCTATATATGTGTTTCATCGATTTAGAAAAGGCATTTGACAATGTGGTTTGGGACAAGCTGGCGACTATTATGAGGGAAAAGAGAGTGGACTGGAAAACCAGAAGACTTATAAACTCATTGTGCCTTAATCAAAAAGTTTCAGTTAAAGTGAGAGGAGAAAGTACAAACTGGATCAGACTAGGGAAAGGAGTAAGACAAGGATGCTGTTTATCACCTACTCTTTTCAACCTGTACTTGGAAAATACGATTGACCAATGCTCATTAGATGACAAAGGAGTAGAAATTGGAGGAAGAAGAGTAGCGTGCTTGAGATTTGCTGATGACATGGTCCTTCTAGCCACAGGGGAAAAAGAATTACAGGATTTGGTGGACACCATTGCAACTAACGGAAAAAAATATGGAATGAAAATTAACACAAATAAAACAAAAGTATTGGCAATAGGAGGAAATAAGGAACTAAAAATTGTGCTGAATGGAGAAAAACTAGAACAGGTGCAAAATTTTAAGTATCTTGGAAGCAGGATAGACACCGACTGGAAGTGCACCACAGAAATTAAAACAAGGATAGCAATGGCAAAAGAGGCGTTTTATAAGAAAAGGAGAATCTTCTGCAGCGGTATGGACAGAGAACTCAGAAAGAGACTCATAAAATGTCTTGTATGGAGTGTTCTTCTATATGGCGCTGAAACATGGACTATGAGGAAAAAAGACAGAGAAAGGCTGGAGGCTTTTGAGATCTGGACATGGCGGAAGATGGAAGGAATAAGTTGGATGGACAGAGTAAAAAATGAAGAGGTACTGAGAAGAGTGGGAGAGAAAAGGCAGTTACTAGATGTAATAAAGAGAAGAAAAAGAAATTGGATTGGGCATATATTAAGAAAGAATGACGGACTGATAAAAACAGTTTTAGAAGGTTATGTAGAAGGGAAAAGGAAGCGAGGAAGGAAGAGATTCCAGATACTGGATGACATGATGGACGGTACAACATACAGCAGCCTTAAGAAGGAAGCAATGGATCGCAGAAAATGGAGAGGCAAAGGACCTGCTAATATAGCAGATAACTGATGATGATGAGCCAGTCCGTTGTAGGGGGGCCACCATGTAACCTCTTGGTTGTAGCCCCCTGACCACGCAGGGATCGCTCGTCTGATGCCTATGCTGTTAACTCTCCACATATGCCAAGGGGTACATATCCATCCACCTGGGGCATCAGGACTCGTGCCAATGGCCATCCTGCCAGGTGGCCATCGCTGCGGCTGGGTGGCGCCCCTGGTCGGAGTGGGTGGCATCAGGGCAGATGACATGCGATGAAGCGTAGTCCATCTCTTGCTGGTGGTGAAATAGCAGCAGTCTCTAAGCGTTTATGAGCTCCATTCAACGCACAGAAGTATGACGCCAAATCATTCCCTTCCATGGCCACACCATGGGAGGAATATCAGGCTAAGGATGGCAGTGGATTTTATTCGTCCGGTACCTTGTATGTTCAAGAGCTGATGGGGAATCTTTCATGGTGATGAAGCTTCAGTTTTTTGTTGAACATTTAGAAGACAAGTTTGGGAGATGGAAGGATTGTCCAAAATGAGATCTATCAGTCTTGATCAAAACAGCATCCTCTGCTCAGTCACGGACGTTACTCGCTTGTGACAAGCTGGCGGATGTTTCTGTAACTATCACGCCCCATTTTCTCAGGTACCTTCTTTTGCAGTCTGACAATGAGTTGTGCGCCAATTTAAGAGTGGCGAAGTGTACATTTCGTCCGGCGTGTTCACTGGGTTCCGAGGGATAATCAGGTTGCCACCAGTGCCTTCATCTTGGCCTTTGAGGGTGATACATTGCCCGAGAAGGTCAAGGTGATGGTCTGCTGCTGTGATGTAAAGGCGTATATCCCTCCCCCGATGCGGTGCTTTAAGTGCTGGAAGTTCGGCCATATGTCTTCCTGCTGTACTTCCAGCATCACATGTTGAGATTGCAGATGCCCATCACATCCCAATACTCCATGTGCCCCACCTCCCAGCTGTGTCAACTGCGGAGAGCACTATTCGCCATGCTCGCCATACTGCAGGATTCTCCAGAAAGAAAGGAAAATCATGGAGTACAAGACCCTGGACTGACTGACCTACACTGAGGCTAAGAGAAAATTTGAACGCTTGCATCCTGTACTTACGACATCATCTTACAAAGCTGCTGCAATAGTTCTGGCACCATCAGCTCCGCCAACCCCAGTCACCTCTCAGAGCCGGTCGACTACACCTGCCCCCTTGGTGGTGGTGGTGCGGGGGGAACAGTTCCCTTCCTGTTGCTCCCGCACCACCTACTTTGGGAGCAACACCCCCTAAACCCATGGGGACATCTGTCCCCCCACTTCTAAACCAGAGAAGCGTAGGTCGTCTTCGCCTTTGCCTTCTCTCGCTAGGAAGTGGTCCATTGGGTCACTCCCTTCCCAGGGTTTTGCTAGTGGGAAAGAAGACACCCACCAGTGGCTGAAGAGCTCAAAAACAGCTGGTCGTAGGGCTTTGTACTCGTCGTCAGTCCTGGAGACTGAGCCAGTGAAGCCCTCCCAGCAAGAGAAACCCAAGAAGCAGTGAGAGAAATCCAAAAAGAAGACTCCTAATACCAAGAAAATTGCGGTGGCACCCACACCACCGCTACCTACAAGCTCTGTGTCTGAGGGTGGGGTGGAGATTCTGGTGTCCTCTGAGGACCTAGGTCTCGCCAGACCCTCAGACACAATGGATATAGAATGCCAAGGCAATAAGTCGGTGGCAGCAGGTGACCATGAGGTGTAACTGCCTCATTGAATGTTCCATGCCTTCCCAGTCTCATGATGACATCATCCTCCAGTGGAATTGCATCGGTTTTTTCCACCGCCTGGTGGAGCTAAGGCAATTGTTAAGCTTTACACCTTTTATCTGCATTGCCCTCCAGAAAACTTGGTTCCTGGCAATCCAGACCCCTGCCCTCTGTGGTTATAAGGGATATTACAGGAACTGTAGCGACTATAATAGTGTGTCAGGTGGAGTTTGCTTTTATATCGTAAACTCAGTCTGTAGTGAACCTGTGCTCTTTCAAACCTCTCTTGAAACTGTGGGTGTCACAATAAGGACGAAACAGGAAGTAACTGTCTGCAATGTGTGTTTTTTTACAGATGGTGCAATACACCTGATTGTATTAGCTGCACCTTTCCTATTTTTGGGAGATTTTAACACCCACAACCCCTTGTGGGGTGGCACTGTGCTTACTGGCCAAGACAGAGTTGTTGGAATTTTACTGTCTCAGTTTGACCTCTGCCTGTAAAATACTGGTACCCGCCACACATTTCAGTGTGGCTCATGGTAGTTACTCGGCCATTGATTTATCAATTTGCAGCTCAGGACTTCTCCCATCTATCCACTGGAGAGTACATGACGACCTGTGTGGTAGTGACCACTTTCCCATCGTCCTGTCACTGCCCCAGCGTCAGGCCCACAGATGGTTGCCTAGATGGGCTTTAAACAAGGCGGACTGGGAAACTTACACCTCTGCTGTCATTGCTGAATCTCCCCCACACAGTAACATCGGTGTCAAGGTTGAGCAGGTGACTACAATGATTGTTTTTGTGGCAGAAAACATGATACCTCACTCCTTAGGGTGCCAAAGTCGTAAGGCAGTCTCTTTGTGGTCGCCGGAAGTCGCTGACTCAGTTAAGGAGTGTCGGCGAGCTCTACAGGGGCATAAGCGGCACCCTTCCCTGGAGCACCTCATAGCCTTTAAACAGCTCCATGCCTGCATTTGCCAACTTAACAAACGACAGAAGCAGGAATGTTGGGAGAGATTCGTCTTGACCATCGGGTGCCATAAGTCACCTTCCCAAGTCTGGGCAAAGGTCAAACGTCTTTCCGGGTACCGGACCCCATCAGGTGTTCCCAGTGTTACCATAAATGGCATGTTATCTACCGGCGCAAATGCGATTGCTGAGAACTTTGCTCAAGCCACTACATCTGAGAATTACCCCCCCCCCCCCCCCCCCCCCCTCTCCCCCAGCCTTTCGCACTCTCAAACGGCGACTGGAAGGGAACGTCCTCTCATTCACTACATGCCACAGTGAATCCTACAACGTCCCAATTACAGAGTGGGAGCTCCTCAGTGCCCTTGCACATTGCCGCAACACATCTCCTGGGCCTGATCGGATCCACAGCCAGATGATTAAACATCTCTCATCTGACTACAAGCAATATCTCATCATCATCATCTGCAACCGGATCTGGAGCGATGGCGTCTTTCAATCGCAATGGCGGGAGAGCACCATCATTCCGGTGCCCAAACCCAGTCAAAACCCGCTGATGTGGAAAGCTATCGGCCCATCAACCTCACCGACGTTCTTTGTAAAATGCTGGATTGTATGGTATGTTGGCGGTTGTGTTGGGTCCTGGAATCACGTGGCCTACTGGCTCTTGTCAGGGCAGCTTCCGCCAGGGTTGCTCTACCACTGATGATCTTGGGTCCTTCGAGTCTGTCATCCAAACAGCCTTATCCAGACTCCAGCATCTGGTTTCCATCTCTCCTGATTTAGATAAAGCATATGGACATGATCTGGCGACGTCATATCCTTGCCACATTATATGAGTTGCGTCTCTGGGGTCTGCTCCTGATTTTTGTTGAAAACTTCCTGTTGCTCCGTACTTTCCAAGTCCAAGTTGGTGCCTCACATAGTTCCATCCATATCCAGGAGAATGGAGTCCTGCAGGGTTCTGTATTGAATGTATATCTACTTTTAGTGGCTATTTATGGCCTAGCAGCAGCTGTCATGCCCTTCATCTCACCTTCTCTGTATGCAGACGACTTATGCGTTTTGTACTGCTGCTTCAGTACTGGTGTTGCTGAGCGTTGCCTACAGGGCGCCATCCACGAGGTGCAGTCATGGGGACTAGCCCATGGCTTCCAGTTTTCAGCCACAACTAGACCCAGAACTTTACCTTAATGACGATCCACTCACTGTAGTGGATACATATTGATTCTTAGGACTGGTTTTCGAAGCTCGATTGACTTGGCTTCCTCGTCTTCATCAGCTTAAGCAGATGTGCTGGCAGCACCTCAATGCCCTCTGTTGCCTGAGCAACACCAATTGGGGTTGGAGATCGTTCTAGGCTGCTGCGGCTCTACGAAGCCCTTGTCCAATCCCGAACCGACTATGAGAGTCTGGTTTATGTTTCGGCAGTGCCCTCAGCATTGCATTTACTCGACCCTGTGCACAACTGCAGAGTTCGACTAGCGTCAGGAGCTTTTAGGACGAGTCCGGTGACCAGCGTACTGGTGGAGGCTGGTGACCCTCCATTGCAGATCAGACGTGCACAACTGCTCACCAGTTACCAGCGCACATTTTTAGTTCTCCTGAGCGTCCGAATTACCATCTACCGTCTCCTTTTCCTGCCCTTGGTAACCCATCTCCCGCATCGGTGGCTCAGCTCAGGGCTAATGACTGCGGTTTACATGCAGTCCCTTCTCTCTGAACTGGAGTCCTTCCCTTTACTGAGGTGCTGCCAGTACTCCTCCATGGTGTATGCCTCAGCCGCAGCTTCGTCTGGACCTTTCACGTGCCCCTAAGGACTTCATTAACCCCGCGGCTCTCCATTGTCACTTCCTCTCAATTCTTGATGTGTTCCAGGGCTCTGAGGTGGTTTACACGGACGGCTGTAATGGCTCGATGGCTGATGGTCACGTTGGCTTTGCCTATGTTCATGGCGGCCATGTTGAACAGCATTCCTTACCTGATGGCTGCTGTGTAGTCAATGCAGAGCTGGTGGCCAATTCTTGTGCACTTCAGTATCTCAGTTCATGCCCTGGGGAGTCTTTTCTTTTATGTACTGACTCCTTTAGCAGCCTGAAAATTATCAACCAGTGCTCTTCTCGTCATCCTTTGGTAGCATCCATCCAGGAGTCCATCTATATCGTGGAATGGTCCAGTCGTTCAGTGGTGTTCGTCTGGACCCCTGGTCACTTTGAAATCCCAGGAAATGAACTTGCTGACAGACTGGCCAAACAGGCTACACGGAAACCACTTCTGAAGATCGGCATCCCTGCAACTGACCAGCATTAGTTATTACACCACAAGGTTTTTCAGCTTTGGGAGACCGACTGGCAAAATCTCATTATGCACAACAAACTGCGAGCCATTAAGGGGACCATGAATGTGTGGAAGTCCTCGATGAAGGCTTCTCGCAGGGACTCCGTGGTTCTGTGCCGCCTCCACATTGGCCATGCCTGGGTGACCCACAGCTACCTCCTGCGCCGTGGAGACCCACCTCAGTGTCGGTGCGGCACCCAGTTGACAGTGGCACATATTCTTCTGCTCTGTCCTTCTTTGGCTGCCCTGCGACTTCATCTTTGGTTGCCGGACTCATTATCATTCATTTTAGCAGACCACGCCTCATCGGCTGATTTGGTTTTATATTTCATCCGTGAGGGCAGGTTTTATCATTTGATCTGAGTTTCAGCGCATGTCCTTTGTCCTTCTATGTCCTCCACCCTAGTGCTTTTAGGTTGGAGGTTTTAATGTTTTGCAGGGTGGATGGCTTTTCTTTTTATTTTAGTGGTCGGCCAGCCACTGTTATCTGCTTCCTTGTTTTACTCTCTTCTGACTGTTTCTTGCATCCCTGTGTTGTTTTAACGTCTTCTTTTGTTCCTTTTAGTGTTAGTTCTCTTTCCTTCATTCTTGTGGTCTTTCCTTTCTTTCATTTTGTGTTACATGTCTTGTCTGTTTTATTCTCACACTTGTGGCATTGTTTTATTAGGAACAAGGGACCGATGACCTCTTAGTTTGGTCCCTTTCCCCCTCTTTTAAACCAACCGGCCAACCTTATTGTGTCAAAATACAAATTTTGCTTTAGTAAATGATTCTTTCGCCAATTTCTTCAATTCTCGAAGTCTTGGACCCCTTTTATTTTTTCCGCCTTCACAATTTCATGTTTTCATCCTTCATCACCACCTTTCTGAATAACAATTCAGAATTGTAATTTGATGATTTACCCTCACACCAAGGTGACACCTTAGACAGTCGACCATGAACAGTCTTTTGAAGAATAATTCCATCGATTGCAACCATAAATTGCAGGAAAGACAGCATTCGAATTCAGTGGGCTGTCATTCAGAAGATAATGACGGATCGGTGCGTCTAGAAACTCAACAATCAGTACAAACTGAAAAACATCAAAGGATTAAACCTAAACAAATCTAATTCTTCTTGACACTCGAGGTTAACTTCTTGTGCCAAGCTGGAAAATTAAAAATAGTCACTGATTTCGTGAAGAAACACACAATTATGATAATGGCTCTTCAAGAAATCAGAAACAGTGATCAAGACCCTATGGAATCACAGGAATACTGACTTTCTAAAGGAATCCCTGGGAAAAAAGTCATGAAAAACTGTTCACAATTTGGCAATGGATTTCTTATAGATCTCAAAATTATCTACCCTATCATAGAATTCAAATCTCAGTCCCCCAGACTTGCAACTCAGAAACACAGAAATTTTGGGATGTCCTGGATCAAGTCTTAATCAACATTCCTCCATCAAACATAAAAATTCTACTTGGCAACTTCAGTGCCCAACTGGGGTAAGAAAGAAGATACAGAGATATCATTGGAAAATGGCCAGCACACAAATGGAAACCATAACCTGGTCTCAAAATCAACACATTTTAAAAGGAAACCTCACAAATTAAAAACTTGGAAACACCCTGATTTCCGAAAGGGTGAAAGGCAACTGGACCATGTATGCATGGATAAATTTCACCATTGTGAAATCTACAATGTCAGAGTTTGAAGGGGTGAAGACTCAGGGTCAGACCACTATGTTGTGAAAATAAAAATAAAGTTAATACCAGTGGTAAAGAAAAGACATCAGAAAAACCCAATGAGCGATATCCTCTGCTAACTTGTTTCCCAGTGCCTCACCTTACGTTTCTCCTATTCTCTTCTGTCCACATCAATCCTCCACCTCATCCATCCAGATCGTGTACTGCTTTCTCCTGCCACTCTTCCTCCTCCCTGTCCTCATTGGGCCCCCTCTCCTTCCACTTAACCCTCCCTCCCTCCCTCCCTCCCTCCCTCCGTCCCTCCCTCCCCAATATTTTAGAAAATATCCTCCTTTGCACCTAAGATTGCTGTCATATATGTAAACATTTCAACAAAAAATCAAGTTGAGATTCAACTGTCTACGTATCACCCCCTGGGACTTTGAAGTTCATAAAATTTCATGTTTTTTGCAGTGGTGTCATATTCAAGTGAAGGTAAGAAATACTAATTGCAATGCCAATGACTTTTCATTATTATTTATATTTAATACACTGAAGCACCAAAGAACCTGGTACAGGCATGCGTGCTCAAATACAGAGATATGCAAGTAGGCAAAATACGGCGCTGCGGTCAGCAAGGCCTATATAAGACAACAAGTGTCTGGCGCAGTTGTTAGGTTGGTTACTGCTGCTACAATCGCAGGTTATCAAGATTTAAGCGAGTTCGAACATGTGTTATAGTTGGCACATGGGGGATGGGACACAGCATCTCTGAGGTAGTGATGAAGTGGGGATTCTGCAGCTAATAAATGTGACCAACTAAGGTATTGGGTATGGAGATAACCTCATGAATCCTTGACCCTGCTTGTCAGCAGGGGACTGTTCAAGCTGATGGAGGCTCCGTAATGGTGTGGGGCATGTGCAGTTGGAATGATATGGGCCCCCTGTTACATCTAGATAGGACTCTGACAGGTGACACATTCGTAAGCATCCTGTCTGATCACCTGAATCCATTCATGTTCATTGTGCATTCTAATATATTCCAGCAGGACAATGCAATACCCCACATGCAGAATTGCTACAGAGTGGCTCCAGGAACATCTTCTGAGTTTAAACACTTCCACCAGCCTCCAAACTCCCCAGACACGAACATTACTGACCATATCTATGATGACTTGCAACATGCTGTTCAGAAGAGATCTGCACCCTGTTGTACTGTTAAGGATCAATGGACAGCCCTGCAGGATTTATGGTGTCGTGGGAGGCCCTATACAGTATTAGGCAGGTGTACCGGTTTCTTTGGCTCTTCAGTGTACTAGGACTAAAGAGTTACAGTGCACAATCTGAGGTACGTACTGTTTCCCTGTGCAAAGCTATGATTTTTAAAAAAATTACACTTTTAAAGCACAGTGTGGAAAAAGTTTTTTCCAACATTTTTCATAAGAAATCTGAATGATGTTCATTATTCATTATATTAGCTTAGAGGCCTACACACTATATGCATAAAAAAAGTGGGGAGTAGTAGGGCTTTGAAAATAGGGAAATTGGTGCCTAACAAATGACGGAGTACACATCTTTGAGCCTCCAAACCTGAATTTATTGAAAACAGTTAGAGTTGGACAAGGCTATTTGGTGTTTTTACTATTAAGTCATGTAGTTATCCATGTACCAAATCTGACTAAATTCTGAAATGGTCATCTTCTCGCCCCCTGTGAGATTACAAAGAATGACCCTTCACTGATAGGGCGGTAAACCTTAAGCTTCCTTCGAGTTAGCAAAGTATAATAATCATTGCAGTTTACCCTCAATTGGTCACGTAAATTATGCTTAGACAGAAAAATTCTGAGTTTCATTTTTTGGACTGTTGTGACTGACTTTTATGTAAGGCTCTGCAGTTGTGCACTCTTAATTCTGTGTTATGTAACTGTTCAGCACATTAGATTTTTTTTTTTCTTCCACTCCTGAAGAGGTAATTTGATCACTTTTGGGCCCTGCTTTGTTGGCTTTCATTTCCTGAGCTACAGGTTGTGTTTCTTGTATAGTGCAATTATGTGACTGTTGCACAATAAAGGATAATTTTGTTGTATAATCCAGTACAAACCATGAATAATCTGTGCTACATTTTAAAACTTGGGTTCAGAATACAATTGAATTTTCCTTTTATTTACTTCACAGCTGATTCGCATTTTATTGAAGAAAGACGGAAGTCATTACGGCGATGGTTGACTCTTGTGGCAAGACATCCTGTTGTCAATAAGGATCCTCTTGTAAATTTCTTTCTTACGTACGGTGGACCTGATGTGCAATACAAAATACGCGAAGTTTTTCGCAGAATGCCAGATGAATTTACGACATCAGAGCTAGCAGCTACGGCCAAAGTAAGTAACATTGTGATTGAAAGTAATATTATTTCGCTCGTGTCATTTGTTGATCAGTGGTTATGGATGAGCTTCTTCATTTTTTACGAAAATTTACTTTCAATTTTTGAATTTATGATAATTTGTTTGGTAATTCTTCTTCACAGGATCTTGTTCCTCCAGAGACACACAGTGAATTTGCAACAAGTCGGGACCAGATCCGAATAATCTTGAATGGCGTTGTACGCCTGAAGCAAATTGCTGATGCCATGGCTCTACGATCCCATGGGTAAACTCTTTATTATAATGACTCTTATTCAGTCGACAATATGCATCACACAAAACACAGAGAGAGAGAGAGAGAGAGAGAGAGAGAGAGAGAGAGAGAAGAAGAAGAAGAAGAGAGGGGGAGTGAGAATTGGGGTGGGGAGGACAAAAGGGGAGATATATCAAGTGACTGAGAGAGAGAGAGAGAGAGAGAGAGAGAGAGAGAGAGAGAGAGAGAGAGAGAGAGAGAATACAGTCGGTGCTTTGTATTACTGTATATGGACTGTGGCCTTTTTGCAAGAACTCTGACACTAGACTTATTACATCTAACACTTTATTTTAAAAATGATGACCACTTTCAATTCGTTATTCCTGTATCTTTAATTTCAACATCTCTGATAAATGTTAGTTAGTATAACAGCTGACTCTAGATAATTTGAAATGTAGGGCACCAGAGAAAAGTTCAAATAACCAAGAATTCAAAATAATAGGCATTCAAATAATCTAGAAAAACAGAGGAATAAATTCAGCAAAATGAGATTTTAAGTAAGAGTAAGTTTTTGTATCTACATATGTAGATAAATTTTTATTTTAATGATGTACAAAATAATACATACATATGTATGTATGGTATATACATAGAGTATATAAACAAGACACCAATGAAAATGTCACTCATCATTTCGAAAAATAGTCTGTGATTTTCTTTTGAGAGAATGAGCTCCATTTAGCATGGTCCAGCAAATTTTTTATTGGTAATGAGAGCCGAGAGGAAATCATCCTCAGAATGGAAACGAGTGACAACTGCTTTCGGAGTGACTGGAGTTGGCAGTTGGTCTTTGTTGTCTTCATTGTCCTCATCCTGACAGGCCAACAGTTCAACTTCAGTTAGAAAATCATGGACACAAATCTTATCAACAACATCCGCAAAGGGTAACATATGACAGATTGGTAGGATTTCATTAATTCCTGTGATTCTGATAGCTGCTCCACATTTTCTATTTGCAATACAAAACTGAACTTCGTGGTTATACTTGTCACAGCTGTTTTGTTCACATTCACACCTTTTTCAATGCTATTAAGCACAAGTGAAAGAATTTCAGTGTTGTCTGTGTTGATCATGTTGTGTGAGTTGTGCCCATTCAAAAATGGTTTTAGTTAATGAGTACAAAGTCAATCCTGGTGATCTAGACGTAAAATGCTTGACAGGGAACAAAGAGGACATATAATCAAATCCCGATTGGACTATGCACTTTTCGATCCACATTTTAACCTAGGCTTCACCTCTCAGTGATGTGAGATGTCTCCGGAAACGACATGTGGTTTGGATTCCTTGTTTAACTGTTGGCGCCATTTCCCTAATTGGATAACTGTGGTAGGTGAGGGACACACACGTCACCAAAGTAGGTCCAATTGAAAGTTTAGCACCAGGCTAATGAACCACATGAAATATTTGTTTAACAATACAAAGGGAAATGTCTGTTTGCAGTCTTTCTGCACATTTTTTAGTGTGATTGCATGACATTTTAAAAACTTTGAGAGCCGCCTCACTTGTCGCATAGTCTTCAGTCGTGAGAGAATTATCAAATATCAAAATATTGAGACTCATCTTATTTATTTAGCAGCAATTGCTGCACCATGCAGTCATCACATTGTTTTGAGAATAACCCACAGTTGAACATAATAAATAGTTGTGTATGTAACCAACTATAATTGTATATTTAAGCAACTAGCATACTTCATCCTTTATACTTAAAAATATATGAAACACCAACAGATCACAAAGGAAATTTCAGGAGCAGAATTATAGGCACTCTTGGTGAGATCAAAAATTAAACTGTAGGAAAGTTTTTTAGCCATAGTCCTTGAAATAGAATTTTTCCATACACCTGCTGTTTATTAATAGGTTCTATTTTATGGTGCCACAACTGTGACATTAATATGTAAAACAAATGCTTGTTAATGCTTCTCTTATACTCAGTCACGTGCACATTTCCCAGGACAGGACCATGTATGTAACCTAACAATCAGTTTCTGTGCTTCCAAGGATTATCAAATAAGATGTTAGTCACAAGATTGCAGGTACAGCAATAGTGTGTGGTTGCATATAGTGATATAATATTCTTTATACAGTGCTTTACACATCACAGTATGCAACTAAGGGAAATTTTTTCTTTCAAAAAACAACAATGACTTTCATACACAGGAATGTTTGCTTTGAGATCACTCGGTATCTCTTCATTAATTGAGAGTTATGTTTTCTCATGGATCATATTGATGATTTCTGGTTTCTCAAAACCAAACATACCACATCTTGGTCCTCTTGAACATGTCTTAGTATGCTCAATTAATGTCCCATAACTTAGCATAAATATTTAATGGTTGCCATATGTGTGTCCACATCCCAGGTCTTGTAATCTTTTTGAAACACTATCATGGCAGATAACGATATTGTAAAATCTGATAAGGGCATCCATTGTGCTTATTATCCTTTTAAAACAATACACTTTATACCTTTTATTTTAGTGAGGAGATACAAAAGATAATTAGCCATTTCTATTTAGATTTGAGTACTTACTGTAAAAAGATTGTGTGTATGTTTAAATAATTTCCTTTGTGCAGTGTCTGAAGCAATTAATAGAACTGATTTGTAAAGGGAGCTACATATGGACTACATAAAGTTGTGTTGTCACATTCTAAGACCATTGCACAATAAGAGTGGTGAAGAGTGTGTTCTGGGGTTCCTGCAGAGACAGTTCTGTAGCAGTGCGGTGTGAAGGTTCTGTCATCTTGATACGCACTTTTACCTGCAGCTGGCAGAACTTCCATTTCTTCCAGGAGCTCTTCCTGAAAATTGATTTTTACAAAGAAGAACTATTCAGATGTCGTGGAATATTATCTGGTTGTATTTGCCAGATTAAAAACAGACTTGAATTAACAAATCAGTAAACAACTCGATTAACAACTCAAGTTACAACTCCTTAGTAATACAAGTGTGACTAAACTGTTCAAAGGCTATTGGTGGAATCCTCCTTTAGCACATTCAACACTCTTAGGGCAACATTGATCATTGTCATAGAACTTCTTCGTGAATGGGCTCCATGGTGTGGGGCATGGTGCTGTAGACTCTGTGGTACTTGCAATGGTATGGTTTCATCAGATGTCTTTTCCCCACCGCACAACATCCCAGGAGCAACTGTGACAAATAATCCAACCACAACGAACCTAGAATCTGTTCAATACAACAACTCGTCCTAGTAACGTAAGTTAAACTTGATTGTCTACCGACTAGCCGTGATTTCTAAATTATATCAGGTATTATGGGGCAGGTATTTTGTAAACACCTGAATTAGTAATTCATGTCATAATGTGCAAATAAAGTGACATAGGACTGGAAGCGTACTCCAGAGCTTATGTATGTGGACCAGTATAAGTCTTCTGCTCAGAACATCTGAACTGCACATATTCATGGTGCTAACAATTTGATCAAGATTGTACAAACGTCTGTGATTCTGACTGTGAAGGAAGGAAAATCTTACACCTTGTGATTTCCATCTTTTTGGCATGCTGAAAGAACACCTGCTAGAGAAAGAGAATTTCCAGTGATAGGAATGTTCAGACAGCAATTCTCAATGGCTCTGTGACCAAGGAGCAGATTTCTATTGAACTGTTGGGTATAACTTAACAACCATTGTTTGCAGAGACTTTGTGACTATGTTGAAAATAGTGTCATGTATCTATGAAAGTGAATTGGTCTGTCATAATAATGCGTAACTTACTTTTTCATGCACCCTTGTAGCAGAAGCATCTTATGGTATATAAAATTCTCTTGGTGTTCAAACCACACCACATTTGAGTAGATACACAGTCTTTTGATGGTTTGCACTCTGTTCATTGTCAGGAGAGATTTGCCTACCATGGGCTGTGTTCCTCTTACATAGTGGCAGTTGGCAGGTTTGCTATAGGTGTCTTGCTGTGACCAGGTGGTATGCAAGGGGTGGGGTGGTGGTGGCAGCGAAGCGGGCGGGCGTGTTTGCATATGCAGGAAATTGACAATGAATGAAGTGCAACCCCTCCCATCGCACTCTTTCCCGCAGCCAGTATTTTGGAACAGAAAAGGATTCCAAAACCCTTTGTCACTACCTCTCTCTATACTGACAGTTTTTAATTTATGCTTTTCATGACTATTCTATGCCTATCTCCTGCCCTCAGTTTCTAAAAGATTATAATATCTCAGATTTCCTCAGCGCAGTTTATTAACCATAAGTTTTTGAGTGTTCTGCTGATTAGTTGATTCCATTTTTTCTTTCTGCGATATATTTTGACCGAAGAGCCAGTCATCTTTTAGTGTTTCGAGCTGTGTCGTGTGTTATCACTTTGTGGGCTCCAGCCCGTCTGGTTAGAATCTGAGCCATGGGTATGTGTAAAAACTCGCTGCGCCTGAAGAAAACTGGGTTGGTTATAGAATTACTGTGCAGAAAAATGAAGTTGACAACTTGGCTGAACACACAAAAGCACACAGTTAAGATTATAAAAATAATGTGAAAGACACCTGTGGATTTCAGCAGTATGTAATCTCACTGTGACTAAGACGGTGCAAATCTTCAAACGTTCAAGTTGCTTTTAAAAATTCTAAAACATGACATTTTTTTTTATAGAAAAGGGCCATTTTAATGCATGTATTCCCTGTGGTTGTTTTAGTGCAAAATTTAATGTTAACATTCAACAAATTTCTTTGCCTGATCTCCATAAATGAAATTACATATTTGATAAGGGTAAAATTACACTGAGAAACGTAATTGTGATATATTATTATAGATGCAGGTAAATAATAAGAGTATGTCTTGCAGGTATGCAGCGGACATGGCCGAACTTGGCTCACAACTTACAGCATTGGCAGGAGAGCCTCATGGATCGTCGTCTTGGGCCACTGGGGGTAATCCTGTGTGGGCAGATATGAAAAAGGGCTTCCATGTAATTTCTAAGTGAGTGACATAATTTTTTTTGTAGAATACATAATTACACACTGTAATGGCAACTCCAGGCATTAATTGTGGTCAGAAAATTAGTATAATTTTTTTTAAGTAGTACTTTAATAATCTTGCTAACACAATGAAATAGTTATAGATGTGATGAAAAGTACTAAGAAGTAGGGCCCTTGATGCTGAGCAGCTTTTGGCATGTAGTGGAACCATATTATTCAGAACAACCTATAAACAATTACTGTGCTGCATCACGTATTCTGTTATTGGATAGAATGTCTCTTGTGACTCAAAATTTTTAACGATGTGTCATTTTGACTACCATCTCCTCTTGCATTTTGTTTCTTCCTTTATAAAACTATGTCCTGCACAGTCTGTGTTGGAGGAATTTGGAGCAAACTTTCACTTCTTGCGATACACTCTTTTACTTTGTGATTTTGGAAAGCAAACAGAATGAGTGACAAACTAGACATGAAACTTAGTTAAATATTTTTCTTAAATTTGTTGTAAACTGTATAAAATGCCCCCTTAGATTTATCCCTGCTGTTGCACTTTGGCAGCTATAAGAAGGCCGTTCCTTTCCTATATGTGCTGTGTGTGTGTGTGTGTGTGTGTGTGTGTGTGTGTGTGTGTGTGTGAGAGAGAGAGAGAGAGAGAGAGAGAGAGAGAGAGAGAGAGAGAGAGAGCACTTTGACCTTTTTATTTCATGTAAGGCTGTATGAACTTACATTCCTTACAAGCTTTATGAACTCCCTTAAGTCATGTGATAAAAAGCTCTTTTTTAATAAAACAAGAAAAAAGGCAATAAACATTATTGATATTCCTACCCGGTACATATTGTTCTGTTGATTTATGAAGTCAACTTTCAAATGAAGTATTCCAAATGTTGTTTATATGTAAATGCACTTCACACAATTTCTTGGTAGAAAAGTGTGTCCATGTACATTTATTCATTTTTACTATTACTACTATTAACGTATGAGTTATGACTACATTCCTCCATGCTTTGTTACACTTCTCGTAGAATTTTGCATTTTGTGTAAGATATGAATTCTAAACCCTTTTGTCACCATACATTCTTCATGAGTTGATGATTGGTGCTAGATGTACTGGGAATCATGTAATTCATGCATCCAGTTATTGACTGAGAATGATGTGTAGTTTAAAGCTGCTTCAGCTGAAGATACAAAGTCTGAGTTCACCGACTACTGATTAATGCCGCTTGCTTCAGCTTTTGTCCTCATTGGGTAGGCCTCACACTAAGGCACCTATGTTTTCAGACACCACACTTATTGTTGCCAATTATAATACTGTTACACTCACTCACTGTAATGCTGCTAATCTGTTACATATATATGTTAGTAGAACAACTTTGTTTTCTTTATAACAGCTGCTTTGGCAAGAAGTTCCTCTGTCATCACTCTCGCCATTAGCTCAGTTGTGGAGAAAATAGCAGATTATTTGTTGTGACATTTTAGTATTTTAAATCATTTTGGAGTTACTATTGGCTCATGTTGTGTGTCATGTATTGATTTCCTCATAAAATAGCTCAACAGTTTCATTATCATTAATATTGTAGAAATGGTTGCTCAGAAAAACATTGGCTATCATTGTGAAATTCCCCACAAAATGTTATCACCATAACTGACTGACATCTTCAGATGCAATAAGCTACGAGTTAAGACTAAGGCCTCCTATTTATACCGGTCTAAAAGGATATGGTAGTGTGAAGGTGGCAAATTCAGATGCCAATGTGAACCAATCGTGGTCTGTAGAGGGGTGGACCACACACCACTTGGCAAATTAAGAACACAAATATTTCTGTGAACATGCAAAGACTGTTGGAATATGCACCTGCCCTGGTTCTATGACCATCCTGATCACTCTTGTCTGAATATTTGAGTAACAACCAAAGAATTATACCCCGAGTGACCTGTAGTTTCCCCTTTGTGGTTACTGTGACTTTAATATAGCCAGTGCTGCATCATATGCTGTGCTAAGTTGTAAACCTGTATCTCTGTCCACCAGATTAGTTGAGCAGCAAATTTCAATTGCTTCTTTAATTATAATGTCTCTGTACAAAGATGTTGGCCAGAGAATTTTAATACCTTTGTAAATTATATTTTTCTCTGTAATGGGACAGTGCCTGGGCAAGGCAGATTTTTCTGCTTGATCCAGACATGCATTGTCAATGTTAGACACATGTCTCCCACATTGTGACAAGTGTTTTCAATGTATGACATCCCAAAGCTGCAGGGAATCTTATAAATGACCCTTCTTGGCAATCATGATTGTCCTTAACAAATCTCTTCAGTTCTGATGGTGGATGGAAAGAGCATTTAACTCCAGTATTCTGCCTATTTTCAAAGTTAAACAGTCAGTTTATGGAAAGACAAACAATCCTGATTGTTCACTTTCTTCTAGCTCCTCACATGCATTGAATATGTTGGGCAAGGCGTATCTCCTATTCAGAATATACATTTTGTAGGAAAAATGTATAGAAGTGGTATAGCTCATTGGGTAAGGCTGGCAGAATCCACTATGATTCATGCTCTGTGGACCAACATCCTAAGCACACCACTTTGTTGAGAAAGATGGTGACAGCTGGCAACCTGTAACTATAAGTCCGTGTGTGTTGGTTCACAATACACAGTATGACCTTGGGTACTGTCCTGTTTTCTCCAGATAGCATGTCAAGAAGCATTATTTTGCCATTTTTAAATTTTATTTGCAATTTTTATGTTTGCCAGGGTAGTAAGATGACCCTTATCATGGTTGTCTCAGATCAGGTTCTTAAAAACACCTCTGCCACAGATATTCTTAGCTATGCTTTTCTGTGCCATTTAAATGCATACATATTAATTGAATTTCTTTAGCAAATTAGTTATGTTCCATTAAATCTCTCTCTCTCTCTCTTGCTAATCCACTTAGCATATCTCAACTACATTATGTTGTATAACTGGACGAAATATTAGTATTGTCAGTAGGTACTTACATAAAATATACAACACAGTTGTGCTGTGCTGTGTCACAACCAGTGGAGAAATTTCAAAGTCCTCTTTAAATATGGTGTACAGGTGCCTGTAAATTTACATATTCAGTGAGCCAAGTTTACACTTTCTATAACCTGTTGAACTTATAGAACAGTGTGCTCTTTGGCCAAATTATTTTTGCATGAAGCTTTGTGTTGAAACTTTCTTACAGATTAGTAATGAGCACCAGAATAATGAGACTCGAGTGAGACCTTTGGCTTCAACAGACAAGTGCATTACCACATAAGGTATCCAAAGAACAATTTGTGAACCACCCTCACTATCTTACTTCCACCACCATCTCTTCTTCTATCTTCCAAACTAACAGAAGTTCTGCATACCATACAGGGGTAGATATTGCAGAGAAATGGCTTAGCCACAGCATAGATTATTGTTTGTGGAATGAATTTTCACTCAGTGGCAGTGGAGTTGCTGATTTGAAGTTTGGAAGGTGGAAGAAGAGGATAACTCAGATGGTTGAGCACGTGCCCATGAAAGGCAGATGTTTGAGTCCCAGCTCGGCCCTCAGTTTTAAACCATCAGGGAGTTCCAAAATTGGTGTGCACTTCACTGCAGAGTGACATTCATCCTGAAGTTTTTGTGTTTGTTGACTGATAAAAAATATGGATTAATTTTGTAATGAAGTGCTGCTACATTTACATATCCAGTGAAACCACATTTAGACCTTTACTTCGGTCAACGTACTGTGTTTCAAGATCAGTTGTGTTCTTGCAACTTTCTTCTCTTTTACGATTATTAATTATAAATTATTAACATTTGCAACATTTGAAGTCACCATTGATATTGTCTTACTAGACACTGGCATAGTGCATATCTTACAATAATAGAAAACATAATTGATTGTACATGCTGATGGCTGTTACACTGTTATATTAAATACAGATTGTTTTAATTCCATCCCGCTTCCAAACAGATACAGTACAGGTAATAACATTGAAGTTTAAAACTGAGGTAATTTGGTTGGCAAATAACATTCTATAATCATTCAGAGATCTAACTGGATCCTGGGGTGACATTGAGCTCATTCATACCAGCTGTCTTTAAGTCTTGCTGATCTATACCAGTCGTTCATCTTTTGGCATCTATGTCAGTCACCTATGCAATATTACAGGAATTAAATGAATGGAAAGCATAGCATTTTTTCCTTGAGAGTAAGCATTAGAAGACAATTATAAGTTGTTTTTTTTGTATAATTCTCATACCAAAGATTGAAATCTGAACATTAACTTTCTTTCTTATAATAAACCTTAACATACAATCAATTTTTTGTAAGTGCTTGGCCTAAGTACTTACAGTAGAACTTCAGATTTGTTCATTTTATAGCCGACTTCATGTGTTTTGTAATCACTTCTGTCAGTAATTCCATCTTAGCTTCATGTGACTACAGGTTAAGTCTATAGCACCTATATCTGATAAGGACAGTTCCATATAGAGCTTAATTAGTTAGATTTCTGAGCTTAAATTCTGATTATAATACAGGGTTTGGGTTTGTCTGCTTTAATTTAGGCTATAACACTATTACCAAAATCATGAACTTTTGCTTTTGAATTGTTTCTGGTATTCTGATAGAATACTAACTTTTTTCAACAACTGGATTCCATCCACAGGACCTAGTCTGTGATAATACTGTCATTGTTGGATCTGCTGATTATTAACTAATGAATGCAGTTCTAAGTTGTTTTCGCATGTCGTCTTCTGAATGATTTCACAGAATATGTTTTCTCAGTTGATACTAATTAAATAGTCTTGTATGAATGATTTTGTCTATCAACTGCTGTAGTGTGATTCTGAGGTTGTCTCTGAAATTTTCGACAGAGTTGTTGCGAGTCTTGTTGCTTATGAGGGATTCAGTTTTAATCTGCATGTAACAGTGTTCTTTGAACAGTTTTGTAAGCAAGTAGAATGCTTAGCTTAATAAAGTGAGACAGCTTATTGAAAGACACAGAAGCTTCACCTTAATTTCCTGTTTACTCAGATGCACATTTCTTCAAGATGTATTTGTTCTGCTTCCAATTTGAGCAGGCTTAAAATATTATGAACATCTTGATCTTTAGAGTCATTTAAAATTGAGAAGTCTGCTGTGAATACTTCAATGTTTAAGACCCCTCAATTCATCAAGGTGAGCCTTTTGGGTAGAATTCATAGCAAATTTGAAGAAACTTGGCCACTGAGAGTATTTTATAACAGATTTTTTATTTTAAACACTATTTTTTCTATGTGCTACAGTTAGCTGAATATGACTATCTGATATTACTCATACTGTTAAACTCATAGGCTAAGATTAAAAAAGTCAATTAATGTATTTACAATAAGAAAAAATTGTGAAATTATGAGGAATTCACTCTCGTTACACATTCCAAATTCGATGAACACAATGAGGCTTTGAAATGATCCAAGAGGTGCACTTGGATGCTGCAATTTTTAATGCACTGCAAGGTTCAAATTGCTGTCTAACACACAATTTTGATGTTGTACACACCGTACATAGAAAAGATTTTTATTTTTAGATAAATGTAGATTCACTGTAATCCATTCTTCCATCTACCCAACATGTGTCCTCATTTCATATAGTAAGAAGTATTTAATACCTATTCCATTCTTTCAACTTCTTATTCTTGTTAACTAAATGGATTTTTTTTCTCACAGAGAGTTTGGACTACTATCAAGCAAAGCTCTGCGGCAGGCTGTGAGGGAAGAGGAAGAAGTCTGTGAGAAGTTGAACCTACTGCTTGATGTACTGATATCTCATCGTGAGCTATGTGACCGCCATGAACGTGGTGTTGCGCAAGATCATGCAAAGGCACTGGCAAAAATGCTTGCACTCAAGAAAAGGCAAATGCAAGGTGTCATTAAAGGCACTGATGTAAGTAATCTTAAGAATTACTGTGTTGTTGAACTATGGTGATCTTAAACAGTGGAAAATCCAGGGTGCAATGTAACAATATAATGAAAAGGATAATTGGTAGTCACCACATAACGGAGATGCTGAGTCACAGAAAGGCACAACTAAAAGAGTATCCAAAAGTTAGCTTTCAGCCGACAAGGCCTTTGTCAAAAATAGACAACATACATACACACTCACACAAACGCAACTTGCACACACATGACCACAGTCTCTGGCAGCTGGAGCCATTTTTCAGGTGCCAGAGACTGTGGTCATGTGAATTTGGATTTGGGTGAGTATGTGCATGTGCGTAAGTTGTCTATTTTTGACAAAGGTCTTGTTGGCCGAAAGCTAACTTTCTGACAATCTTTTTGTTGTGCCTTTCTACAACTCGGCATCTCCACTATGTGGTGAGTAGTAACTATCTGCCGGCCGAGGTGGCCGAGCGGTTCTAGGTGATACAGTCTGGAACCGCGTGACCACTACGGTTGCAGGTTTGAATCCTGCCTCGAGCATGGATGTGTGTGATGTCCTTAGGTTAGTTAGGTTTAAGTAGTTCTAAGTTCTAGGGGACTGTTGATCACAGCAGTTAAGTCCCATAGTGCTCAGAGCCATTTGAACCATTTGAAGTAACTATCCTTTTCATTATATTGTTCTGATAACCTTAAAATATTTGATTCAATGATCAAATGAAGCCTCCTTTTCATAAATATGTGTTGACTGCCTTTGTAACTGCACAAACATACACGTACTGATATGATAAGACAGAGTTGAGAGACATGTATATGGAAAATTTGATGGGCAAGTTTTCTATGTCTTCTGGAGCCAGCTTCAAATGAGTATACACTAAATATCAAAAAAGAAAGGAAAAGCCAAGATGTAGGATACACAAAACAATGTTCTGACTCGTTAGATAATTTAGTGACCATTGTGGACAAAAAGAGTTTGTGTTGAACTGATTGTGGGGAGGTATTTATTTAAGCTGAAATAATGTAGGTAGAAATCCCGATATGTTTGTGTTTAGTAAGAAATAAAGTCACACAAGTAAAGCATGAAATGAAAAGGAGGTAAAAATAATGTGATGCAAAACTGTACTTAGATTAAAAAAAGAGCATGTTTGTAAAAGCAAGTTGTTAATGCTTCATCTTAGTTTCCTAGTATTCACTATTGTTTGGTTGTTCTCTCTAGCAATACACAAGAAACAATTCAGTCTGTAGGGACATTACATGAAACAGCAGCTAAAACTGGGCAACGAATTTCAGATGAGAAATTGCATTACGTGGAAGAAATCAGTTTGAATTCAGCAATCCTCCTTTAATCAACAGATTCAGGAAAATCTCTGAAATGGACAAATTCAGATATCTGATTGAGACATTGCTCTGCCAGGGCTAAATCTGGAAACTAACAAAAGAAGAATTGCAAAATTGTGACTCACATTGAACAGATATAATAAAAAATCTTTCGAGGAAAGCAAAACTTGGACCTTACAACACAGTTCTAAAAGTAGAAAAACTTAACATATGTCAAATAAAAATTATTAAAAAATAAGAAGGAAAAATTCTTATCTTAGTGTTTGGACCAGTAATGAAATTGGAATTGGAGAAGTAGAAACAGAAGGGTGGGGGTGGGGGTTGGGGGAATTACAGAAAGAGCCAGGAAGCATCACCCACAAATCCATACTCCCCTCTGGAGAATGTATAACAACCTCACAAAACAAATCCTGAATTCAGCTGTAGAACTGTAACAGTAGATGCAGAAATGCACAAAAACCTAAAGGAAATTGTCTTATCGGAAGGAATCTTTGGAGATAGATAAGTTCTCAGCCAAACTTAAGAACAACAAAAATTGCTATGGAGGTTTCTCAATGAGTTGCAGGATACACATAAAGTTGGAAGAAGAAACATAATGGACAGACCAAGAAATGATGGGAGCAGAAGGAGAAAATAGGTATTACGTGAGTTTAAATGTGCTCCCTAGTTTTGCATAATGGAATAAAAATGAAGTTTTGTAGTTTAGGAATTGGTATAATAAAAGAAGATCAAATTGTGAGAGACAGGACGACACAATGATGTCATAAAAGGATATGAAGAAAGTCCTCAGAGTAGTGTGAAATGTTGAGAGAGGGAGAACGACTGAAAGACCGAGATTAACATCAAGGAGCTGTGAGTGCATCTTGTGTAGGTTGGAAAATAATGAACAAACCCAAAAGTATTCTCAATATTATGAGAAGGGAAGTTGCCACTCACCATATAGTGGAGATGCTGGGTTGCAGATAGGCACAGCAAAAAGACTTTCACAATTAAAGCTTTCAGCCATTGCCTTTGTCAACAAAACACACACACACACACACACACACACTCTCTCTCTCTCTCTCTCTCTCTCTCTCTCTCTCTCTCTCTCTCTCTCTCTCTCTGTTAAGCAAATGCAGCTCTCACAAACGACTGCACTCTCAGGCAACTGGAACCACACTGCGAGCAGCAGCACCAGTGCATGATGGGAGTGGCAACTGAGTGGGGTTAAGGAGGAGGCCAGGGCAGAGAGGGGGGGAGGGATGGTGGGGGTGGCAAACAGTGAGGTACTGCAGGTTAGATGGAGGGCACGGGAGATGCGGGGAAGGGGGGGGGGGGGAGTAGCAGAAAAGGAGAGGAATAAAAAAAACTGGTGGTGGAATGATGGCTGGCTATGTAGTGTTGGAACGGGAAGAGAGAAGGGGCTGGATGGGTGAGGACAGTGACTCGCATAGGTTGAGGCCAGGAGGGTTACGGGGACTTAGGAAAGGATCCATATGGCACCGGCTGTGAAGCAGTCATTTAAATACATAATAAAAGTATGACATGGTAGTGAGTGGGTATATTTCACAGCATAAAGTATGGTAAAAACTTTCACAGGCATAATAAACAGTCCCCAAGAGCAAAACTGATGGAGTAATCCAGAGCAGCAGCATGAGTAAATTCGTATACAAAGACACTTGAGCAAAGATGTGTTTGAGCAGCTCTTGACATTGGTAGAAGTAGACAGCCACAGTTCCCCTTGGCAGTGGTGATATTAGATTTGCACTGGCACAGGCGTAATGTGTGGCAGATTGTGGCGGGCACAACAGCAGTGCTGCTCTTTGCCAGTTGAACCCTGTGATGATCATCCTGGAGAATCAGCGAGCCTTTGTGGTATGCCACACTGAGTCTCTTAGCCGCTTGTGTTGGCCATCGTATGTTTGCGAGGGTGGAGAGCAGACTGGCTGTAACTGCAGCTGGCAGTAGAGACAGTGGCAATGACTGTTTGCAATGCGCATCAAAAGATGTTAGCCCAGTGGATTACCACAATTCTTCCCTATTATGGGGATGAGGAGCAGCTCTGCAAGTCAGGCATTCATTACGAATGTCTTCTTGCTTCTTAAAAGGTACTGGGTCAGAGGTGAGGTACACGGAACCATCGATTGGGAAATCAAAAGTGGAAATGGTGTCTAAGCCAAAAAGATTTTCCTTGATTGTGCTGAATATAACAAGAAAGGTGCATTGCTATACAATGTTCTTCTTAGCCACTTCTAGTGCACCCGACATGGTGGATCCGCCATCACAGTAGGGTGAGCGGCTACTCGAGGGCATCGTTTTCACTTAAGTCTTCCAGCCCACTGTCAAGTTCTTCATGCAGTATTATATCTCCCATCTCATCTACATCCTCTTTTGTTTCAATAATATTACTTTCGAGTTCATCTCCCTTGTGTAGACTGTCTGTGTACTCCTGCCACCTTTCTGTTTTCCCTTCTTTGCTTAGGACAGGATTTCCATCTGAGCTCTTTATATTCATACAGCTGCTCTTGTTTTCCTGAAAAACCTCTTTGATTTTCCTGTAGTTGGCATCTGTGTTTCCCGTAGTGAATTATGCATTTAAATCCTTATTCCCTCTGGAACCCTCAACAGCCTCTCATTATTTCAACATATTAGGTCCTATATCCTTATTTCCTACCTTTCATGCAATTTCTTCACTTTTAAACTACAGTTCAGCTATACAAATAAAAGGGTAAATGTTTATTTTGCAAAATCGTATAGCTCTGAAAGTTCTTAATTGATTGCTTTGAAATTTTGACACAATGTTGCACTCTAAGACAGCAGTTTTTTGGTACCTATTTCTTAAAAAGAACTGGAAATTTTTGAGATTTAAAAAAAAAAATCCCATTGCAACATTGTGTCAAAATTTCAAAGCTCTAAGTTAGAAACTTGAGAGTTTTGCAGTTAGGAAGATTTACAGTTTCTATATAAGTACAAACACAGATTTTTGTTTCTTCAAAATCTCAAATCTCCAAAAGTTCTTCACAGATTGCTTTGAAATTTTGACACAACATTGCATTTCAACACTCATATTTTTTTAATATACCTACTGGAATGCCATCTGGTATATTCGCTTAAATGTTTTAGCGCAAATATCTGTGGGAAAATAATAGATATTGAAGAACGGCTTTCACTTGTGTGAATTTAGAGCTGGGGCTCATGAAAGTAAGTACTGAGATACATTCTAATACTTAAGCAAACATTATTTTCAGCACAAACTTATGTTTTTTTTTTAAATGGGCATCTCATATTATTTGTTACACAATTAATAACATGAAAAATCAAGAAAAGAATGGTGTTTTTTGCATCACAATACATCAATTACGTCCCAAGAAATTGCAAAATGAAGTTGACACTTAAAGTTGATGAAATGTGATACTTTTTCATATCCCAAGATGAAAGCATGAATCCCACGTTGCTCGTAATTGCTATATGATTGATGTACAGCTATGCAACAAATGCTGTACTTATTTTGCTCTTCATTTTCCAACTATTGAATTCATCCCCCAGCACAATTAAATTTTCATCTCCCTTAATTACATGAATAATACCCGTTAGCTCATCAGACATAACTTCAGTTGCTCTCTTCATCTGCGGAAATAGTTGGCGTATAAACTTGTACTACTTTTAGTGTCTGTCTTGACTATGATAATGCATTCAATATAATGTTAATAGTAGCTAACTTGCGTTCATATTTTCTTACTCATTATTAAACCTACTTTTGCATTACCCTAAATTGATATTGTATTTATAAGCCTGCATTCATCTGACCAGAACTTGTGTACCTCCTGCCACCAAATTTAATTAATGCCACTACATCCAACTGTAACCTATCCATTTCCCATTTTAAATTTTCTAACATACCTACCCAATTAAGGCATCTGACATTCCATGCTCCGATCCGTAGAACGCCAGTTTTGTTTCTCCTGATGATGAAGTGCAGAGTAGTCTCTGCTAAGAGAGCTGGAAGGAGAACTTTTGTACCGTGGAAATCCCGTCATCATTTAATCACACAAGTGCAACAGCTATTTTGAATTAATATAAAGTAATTTACAAAAAGGAAGTACAATAAAGCAACACATCTACTTAACTAATACGTGCCATTATTGGCTGGCTCCACAACTTAAGTCCAGAAATCTGTCCAGGAGAACAAAATGTCAGATGCAATAAACTTAACATATCAAGTATTAACATATGGCTCAGGAACCATAGACAGTGACTCAGCAGAACATGCGAACCCAACAAAAATAGCACTGCTACAAAATCCAGTGGGATGAAGAATCAGACTTCGATACTTGGATGACGTACAAGATGACCTAAATATTATTGATGTCAAAGGAGGGAGACACAAGACACTGGACAGGGACAAATAGAGTGATGTCCTAGAGTAGGGCAGGGCCTGTCGAGGGCTGTAGAGCCAGGAGGAGGAGGAGGAAGAAGAAGAAGAAGAATGAGAATTTATAGGACTGCTATAGTTTGTGTTAATGTGTAATATCTTGGCATATTTTATTAGGATATGGCTCTGAGGATAAGTGTCAGAATACAAATCAAAAGAACTATTTTTCAGTTCTCAGTTGGTTTTAGATTTTTATTACTTGTTTCACCTTCACCAATTATTTGCATGTGTGTTGCACTTTGGTTTGGAGTCTATGTTAAACCCTAGGTCCCCTTGTAAATGGCTGTATAAGACAGTTGAAAAATTGGATGAAGGCACGAGTGTACTACATCCACTAGAACCATACCTAGTTACACTGTGGAAACCAATTGTATAGTTGATGCTATGTCTTCTCTTTTTAATAGTGGTACCATCATATCAATAAGAAGCAATGTGTTATCTAAAGTGTCGGTGTTGTTGTTGTTGTTGTTGTTGTTGTTGTTGTTGTCTTCAGTCCTGAGACTGGTTTGATGCAGCTCTCCATACTACTCTATCCTGTGCAAGCTTCTTCATTTCCCAGTACCTACTGCAATCTGCATCCTTCTGAATCTGCTTAGTGTATTCATCTCTTGGTCTATCTCTACGATTTTTACCCTCCACGCTGCCCTCCAAAGCTAAATTGGTGATCCCTTGATGCCTCAGAACACGTCCTACCAACCGATCCCTTATTCTAGTCAAGTTGTGCCACAAACTGCTCTTCTCCCCAATTCTATTCAATACCTCCTCATTAGTTATGTGATCTACCCATTTAATCTTCAGCATTCTTCTGTAGCACCACATTTCGAAAGCTTCTATTCTCTTCTTGTCCAAACTATTTATCGTCCACGTTTCACTTCCATACATGGCTACACTCCATACAAATACTTTCAGAAACGACTTCCTGACACTTAAATCTATACTCGATGTTAACAAATTTCTCTTCTTCAGAAACGCTTTCCTTGCCATTGCCAGTCTACATTTTATACCCTCTCTACTTCGACCATCATCAGTTATTTTGCTCCCCAAATAGCAATACTCTTTTACTACTTTAACTGACTCATTTCCTAATACAACTTCCTCAGCATCACCTGACTTAATTTCACTACATTCCATTATCCTTGTTTTGCTTTTGTTGATGTTCATCTTATATCCTTCTTTCAAGACACTGTCCATTCCGTTCAACTGCTCTTCCAAGTCCTTTGCTGTCTCTGACAGAATTACAAGGTCATCAGCAATGAAGTTTTTATTTGTTCTCCATGGATTTTAATACCTACTCTGAATTTTTTCTTTTGTTTCCTTTACTGCTTGCTCAATATATAGATTGAATAACATTGGGGAGAGGCTGCAACCCTGTCTCACTCCCTTCCCAACCACTGCTTCCCTTTCATGCCCCTCCACTCTTACATCTGCCATCTGGTTTCCGTACAAACTGTAAATAGCTTTTCACTCCCTGTATTTTACCCTTGCTACCCTCAGAATGTGAAAGAGAGTATTCCAGTCAACATTGTTGAAAGCTTTCTCTAAGTCTACAAATGCTAGAAACGTAGGTTTGCCTTTTCTTAATCTAGCTTCTAAGGTAAGTCGTAGGGTCAGTATTGCCTCACGTGTTCCAATATTTCTACGGAATCCAAACTGATCTTCCCCAAGGTCGGCTTCTACTAGTTTTTCCATTCGTCTGTAAAGAATTTGCGTTAGTATTTTGCAGCCGTGACTTATTAAACTGATAGTTTGGTAATTTTCACATCTGTCAACACCTGCTTTCTTTGGGATTGGAATTATTATATTCTTCTTGAAGTCTGAGGGTATTTCGCCTGTCTCATATATCTTGCTCACCAGATGGTTGAGTTTTGTCAGGACTGGCTCTCCCAAGACTGTCAGTAGTTCTAATGGAATGTTGTCTACTCCCGAGACCTTGTTTTGACTCAGGTCTTTCAGTGCTCTGTCAAACTCTTCACGCAGTATCATATCTCCCATTTCATCTTCATCTACATCCTCTTCCATTTCCATAATATTGTCCTCAAGAACATCGCCCTTGTATAGACCCTCTATATACTCCTTCCACCTTTCTGCTTTCCCTTCTTTGCTTAGAACTGGGTTTCCATCTGAGCTCTTGATATTCATACAAGTGGTTCTCTTTTCTCCAAATGTCTCTTTAATTTTCCTGTAGGCAGTATCTATCTTACCCCTAGTGAGATAAGCCTCTACATCCTTACATTTGTCCTCTAGCCATCCCTGCTTAGCCATTTTGCACTTCCTGTCGATCTCATGTTTGAGACGTTTGTATTCCTTTTTGCCTGCATCATTTACTGCCTTTTTATATTTCTCCTTTCATCAGTTAAATTCAATATTTCTTCTGTTACCCAAGTGATAGGTCTCATTAAATTTGCAATAAATTGGATTTTTCTGGGAGTTTAGAAATGTAAAATTTTTTCATTCCACTAAAGAGAATAACACAGCAGCTGCTGACCACATTAACTGGATATACTCTACAAAGTACATAGTGGTAGCAATGCCTGGATGTGCAAAAGAGAATGAAACCAGATTTTGACAGGTTTAAAGCCACTGACAGACTACATTTCATTTGTAAAGCAGTACATGATAGTTTCATGGCATACTGGAGAAGAAACTGGAATAGTTAATGTTTGGAATAAGAGAGTGTAAAAAAGAAAAAAATCATAATTACTGTATGTTCTGTCCAAGGCGTCATATGTATCACAGAAATCTAATGGGAGAATTTAAAGAACTCACTTTCACTATAGAGTGCATCATTGTCCTGTGTCATGTGTATTCAGATAAATACAGCTCACAAAGCTAGGATTAGTGTATTTGCAATTTGTCCAGAGTTGTGTAAGTTATAACACGTGCAATACACTGAAATGGAACAGTAGAAGCAGATATGGTACTATAAATTGTCTATTTACCAGATGGTTATTATTAAAAATTCCCTATTTAACATATTATAACACGGAAAATAATTGCCATATAAGCACCAAGCTTAGTAGCATTAATGCCAAGGACATGTGGAAGAGTAATAGTACAGAAGCAATTCAATTGAAACACTTAATGTGCTGCTGTGGTACATCATGCCAATACATACGGGTACCATTACTGCTACAGAAGGGGCTCAATATGGCATCCATCAGTGTATCAGTGTCCAGAAGCCTGAAAGTGCAGGATTGCATTCTGCACAACAGAACAAAACATATCCATAGGTATGCTGGCTACCTCTCTTGATATGTTGATATGCTGCTCTTCGGATCAGCACGTGTGAATGTTCCCCTGGCAAACCCTGTCCTTCAGGTAGCCACATAACCAAATGTGTTTCGGAGAAGCAGAAGAACTTCATGAGTGATGTACAGTGGGCTCCATCTTGCAGGAAAACTGTTGAGATCAGTGTGTCTTTCTCCTGTAGGGTGGATATGACTTGCTGGTGAAGCATATCACTGTAATGATCTCCAGTCACACTGCATGTCTTTGGTCCTTGAGTGCCAACCTGTTCAAAAAAGAATGGCCAATGACGAACACAGCTCTGAAGCCACAGCATACGGTGACATGTTCACCATACAAAGGAACTTGATACACAGTGACTGCAGGTGGTGCAGGTCCCCACACTTGGAAATTCCGTGTGTTCACCTCACCCATCAGAGATAGGATGATCCATGGCCAGTCCTTGTCGACTTCAATCCTTGCAAGAAAGTGGAGACTGAAGTCGTCATGTCATTGCGCATCCTGTGCTGCAAGCTGCTGTATGATATGGATCTTATATGAATACCATTTGAGAATGGTTCAAAATACGTTCCGTACATTGGACCACAGGCTTTTCAACTGTCGTGACACAGTACATGCCCTGCCTGACAATCGGGAATTGTGCGCAGTGTTGTCTGCCATAGCAACAGCGATTTCATCAACCACCTGTGATGCAACCAGTCAGTCATCGGCCTCTTCCCAGAGGAATTGCCCAGTTCTCCAGTTGATTTGCGCGTCATCACACTCAAAACAGCAGGTGGAGAAAGAGGACCCTTCCGTAATCCTTTCAGCCGGTGATATTCTGGAAGTGCAGCTGCAGCATTACTGTTGTTTTGATGATAGAGCTTCACCAATAATGCTCTGTTCCTTTTATCCAAGCTCATGCTGACATGTCAGCAAATGCACTGCGACTGGTCTAGCTGTGACTGATCTGAGACTATGAATGATCATGACACCTGGTAGCCATAGCTGGAACTGGATGGTGGTGCTGTCACACATGGAAATCATGCACCCCATACTCTGAACATTAATGATATCAAGTTTGGTACTCATACGGTAATTAGTTTCTGTGTTATAAAGTGTTAAATAGGGAAAGTTTAATTATAACCACCCTAAATCTTCATTGTGCACTTTGTATGAAACTTCTAAACGTGTATCCATGTGTTCTGATTCCATCCAGGCTTTGCCTTATTGCACACTGCTATTTACATCAGTCCAATGGTTACTGACCAGCTACCTGCTGAATTCTTTGCATCCTGACAGCAGTTACATAAACTGTTTCCTGGGTGATCTAGACTGCGATGTTTCAGGTGACTAGATATTAACAAACTGAGTATTAGGTCTTAAGTCTTGTTTATACTGAAGCCTCCATCCAAGTTTAATAAACTTTCCAGCGCACATAATTATATATACATATTTCTCAATTATGCTGTTCCGAACATGTGTAGCCTCTCAATGTGAATCATTCTAGCAAAACCTCAGAAAGTTTCACTTTAGAGTGATATTACTTCACTGCTGTAATTCATCAGTCACAAATCCTTCTCAGTTTACTGTGAATGAAAAGAAACGTCCCTCTGACAGTGGAACAGAATATTTCATGACCATTTAGTTTGGCACCCACACAACTGCCATGTCCTTATGAGTCATAGAATTAACTTGATCAGTATCCTCATAGCACACAAGGCAATAAACATTATGGTGGAAGGTGCTAGTGAGCAAATTTATTATACTGTTTCCTTTAATATGGTGAGTTGATAACCAATGAAGTCTTAATAAAAAAAGGAAAGAAAGTAAGTTTTGTGGATAGTCTTTTGCTTTTGATTTACAGTCGCAAAACTGCAGTATTTGTTGTTTGAAATTCTTAGAGAATGTCAAGCAATGTGTTGCTATAATGAATTAAAAAGAAAATTCAGTTTTCATTTGTTGGAAGGTATAAAAGCTTCAAATGTGAGACTCGAACTGAAGTTAGAATAATTTGTGTCCTTTTTATGTTATGCAGGCAGAGAGTGTGGAGCAACTGGAAGCTCGTATGATGGAACAGGAATCAGTAATAGCTAATGTG
The DNA here is from genome assembly GCF_021461395.2 of Schistocerca americana. Lineage (NCBI taxonomy): Eukaryota > Metazoa > Arthropoda > Insecta > Orthoptera > Acrididae > Schistocerca > Schistocerca americana. The sequence goes on from NC_060120.1 coordinate 445,821,169, forward strand.
GAGTTACGCAATGCTTTCTCTCTTCATTGTCTACATATGGAGACCCAACTAGTCCATGCACATATTGAAATACTTGCCTGTGTTCTGAGCACACTTGTATCTGTCCAGATTCGCGGCCATTCAGAGGTTAGTCTGACACTATTCCTGCATCTTAGTCACCAAACATGGGACTGTAACATATTATTTCTTTTCAGAGCTGTAATACAGAAAATGCATCCTCTTCCTTGGTAATTACCTGGGATATAACCATACATTTATGTTTTTATTTCCAGTGTATGTGTAGTAAAAAATTAAAAATTGGGTAAAATTTGTAAAAATAATAATAATTAAAGTAAATAAATCTGTGTCTTATTGTATGTAGCAGCTATTCATTGGCTTTAGTATGAAGGACAATAAAGAACAGATTTTGTGTGTTCCTTGTAAACTATTAATAGTGTGTGAATAATTAATCAAAAATAAAAGTATCTTACTTGAGAAAACATCCCTTCCATGAATTATATTTTTATTGTAGTTATACTTTACATTTACATGCTTTGAGCGAAAGAAACTCATTTATTGTGTCATTGAACTGTGCTGTATTGTACTGTCAAGATAGCTAATTTTGAGTTTCTGCTTTCAGCCATGCTTGACCTTAAGTAGTAGTTTTTTATCATCCTCATTTCTCTGGAACGACATTGACAGAAAGCTGCATTCACTTTCTTGTCATAAATATCTTCATAACTATTTCAATGTTTAGATAAGCATGTCTTAACCCAATTTGGAGTAACCTTTCAAGATTTCCATTTGGGAAGTCGTGTCAGTGCTCTTCAGCCCTTTCACCTGGGACTCCAAAACAGTTACATTTCTGACTAGCTATGCCATATCAATAGCTGTGCTATATTTGGACTAAAATCAGCTGCATGTTTTTCTAGGTAAAATACACAGCTGTTGTTTAAGGAATTTACTGGGTGTAAATTAAAGTCAGATGAAATGATGTTTCATTTCACTTTTTCTGTTGTGCATATAATATTCTTAAGCTTATTTAATAATCATTATATTTACTCATGGTTTGAAATATCAGTGGAATCATAATCTGTGTTGAAAGAACGATATATAAATACTGAGTCTTTCAAAATGAATATTGGAGTTTAAGGCTTTGTACCACTTAATTAAATTCAACTTGTAATTATAAATAATTCATCAAATGAAAGAGCAATTCAAATAGTTTTGATTGTATACCTTTTGCAAACTCTAAAGCCTACAGGCTATGGTTTATGTGCCATCTTTGTACGTGAAATATTGTTGCATGACAGAGATCAACAAATCACCACAAGATGGTACAGTTGCAGTGAAACTCCCCTAAATTTAATGTTTTTTTGTGCCATATCCCAGCAGGAAGTTTATGGGTCTTTCTTTCTTGATAAAGAACTGTAACTGGTGTTTCTCATCTTGATGTCATAGAACTATGGCTCTTTCCTCAATTTGAAGAATGAATCACAGAATTTTATTTGGCAGCGAAATGGTACACAACACGACATTGCACCCAACTGCTGGATTGGCTGCAAGGGTCCAGATAAGAGCATGTTTCGCATGGTCTCCATGTTCAGCTGATCCGATGTTGTGATTTTTACCTGTGGGGTTTCATAAAGGATCGTGTACATGCCCATGCTACCAGCTGATCTACTCAACTTAAGAAGCAGGACTGAAGCAGCAATTGCCCACTGATCACTTATTGGGAAGATCTCACCTATTGACTCAATGTGTGCTGTGCGATGAGTGGTGCTCATGTTAAACACTAGCAAGAAAAATTATTTTGAGTTGTTCTTTCATTTGACGTATTATTTATAGTTGTAAGTTTGACGTAATAAATGCTACAAAGCCTTAAGACCACGACATTCATTTTGTAATACCTGGTATTTTTTCCCACTTAAGCAATGCATCTGAAAACACATTTATGGCCTGCCTCATGTTAATTTTGTCATAGGTATCTCTCATTTGAAGTAAAAGAGTACCGTATTTACTCGAATCGAAGCCGCACTTTTTTTCCGGTTTTCATAATCCAAAAAACCGCTTGCAGCTTAGAATCGAGTGCAAAGCAAGCGGAAGTTATGAAAAATGTTGGTACGTGCCGCCACAACTAACTTCTGCCGTCGAATATATGTAGCGCTACGCAGGCATGCTTTGTAGGTACAAAGATAAATACTGGCGCCAAAACCTCTGCGTCAGTAAATAATTTTTTTTAAAAAAAGTGGAAGACGAGCTTTTTTTCTCCGCCCCGAGTTTTGACCACTGCATTTTCATACATTATCCAACGAAGTAAATACAAATTCCGTATTGTTCATCTTCGAATGTAGCACAATTTCAGTGTACTACGAAAATCTGACTGGCAAGACTGTTTGGGATGTTTGTCAATATGGCCAACTCTACGTTCTGAATTTTTTCATATCTGTGAGAAGAGATGGTTGCTAATAGGAACCTGATGAAATTTGAATCACATACAGTATTCTCTTCACCATAAGAATAATACGAATATAAACATTTTGCCATGTATTCTTTCGTGTTTGCTGCTATCTCATTTAAATCCTGTCTGCCTAATAAACTATGAAACTAGAATGAGACAACAGCAAACGCGGAAGAATATACGCATCGTGTCATGTTTATATTCGTATTATTCTTATGCCTAATAGTGATACACTCAGAAATGAAGCACGGCAAGTGACTAGATTTTTAAATCTAAGATGACTAATTTCTGTGCAGAATTTGATGTAATAAAGAAGTGGCCGCAAATATTTTCAAACGGAGAAAAATTTTCGCCTAACTCTCGTTCAGAACATGTTCTATCATACGCAGTCTATTACTTGATTCTTGTTGATCATTATCAAAGAAAGCAGCAGTGTAAGTAACAACAAATAGCAGTCTCTTGCCATTGTTTCGCTAATGAGACGATTCCTCTTTTCTTTTTTTGTACGCGGTGGTAGCGCGCACAAAAGCAAGCCATGCCGCGAGCCGCGACAGGCTGTAAACACGCACTATCAGAATGCGACAAACAATGCATGACACAGTGCAGTAATGCATTTTCAGCTTAAGAGTGACGCAAACACCTATAACAAAGAAAACGGCTTTTATCAGATCAAAGCAAAATAAGCAATCGATTCAAACCAGACGAAGCATGTTAAAAAGGAAGGGTACCCGTATAAATACGGACGGAGTGCCTGACGCATAGCAATGGCTATGTGGTAAAGCTTAACTGCTAAGCTTACGACTCGAAACAAACTACTGTAGCTATATCGTCATTCATTCGACCTAAATTGTGTCTCATATTACAATGTACCAACTTTGTTTCGATTTGGAGGTGCGGCCTAAAACTTTTCTCTCCCCTTGAATTTAGAGTCTCAAATTTCAGGTGCGGCTTAGATTCGAGTGCGGCTTAGATTCGAGTAAATACGGTATGTTCATTGTGTAAAATCTTTAAATTACCATTTTTACTTCATTATTAAAAAGTCAGCTGTTTATATTTGGAATGTACATGAATTGCAAAAATACTTTTATTACTGTCTTACATATTGTCATTTATTTCTCAAAGTTATAATTATGCATCTAAATCTTTTATCCTGCAACATTCAGATGGACAGTTCAGTTCGAGCAGGTAAGTTGTAATTCTGAATTTATATTACATTTCAGTATAAAAATATGCTGCAATAGATGAGTACTGGAGAAATTATTATTATATTTGTTTTAAAAATTTGTGAAAAATTAAACCCGAACCCATATAGTTACAGATAATATATCTACTCATAGGCAACTGTTCTACAATCATAATTGGTTCATTTTGTCAGTTTACTGTAGTTTGTCAGGTCATAAATTTGAAAATTTTAAAACCACAGAAGAGAGAAAAAGTGGGTGAGTTACAGCAAAGGGAAACACACAGCAGCTGTTTGCAGTTAATTTTTGAAGTATGCATACTTTCAGTTGTCTATATTTTAAAGTTTGCTGTTACATGCTGTTTGTGATCTGAGACCCTCAACAAATTGATTTAATGGGGTAGATGAGTGGTGGGGATGGTGAGAGCAAACATTTTCATGGAAAAGCATCACGCTGGTAATCAAGAGACTGCAGTCATTGTTTTGAATGACTCTTCCAAGTTTTAAGAAAGCTGTGTAATTGATTGTCCTCCAATTAAATCCATAAGGAGGATGCGTTGAGCGTCCCAAAAATGACTGCTATAACTTTGATGGTAGACAGAGCTTATCATGCACCCTTTTTTTCCTTTTTAATGCTGTTTTGTCACCACTAATGCAGTCATGATCTTGTTCAGTAGAAATTTTCCTCGTGCAATTTAATGAAGAAGTAAGTCCAAAAATTAGCATCTGCTGAGTTTTGTGGTACTCGGAAAAGAGGGAGTCCTGAACTTGGATTTCTCTGTTTCATCATGATCTCGTGTGAAACACTGCAGTAAATTTCCAGAAAATTATCCTACAGTTGATATGTTGTAAAGCAACAGTTTTCGTGCATTTTTTGTGAGTTTCCCATATTGGATTGTTGCTGACTGCAAATAGGTGGCCACTTCTCTCATCATAAATGTGTCTCTCCAGTCGCATACAGATGATACCATTGAACCACATCACCTTGATTCAGTGCATTTGGTACATATATAAAACAAATTTTGCATTGAATATCAACAGCTTTGTGATTTTTTGCCAGTGAAAACTCTGTTACAGAACATGTATCACATGAGTTGGGATTTTCAGTTGAAACATCCACTGTGAACAGAAACTACAGGCAAAATGAGAAACTGTTTAGTAATCTTATTACTGTGTGCTATTTTGTTGTTTGATGATTTATCATAAACAGGACATTGCTACTGTGTGGCCAGATTTACTGGTCACAGTTAAGTGATTACTCTGTCTATAACTGGTGTTTTTTCTCTACTCTGTGTTTGTATTTGAGTTTATATTTTTTTTCCATGCAGTTTGTTCATGAGTACTGCACAAATTTTGTGTTGTTGATATTGGGAGGAATTTTCATGTTTGGCTGTAATGCATTGTTGGTTGTTTTCTGAACGTTTTATCCGTGTCAACACGTGTGTTTCGCCAGTGCACTGTGTCTGGAAGAGGTTACTTTGTGGACCAGTGTCGCTTCCCCTTTTTCCTGTTCTAGTCACGAATGGTTGACAGGAAGAATGACTGCAGGCAAGCCTCCATGTGAGCACAAATCCCTCTGATTTTATCCTCACGACCTTTTGCAAGATATTTGTAAGAGGAAACAATCTATTGGTTAATCCTTATAGGAATGTATGCTCTTGGAACATTGACAGTAAATCACAACATGATGCAAAATGCCTCTGTTGCAGCATCTTCCATGGAGTTGGCAGAGCATCTCAGTGAAACTTTTGCAGCTGCTAGATGAACCTGTAACAAATAATGCTGCTATTCTTTGAATCTTCTCTATTTTCTCTATCATTCCTTTCCATTATGGATCCCAGGCTGATGAGCAGTAGTAAAGTATCGATTGAATGAATGTGTTGTGAGATGCCTCCTTTGTTGATTGACTACAATTCATGAGGATTCTTCCAATGAATCTTAGTCTGGCATCTGCCTTACACCTGATTAATTGTAGGTAGTCATTCCACATCAAATCAGTCTGTACGCTTACTCCTTGACATTTTATGAAAATAAGAATAAAGCGTCTTTCGGCTTATGTATTCAATTTTTTAGTTTTTTATGTTGAGGGTCAATTGCCACTCCCTGCACCAAATGTTGGTCCTCTGCAGGTCTTCCTGCATTTTGATACAATTTTCTAATGTTGCAATGTCTTTATATATAAATGCATCACCCACAAAAAGCCTCAAGGAAATTCTGACACTATCCAGTATGTTTTTTTATATATAATGGTCCTATAACACTCCCTTGGCGTATGACCAAGTTACTTTTACACCTGAAGAGTTCTCTCCATTGAGAATAAAGTGGTATGATCTGTTCGCAAGAAACTGTTCAATCCATTTGCACTGTTGCTCTGATATTCCATATGTTTGTGTTTTGTTCATTAGGTGGTGGGGCAGATCTGTATCGAATGCCTTCCACAAGTCAGGGAACATGGAACTACCTTTGTGACTAAATCTGCTATTTTCTGGGTGTCATGGGCAAAGAGAGCAATTTGGGTTTCACACAATCATTGTTTTTGGAACCCATGTTGATTCCTATAAAAAAAAGTCACAATATGCAAGCATAAAACATATTCCAAAATTCTACAACAGACCAACATCAGAGAAATGGTCTTTAGTTCGACACAACTGTTCAGTTACCCTTCTGGAAAATGGAAATGATTTGTGCTTTTTTTAATCATTAGGGACACTTGCCTCCTCCAGAGACTTATGGTATACGGCTCTAGAAGAGGGGCAAGTTCTTTCAAGTACTCTGTGTAGAATCAAGTCGATATCCCATGAGGCTCAGTAGCCTTTACTCTGTTCATTTGTTTTTGTATCCCATGGACACGTTTTGATGTAACATTCGTGTGATGATTTAAATGATGAACTACAGTGCAGTCTTCCTTAGCGAAACAATTTTGGAAAGACATTTAATATTTTGGACTTCTGTGTCTCATCCTCCATTTCATTGCTATTATGGCCACAGAGTATCTGGATACGTGGCTTTGATCAATTTACTCATTTAACATGAGACCGGAACTCCCAAGGATTTTCTGTCAATTTGGTTGATAGAATTTTACTTTTGAATTTATTGAATGCTTCACAAGGCCATTCTTGTGCTACATTTGGCATTATTTAATTTTTGTTTGTGAGGCTTCAGCTACATTTAAATCTGCAGTGAAACTCTTTGGTTTTGTAACAGCTTTCTAACATGGTTGTTAAACCACAGTTGGTCTTTTCCATCCCTCATAACTTTGTTCGGCACATACCTGTCTAAAGCATATTGTACAGTGTTCTTGAATTATTCCCACTGATGCCCAACATTGCCAGTGCTGGAGATGAAATTTTCACTATCAGGTAATCTGAAACTGTTTCTTGTCACCTGTGTTAAACAAAAAGATCTTCCTACCTTTCTTTGTATTCTTAGTTACAGTCATATTTAGTGATGCTGTAATTGCCTTATTATCACTGAATCCTCATTTTACACTGACTCCAAAAGTCCTATTACTCTGTTCTGTTAATGTCTAGCCATCTTTGTAAATAAACCTCTGTGTGTCATGATTTCCTCCTTTCTCCTTTCCCTGCTCCTGCTCTTGCTCCTCCTCCTCCTCTTCCTCCTCCTCTTCTTCGTCTTCATCTTCTTCTTCTTCTTCTTCTACTACTACTACTACTACTACTACTACTACTACTTCTTATGTGCTTATGCTTCTTGGTTTGATGTTTCAGGTGATGTGACAACTTTGTTTCAGTTACATAATAACAATGTATTAGTAGATTACTTACCAACAGTGTTTCGTATCACACATTAATGTGTTAAGAGTTAAGTGTATTGTTCAAAAAGTATTATAATTAGGAATCATACTATGGTGGACTAGATTTGAAAAAGTACCATGTCATTTAAAAGTTTTAGATCAGCTTCTTGTGTTGGCTATATACATTTCGTAAAATTTGTAAATTTGCTTACTGTGTAGTTCATTTCTCTCTCTAACAGTTATTATTTTTGCCATCAGCATTTAGTCAGTGTGCCAAGATATATTTATCAAGACTGCATCATTGTCTTCATTTGCAGCTGGCTGAGGTGTGGGAACTGATACAGCCAACTATAGTGAAGTGTCTTCCAGAAAACAGTCAGCATTTAAATGGTGACAGCCCTCTTGCAAATAATACCAACAGTTAGTGTTCTGCAGTAAGCACTTTGATGGATGTTTCCTACACTGATACTCAGTATGCAATTAGTGCTCTGTAGCTATATGTATGTATATTCAGAAACATTGTTATGATATACTTTGTTACTCTGATGTGTTGTTAAGTGCAATTCAGAGCCCAAAATTATGTACACTAAGTTGTTTTTGAGGGACCAGTTAATTTTTCTTAAAGGGTATGAAGCTTTTAGTACTTACATGTGTGTGGGAGGGCAGGGGAGGGCGTTTAGAGAGAAGGAGAACCCAATGTTTTCACTTTGGCACCACAATCGCACTGTATTTATGGAAAGACTATTTTTTCACCAGATGACTGTTGAGATACTGGATATATACCTATGGTTATGAGATAGCTGCACTGTCCTAAATTATTATTGAGTCATGGCTAGTCTCAGCCTAAGATCATTCTCAAGTAGTATGTACAAAATTGTTACAGGTCACACAAATATTAGCAGCAACATTTTTGTGAGATGAAACTGAACTCTTGTTGCTTTTAGATTGTATGAAACTTCCAGTCTGTCAAATACAATTTCTAAAATGGGTTTGATTTCCTTTTTAGCATCTTTCTCTTCCCCCACCCCCCAGTATCAGGCACACTTACACCCCGATAGTAGACAATTTTGTTGAACTTCGAGCAGATTGTTTTCAAATATTCTGTTCTTCAGTCCTTTTTAAATTATGGATAGAGATTCTTTAGTTTTCCACACCAAAAAAGTAGGCATCAGATGCACACCTGTCAGCAGTACTTTCTTTTTAACAAAAGCGTTGATTTAATCCAGTGTACAAATTTGAACGTTTTCAATTCTCTGTTTTCTTCAGAAAAATTTTCAGTTGTTCATAGAACAGTCTGTATTCTATTTACTGTGTAACATTAAAGTCTCTCATATCCATCATCATTTTTAATATTCTTCTTACAAATAGTGTACAGTAGCCAGACATCACCTACTGGACACTGTAAGCAGAACCCTACCACAGCCCTCAAAAAGCTGCACAGCACCTTAAACACTAAATTAACAACAAAGTTACAAACATTGTAGCTATAAATCTACCATCGTATCTTTGTAGTCTGCAGTTTGGAGCCAGGGATTATAACCTCTGACTGCAAGAAGCAAGTTCTCGCAAGTACCGTATTTTCTTTCATCTTGCACGACTCCTAATATTTGTTCCCCTTCTGCCGAGGGTGCCTATTTGGTAGTTTCTGGAGAGGGAAGGGGGAGTATTTTTAATATCTTGGGAGATGAATGGTGACTTGCAAGTAACCATAAGAGTCTTTGTTCTACTCCTCTTAAAAACTGTATAATACTGACTTTTAAATCATTTTCTTGAAAGAAAAACACCTGACTACACTAATTTTTCCTTTCCCTGAGAGGTGGCTTGTCTTGTTCTGGTTTTCCATGTACTATTTAAGAATGGCTTAAGTTCAAAATAACTCATAAAAAATAATAAATTATTGCAAAGAGCAGCTATAGCATAAACATGATTTTGTGATTTGTATTTTTGTGTATATTTTAGTTGGCAGTAAGTATTCTGCTCCTGTTGTAGTTCGTTGGTAGCCAGAGCCAGACAAAACTACTATTGAATCATGATGTCTAAAAGAAAAATAAACAAAAATTTTAATACCTTGCACTGACTGAAATTGACAGTGTATTTTGACTGTTACTTTTGCATTGCAAATGTAAAAGAGGGAACACTGCTGTATTGGACTGAAATATAAAAACCAGTATAAGACTAATTTAAGTTACTGGAATGTTTGGATGACACATCCATTGTTTTCTAACTAGGCTGACATTACTGCAGAACCAGTAAATTTAGCACCACAAAGGAAAAGAGAAAGTTGATTTGAGAAGATATCTGATGCAGCTTAGCATGGAGTGGAGTGACAGGAAGGAAGAGATCTTGAAATCAGAGTACATATACCTAAGAACTGTGTGAAAGGGGACTGACTAATGAAGACAAATGATGGAAGAAATTGTGGGAGGTGGGGGGCATATGTGAAAGATGAAAACATTGCGTTTCACAGCTGAAGCACTACCTGTTGACACCTAATTTACAGACTGTCTCAAAGCTTGCATGGCAGCACATATATTGTTCTCATATCCACAAAAATCCTGCATCCTAATAGGAGTGCACAATGACTGAGTTACAACTTGAAGTGTGAAAATACATTTAATTTGGCTAAAACCGCGTGTTTCTCTTCCTCGTAGTATTAAACATAAAAAAATACTGCCAGAAATGAATAGAACCCACTGTAAGGCTTTTATTAGAAAATTACTGCAGTGTTTCAAAATGTGCAGTTTGTGGGAGGCGGAGTATATCACCATCAGAGCAAAAAGGGGTGCTCTGGTGTCTGAATTGCCACAGATTCTGTTCTATCATCAGTAACCATTACTTTGTGTCTTTTTTTACTTTCATCTGTTTTCAATTTGTAAGGGAGAATGGAGCATATTTACCATTTAGCATCTTTCTTTTAATCATTCTTTGGATTCATATGAAAAGGAGCTGTTAGCTGCCAATTCATATTTCTTGTTCATATTTGATTTGATGAACATATTCAGGATTGAACCACATTGTAAACTTCTGTAAAGCATTGTAACACAGGAAATTCCAATGGCGAGCAAAAAATTATTATTCAATGTCGAAGATAGAACTGACATTGCCACAGGGCATAAAATTTTTTTGGAACATTCGGCTGGATATCGATGGGTGTGGGTAAAGGTAATAAATAGTACAGGGTGGGTTAAATCACAGAACGTGGTGGAAATGGCCACTGTTGACACTGTGCTCAGTTTATCAAACTGTGAGATGTAACAGCTCTGCCTCGAGGCTAGAGGTGGTGGCAATTCAAATGATGTTCTATAGTTCCTCCAGCATGTGTGGATTATTTGCATGCAGCTGACTGCTCAGTTTGCCCACAGATAAAAATCACAGTGAGAGAGATTGAGTGTTCGAGGTGGCCAGGAGATTGCACTGCCTCTGCTGATTGTCTTCTCCTCGCCGAATACTTCATGCAGTCGTGGCAAGGTCGTCAAGGCAGTGTGTGCTGTTGCTCTGTCATACTGAAAATACCCATATAGTTATTCATCTTCTGTGAGTTGACCTACAGATGGATTAAACAGTTTCTGGACATACAAGGTAGCATTAACAGTTTGGTAAAGAATGGTGTTACTGTGCAGACACAAGACATTGCTGACCAAACATTATTCTTGAGATTATGCAACAGCTCTTCGAAGCACTTATGGGAATTATCTGTGCATAATGGTGCACGTTGCGTGATTTCACATCCTTGACAGGCTGAACCAGGCCTTATCTGAAACAAATGATGCATCAAAATCATGCTTTCCAGCATTTTCTGCATTGGGCAGTTCTCCTGTTCTTTAACAAGGGTGATTTCCCTGTTAGTTATATAAATATTTTCTGGGACCAGTTAATTTTGCCCACCCTGTATGTGTGAATCGAATGGGAAGAAGGTGCAACAGCTGGAAGCACTGGAGAGCACTGATTCATTTTAAGATGGTATGGCAGTGTATAAACACTAGTACTGTAGGTGTGTGGCATTCTGTTTTCCTGAAAATAAGGAGAGCTTGCTATACATCAAGCTTTGTTTGTGAGTTATTGTTTAATCCCCAGTGTTTCATGTTATTTACTAGAATGTGAAATTTTTGTCTTTCGTCATGTGTTACTTTGGAACAATGACTGAACTGCAGTTCAAGAAATCTCTAGAAGAAACATTTAAAAAAGAAGGTAATAGGGTGGAAAGATGGAGTCTGTTCCTCCATGTTTTATTTTTACTCTGTTGCAAAGATTTTTGATTTGTCTAGTGGGAAGAGAGATTTCAGCTAAATCTTATCTTTGAGGAAAACCTTAATTGAAACATTATTTGTATGCTTCCACCAGTTCATCTTTCGTGCTCAGTAGAGCATTTTATTGTAGAAAGAAGAATTTAAGTTCAAATGGTAAATGATTCAACTCACCATAAGAATACTAGAAAAAAAATGCGCGCACCCCCCCCCCCCCCCCCCCCCCCCCCCACACACACACACACACACACACACACACACACACACACACACTTGGGGGGGGGGGGGGAGAAAAGAGAGATTGGGAGATTATACAGTAGGACCTTAATAATCTGGCATACTCTGGGATCTGTCAATACCAGATTATCACATATGTCAGATTATCAACGAAGTTTAGAAAAAGGGATACAAGCAAAATCTATAGTTTTGATGTACAAAAACAGGAAACTTTTATTTATTACACACTACAGGAGAGATAGTATATAAAAATTAAAAATACCTAATACTTTTCTCTAAAACAGAGTAGAATTAAAAGTTGAATATTGCTCTGCTCTATTAAATCAGTTTAAAGCTCTAAGTTTTAGAAAATTCGACACATATAGGTAATACTTTATATGTCATTTACAAAATAAAATGAGTATCCTTGATTTGAAAAGATCAAGAACAAATGAATTAATAAAAATTGTTACCAGAAATTTGGTGCAGTTTAGTTAGAATCACTATCTTTATGAATAGCACAGGCATCTGACCTTCTCAAGGGTGCAGAATATGTTGGACTAGTATCTACCATTGATGGCTTGGTTGAAATTTTCTTCACATCGTCTGGAACATGGCAGAAATGCTAATTTGTTTCTTGATATGCAGATTCATAGCTTCAGATGTGTTGTATTGTTTGCTATTTTCAGCAAATTTTGCCGAAGTGTTCAAAGTTTCTGAAGACTCAACCCAAGAAAGGTGAGTCGTAGGTTTTTCTTCTTTGCCACTCTGTTTGTAGTGCCTCCTGTATGTTGGAAACATTTTCTAATGTCACGCTGTCAGTAAGCTCTTCCTCGAAAGGTTAAGTTCTGTCGATGAGAATCCATTGTCAACTACTTCTGCTGAAAATGCACTCAGTTCATTAATGGATTCAGGATTTATAACTCGTACGATTTCAGAGTGATGGGTTGTTGGCACATCATCATTTAAATCACTTTCCATATTGGTTTCTTAGATCAGTTTAGGCCATATTTTTCTCCAGACCCCATGCAGTGTTGTATTTTTCTCAGAGGTCCAAGCAATTGCATCTGTGAAATTAGCGTCTTTAATGGAATTGAAGACAACTGTTCCATTGTGTCAAAAATCGGAAATGTAGATTTCAAATCCCAACCTCTTTCATTAGAGACAAGAACAGCAACATGATAAATTGCAAGGAAAGAATTGTAGAAAGATGGAGAGAATACTCCACAGAACTCTTGAATCACCCAGACCCATACAAGGTGCTGCCTGCAGACGCTATGGAGGAAAGGAACAATAAGTAAGAAAGGAAAGTGTCTGAAGTAAATGTGAAGACTGCAATCGAAAAAATTCAGAAACAACAAGGCCCCAGTGCAGGATAGAATAGTGTGAGAATGAATCTAAGATGGAGGTGGAGCTTGCGCATAGAAATAAATGAACTGATCCATATGATATGGAAGAACGAGTCATTGTCAGAAGAATGAAAATTGGCCATAATATGCTTGATATACAAGAAAGGAAGCAAAATGGAATGTGGTAATAACAGAGGCATCAACTTGCTGAATGTAACCTACAAGATAATGTCTATCATTATCTTCAGAAAATTACAACCATTCATAGAGAAGAACATGCAGGAATACCATGCTGGCTTTTGACCAAACCGATCAACAATAGATCACATTTTCACCCTAAGGCAATTGTTTGAATCACAGGTAATATGATAAAAGTGTCTATAGTTTGTTTGTCAGTTTTCAATGTGCACATAACAGCACCCATAGGAACAGCCTACACAAGGCTCTGTGTGCCTTTGGAATACCAGAGAAGTTGGTAAGAATGGTTCAAACTTCTATGTGGATGGGTAAGAGGCAGCAGTGCATTCCTGAGGGATCACATCAAAAACATTAGAGATTGACACAGGTCTCAGACAATGGGATGCTCTCTCATGTGTTCCATTCAGTGTTGTCTTAGATAAAGTAATAACAGTATGTAGGTGACAGGAACGGGCTGGAGTACAGATGGATGGTAATTTAAGTTGTCTCACATATGCAGATGTTATAGTGTTGCTAAGTGAATGAAACACGAGTTGAAAGAAATGTGCCAAAAAATGGACAGCCTTGTACAAAAGGTTGGGCTAAAAGTGCATCAAGACAAAATGGTGTTCCTGTAGTTAGGAAGAAGACCTCTAATTTATAGTTTTTTTAGATAAAATTACAGAAAATAATTTAATATTTTGATCATATAGCATATTGCCTTTATAGTTCCCTCCAAAATTATTCAGATACCTTGATTGCAGGAACTAAACATTACAGTTCCTTCAGGTCTTGTATGTTTTCTGAAAGCTTATTTATAAATTATATGTAGAACTCAAAGGATTTTTAAATTTTCTTAGACTTAGTCTTTTTTGTGTTCTTTAAACATGTATTTACTCAATCTCTCTCATACATTTATGTAATTACATTTGTTAACAACTTGACAAATTGGAGTTACATGTAGAAAGTAAATCCAGTGTGCACTGCAGTCTAGTTTGAAGTGTTAGTGGAGTGTTCCTGAACTGAGAAAATTGATGGTGTTACAGTGATATTTAATGAAAAAAAGCAAAATCATTTCACTTTGCTGATGCTGTTTGTCTTTGGGGTGTGTAGATAACTGCCTGGGTAATAGTAAACTTGGACGAAAATAAAGAAGTTAAGAAATTTGGTATCATATCCATAAAATTGTGAACAATCCATCACAGTTCTACTCTCATGGAATACATTTCAGATGATAACAAACCAATTGCTGAATATGTTTATTTTTTAAAATCAATCCTTAGTGTCACTGCAAACCGTTAAGTAATTCACTGAGGACATAGTGGATAGAAATTCAGTGCATTAAACTAGTGTTGAAGTTATGTCTTAATTTTGGCAGCTACTGTTTACTGGCATATATTATTTAACCTACATAAGTTTTATATTATTCTTGAAATGTTTACTGAATTTTTTACCCTTTGTCCTTAACAAAAAAAGAGCTATATACCATTACACCTCACTTCATTCCTACATCATTATTTTTTAAATGATGTATATTGTAATGGCTTTCGTAAGTACATTTTGGTTTTTTTGTGTTTTACATCGCCTGTCATTTCACTGTCATTATCAGTTTGTCCCAGAATGTTGGATTTGATTGTACCAGAACTTAAGGCAAATAAAATATTGGTTTGAGAGCAGTAACTGAAGTAAAAGAAACTGTTAATGGAATTACAATGGAGCTAAATTCTAATCTCAGTTTAGATTTAGTTTATCTGGTCTGATAACTACTATTTTGTCCCATTTTGCTGAAAGCATTTGTTGTAAAGCAAGCAGTTGTTGCTTTCAGTCAGTAATTTGAAGACTGAGATGGTTTGTACAATTTGTTGGCAATCAGTTATACTGTAGAACATAAGTAAGTAAGTAAAATGTCAAACATTCCACTTACAAAACTAAATGTTGTAAATTAGTACACATTGCACTTAATTCATACATTTTGTAATTAAAGTTCCTGTGGAAATCATGTTTGATCTTGTACAGCGGACTAATTTCAGTTGAAATTAGGCAGCATAATATTTATATCTACTAATGAAAGACTGATGTTTGTAAGCAACATGATGTGAACATTTTGTAATATCTGGTAAATCAAGTATAGCTCCAAATGTATTGTGTGTGTCATTGTATGGGAATTGTGCGACCTATGTTTTCTATGTAATAATCCCCATTATTAAAACATAAATGAATTGCTGTTTCATACATATCTTTAAAATACTTGTGTTTGAACACTCCGTCTTGACTTTGAGTGTTTCAAGAGATGGACTACAAAAACATATTTCTAATTTTACTTGACCAGTTGTATATATTGTATATGGTACAAATTTAAAGTTGTTGTTGAGAGTTTAAATAGCATTTTATTCATTGTTGGAATAAAGTTTATTGAAATATTATCTTTGCAATTATAATTTTAGTGTGTATAGTGAAAGAAAGTAAACTTGTACACAAATACTATTCAGTAGAGTTGAAATATTTTTAACTGTTTTTATATAATAAGAAAGTGATGATTCAGGATTGACACTGATTATTTTCCACTAAGAATTTAATTTCTGCGGGTACCAGTCAACTTTCACAATGTAACCAGTTAATACGGCGAATAATACCTGAGTACCCTAAAAAAATAACTTTGGGCAGACAGCTTACACCTTTGCACCCCATACTGCAACATGGACCCATTACTTACAGAGAAACTAGTTTTTGATTTGCTCTTACTGAAGAGCTATTTACCAAAAATCATTCCCTAACAAATCTTTCATTACACATTTACCTTTTTACCTTCTGTGTTCCTGGACTGTAAATTGTTATACCAATATACTGGATGGATAATCAGCAGCATCCACACTAAATGATTACAGGGATGAGTGATGATGTGTTCAAGCCAAACTGTCAGATCCTGGATCAAATTATTGCTGATGTGGATGTGCAGCTTGTTAGTAAGTAATTTAATGTTTCAGTAGCTCAGTTTTAATGCTCACTCTCGGCTTTGTGTGATATAATTTCAGCTTTATGCTTAAAGCAGTCTTTAGTTGCTTCAAAAGGCTGGCCGGTGTGGCCGTGCGGTTCTAGGCGCTTCAGTCTGGAGCCGCATGACTGCTTCGGTCGCAGGTTTGAATCCTGCCTCGGGCATGGATGTGTGTGATGTCCTTAGGTTAGTTAGGTTTAATTAGTTGTAAGTTCTAGGCGACTGATGACCTCAGAAGTTGAGTCGCATAGTGCTCAGAGCCATTTGAACCAGTTGCTTCAAAACACGGTTTTGTGAGATGTTTTTTATGAAAGAAAAGTGAGTTGACAGATTTACTGGTCTAGTAAGTAGGTTACACTCTTCACTTTCCAATATTCACCCTAACACACATCATTCAAATACAGTTCGTACATTCATAGTCAAGTATAAGTAATGTTGTGGAATTGGCAGGGAGTAATATGCTTGCAGTAAGTATAAGCTTTAAGTCATTTAACACACACTGCGCTGTTGCTGTAATATTACGTTAGTCACAGGAAAGAAGAAAATGCAACCTCCGTTACACTGTGCAGCATTCCACATCGTTTTTGCATTTCAAATGTTACTGTTCCTGCTAAAAATCATAGGTTCACTAATGCTTTTAGTTCATTACTCTAGCACTAGTTCACAGGTACTAAAAAAGTAAAGCAATATATTATATATAAAAACAAAGATAAGGTGACTTACCGAACAAAAGCGCTGGCAGGTCGATAGACACACAAACAAACACAAACATACACACAAAATTCAAGCTTTCGCAACAAACTGTTGCCTCATCAGGAAAGAGGGAAGGAGAGGGGAAGACGAAAGGAAGTGGGTTTTAAAGGAGAGGGTAAGGAGTCATTCCAATCCCGGGAGCGGAAAGACTTACCTTAGGGGGAAAAAAGGACAGGTATACACTTGCACACACGCACATATCCATCCACACATACAGACACTGCTTGTGTCTGTATGTGTGGATGGATATGTGCGTGTGTGCAAGTGTATACCTGTCCTTTTTTCCCCCTAAGGTAAGTCTTTCCGCTCCCGGGATTGGAATGACTCCTTACCCTCTCCTTTAAAACCCACTTCCTTTCGTCTTCCCCTCTCCTTCCCTCTTTCCTGATGAGGCAACAGTTTGTTGCGAAAGCTTGAATTTTGTGTGTATGTTTGTGTTTGTTTGTGTGTCTATCGACCTGCCAGCGCTTTTGTTCGGTAAGTCACCTCATCTTTGTTTTTGTATATAATTTTTCCCACGTGGAATGTTTCCTTCCATTATATTAAAGCAATATATTGATATATATCTTTGAGGTTCACAAATTGGCATTTACAGCTTTACACCTTCACTTTAATTTCTTAAGCCCAAATGTCTAGTTGTTCACAGTTGGTTCATAGGTTACATTAGGGTAGCAGTGTGTGCTTATTTGCTGTTACATTCATGTTTTTTTGGTTAAGCCTTGTTTTCTTGGGGTGGTACGGGTCGACTTGGAAAACCTTTTCATGCCTCACCCGCATGAAATTTCAAACATTTGCTGTATTTTTTCCATAACTGGCACAACTTTTTTGTACGCAATCAAGGTACAACCTGACATGGACATTTGTGTCAGTCCTTTTAATGTTAATTAATTTTATGAAAGGTCCTCTTAGTTTTTCTTGTTTTTCTAGTGCTTGAAGATCGGATTTATGTCCTGAAACCCAGGTCATGTGCAAGACATTATCCAAATAAAGAATTTGTCAAGTGTAACTGGAGTGGTTTTATTAATCATGAAAATTTTTTAGCAACAGTTGCTGATGTCTCACACAGAGTAAATTATTTCTGAAATAATTCATATTTGCTTGCCTTTTGTTTGTTGTGTGTTCTGTGTATTCCGTCATTTGTTTAAGATAGTTTTTGGCACTTGTGTTATTAATGTTATCTTGTATATCTAAATGGCAATGATAATGATGCAGAACTTCAAAAAGTGATTGAAGAAGTACTTGTCGAAACTACGAATGATGGTTTTTCTGGTTTCAATAGTGACAATGACTATGAAATGCCAGAAAATAACCAAACCTGGTAAGTCTGGCGTCTTTCTAAATAAATATGGAACAAAGCCAGTCATGTGAAATGAGTGTAGCGAGTGTGACATAGGTTTGTGTGTAGAGCTGTTTTTCGCACTTTACCACACTGTGGTTCATTATGACAAATAGCTGGGTTGTATGTGGGATACACAAATAGCATTAATTAATGTCTTAATAATTCCAATCCCAAAGAAAGCAGGTGTTGACAGATGTGAAAATTATCGAACTATCAGTTTAATAAGTCACAGCTGCAAAATACTAACGCGAATTCTTTACAGACGAATGGAAAAACTGGTAGAAGCGGACCTCGGGGAAGATCAGTTTGGATTCCGTAGAAATGTTGGAACACGTGAGGCAATACTAACCTTACGACTTATCTTAGAAGAAAGATTAAGAAGAGGCAAACCTACGTTTCTAGCATTTGTAGACTTAGAGAAAGCTTTTGACAATGTTAACTGAAATACTTTCTTTCAAATTCTGAAGGTGGCAGGGGTAAAATACAGGGAGCGAAAGGCTATTTACAATTTGTACAGAAACCAGATGGCAGTTATAAGAGTCTAGGGGCAGGAAAGGAGTGAGACAGGGTTGTAGCCTCTCCCCGATGTTATTCAATCTGTATGTTGAGCAAGCAGTAAAGGAAACGAAAAGTTCGGAGTAGGTATTAAAATTCATGGAGAAGAAGTAAAAACTTTGAGGTTCGCCGATGACATTGTAATTCTGTCAGAGACAGCAAAGGACTTGGAAGAGCAGTTGAACGGAATGGACAGTGTCTTGAAAGGAGGATATAAGATGAACATAAACAAAAGCAAAACGAGGATAATGGAATGTAGTCAAATTAAATCGGGTGATGCTGAGGGAATTAGATTAGGAAATGAGACACTTAAAGTAGTAAAGGAGTTTTGCTATTTAGGGAGTAAAATAACTGATGATGGTCGAAGTAGAGAGGATATAAAATGTAGACTGGCAATGGCAAGGAAATCGTTTCTGAAGAACAGAAATTTGTTAACATCGAGTATAGATTTAAGTGTCAGGAAGTCGTTTCTGAAAGTATTTGTATGGAGTGTAGCCATGTATGAAAGTGAAACATGGACGATAACCAGTTTGGACAAGAAGAGAATAGAAGCTTTCGAAATGTGGTGCTACAGAAGAATGCTGAAGATAAGGTGGGTAGATCACGTAACTAATGAGGAGGTATTGAATAGGATTGGGGAGAAGAGAAGTTTGCGGCACAACTTGACTAGAAGAAGGGATCGGTTGGTAGGACATGTTTTGAGGCATCAAGGGATCACAAATTTAGCATTGGAGGGCAGCGTGGAGGGTAAAAATCGTAGAGGGAGACCAAGAGATGAATACACTAAACAGATTCAGAAGGATGTAGGTTGCAGTAGGTACTGGGAGATGAAGAAGCTTGTACAGGATAGAGTAGCATGGAGAGCTGCATCAAACCAGTCTCAGGACTGAAGACCACAACAACAATGTCTTTTCAGTGTTATATTATAAATTTCCAATGTTTATTTCTTCTTTAGACTAAATAAGTAGTAAAAATGAATTGTTCAAAAAAAATTTTTTTTCTTGAAATCAGTGTGTAAACTTCATGACTTTGTGAAAACAATTTATCCTCTATGTACATGACTTGCTCAACATGACGTTGAAACTTCAACATTGACTACTAGGTTTTATATATCTCATACTAAACTTGCACTATAGCCATTGAAAATTAGCTGAAATTATTGGAAATCAACCAGTACCCAGAGGGTTACATGCAGTGTAGCACTCAACGTGTTAACTGAGTGATAAGTTATACTAATACGTGAAAAGGAAATGCACTTCTGCCTTGAGGAAGCACAATTTTTCTTGTTTTACTGGCACATCTGCAATGGGTTTTAACAAGGCGGGAAGAGATTGCTACTTTTCCAATCAAGAACAACTGCAAAGATGAGAAACATAGAAGTAGATATCCTCGGTGTAGCAAAGCAGCTTAAATCACTTAATAAAGGCAAGGCTTCCAGTCCAGATGGTATACCAGTCGGGTTCCTTTCAGCGTATACAGATGCAATAGCTTCATATTTAGAAATTATATACAACTGCTCGCGCACAGAAAGTTCCTTACCTAAAGACTGGAAAGTTGCTCAAGTCACACCAATACCCAAAAAGGGAAATAGGAGTAATCCACGGAATTATAGGCCCATATCACTAACATCAATTTGCAGTAGGATGTTGGAACATATACTGTATTCGAACATTATGAAGTACTTTGAAGAAAACAATTTACTGATACATAGTCAGCATGGATTCAGAAAATATTATTCTTGCAGAACACATCTAGCTCTTTATACTCATGAAGTAGTGAGTGCTATCGACAGGGGAAGTCAAATTGACTCCATATTTTTAGATTTTCAGAAGGCTTTTGACACCATTCTTTACAAGTGTCTTCTAACCAAACTGTGTGCGTATAGAATATTGCCTCAGTTGTGCGACTGGATTCATGATTTCCTGTCGGAAAGGTAACAGTTCGTAGTAATAGACATAAAGTCATCAAGTAAAACAGAAGTAATATCCAGCATTCCCCAAGGAAGTGTTATAGGCCATCTATTGTTCCTGATCTTTATTAATGACATAGGAAACACTCTGAGTAGCCCTCACAGATTATTTGCAGACGATGCTGTCATTTACCATCTTGTAAAGTCATCAGATAACCAATACGAATTGCAAAATGATTTAGATAAGATATCTGTGTGGTGCAAAAAGTGGCAATTGACCCTGAATAAAGAAAAGTGTGAATTTATTCACTTTAGTGCTAAAATAAATCCGCTAAATTTTGATTACGCAATAAGTCGCACAAATCTGAAGGCTGTAAATTCAACTAAATACTTAGAGATTACAATTACAAATAACCTAAATTGGAATGATCACATAGATAATGTTTTGGGTAGAGCAAAGCAAAGACTGCGATTCATTGGTACAACACTTAGAAGGTGCAAAAGATCTACTAAAGAGACTGCTTACACTACACTTGTCTGCCCTATTCTGGAGTACTGCTTTGTGGTGTGGGATCTGTATCAGGTGGGGCTGATGGATGATATAGAAAAAGTTCAAAGAAGGATGGCTTGTTTTGTATTATTGCGAAATACGGGAGATAGTGTCACAGACATGATACATGAATTGTAGTGGTAATCATTAAAAACAAAGGCGTTCTTCATTGTGACAGAATCTTCTCATGAAATTTCAATCACCAGTTTTCTCCTCCGATTGCGAAAACATTCAGTTGGTACCCACCTACTTAGGGAGAAATGATCATCATGATAAAATAAGAGAAATCAGGGCTCGCACAGAAAAATTTAAGTGCTCGTATTTCCCCCACGCCATTAGAGAATGGAATGGTAGAGAGACAGCTTGAAGGTGGTTCATTGAACCCTCTGCCAGGTACTTAATGGTGAATAGCAGAGTAATGAAGTAGATGTGGATGTGTGTGTGTACACACACACACACACACACACACACACACACACACACACACACAGACATGGGGGCATTCTGGCCTGAGCTACCAGTTTGCAGTTGTGTGTGTGAGGTGTGCTTGCTTGTGTGAATGATTGCTGTATCTTTCACTTTCTTTTTCTGATGAAGGCTGTGGCTGAAAGCTTATGTGTAAGTGTCTTTTAATTGTGCCTGTCTGCAAGATAATGTCATCTTTATGGTAAGTAGCAAACTACCTTTTCCTACATTGTTGATATTCCTACATGGAGTTCACAATGTTCAATCTGTTTTATTTGTTATTTGTTGAACAGTATATGAAGAATTTATGTATTATGGTATTTAACAGTTTTGGAGAATTATGGGATTTACATATGGCATCCTATTCGGTAAAGTATTCCAGAGAGTCCCCCATTCGGATCCCGGGCTGGCGCTACTCAGCAGGATGTCATCATCATAAGAAACAAAACTTGCATTCTACGGATTGGAGCATTGAATGTTAGATCCCATTGTGAGGCAGGAATGTTAGAAAATTTAATAAAGGAAATGGATAAGTTTAAGTAAAGATATAATGGGAATTAGTGAAGTTCATTAGCGGCAAGAAAGAACTTCTGATCAAGGGAATTCATGGTTATAAATACAAAATCAAGTAGGGGTAATGCAGGAGTAGGTTTAATAATGAATAATAAAATATAACTGTGGGTAAGCTACTGTGAACAGCATAGTGAATACATTATTGTAGCCAAGATAGACAAGAAACCCACACCCACCACAATAGTAAAAGTTTATACGCCAACTAGCACTGCAGATGATGAAGAGATTGAAGAAATGTATGATGAGATAAAAGAAATTTTTCAAATAGTTAAGGGAGAGGAAAATTTATTTTTGACGGGGGGGGGGGGGGGGGGGGGGGGGGGGGGGGAGTGAGTGAAATTAGATAGTAGAAAAAGGAAGAGAAGGAAAAACTGCAGGTGAATAGGGACTGGCAACGGAGGCGGTGGGGTTTGAAAGAGGAAGTCACTTGGTGGAATTTTACACAGAGCTTAATTTAATCATCACTAACAAGTGGTTTAAGAATCATGAAAGAATGCTGTATACGTGGAAGAGACCTGGAGATACCGGAAGGTTTAAGATAGATTATGCAATGAAAGACAGAATTTGGATTGTAAGACTCTGACCACAATTTATTGGTTATGAACTGTAGATTAAAACTGAATGAAATGCAAAAAGGCAGAACATTAAGGAGACGGAACATGCATAAGTTGAAAGAACCAGAGGTTCCCGAGAGAGAGCATTAGGCAATGGTTGACTGGAACTGGGGTAAGGAATGCAACTGATGATTGTATGATGAAGCAAGCTGGGAAATTTTTTTTGTTCCCTCTTATTTTGCCATCTGCCTCCTTAAAATTCATTTTTTCAATTTGGAATGAATTACCTTTAACATGCGTGAATATAATCTGCATTTTCATAAGAGAGAAAGGTTGGCCCTCAGTTTTAAAGAATATAACACAAGATCTAATTTTGCACTTAGTTTTATGTATGTAACTGATTTTCTAATTTATTTTCACTGTGTCTAGTTAGTATCTTTCAGTATAGGGTGAAATCGGTAACTGTTTCCTAACTTCAATTCTATTGTTGATGTATAAACAAATATAAATTCTGTGCTGATTACGAACAATAGTGTACAAACAGTAATGAATAATAGTATTATTAAAGGATCTATTTGGCTTTATTTGAAAACATGTTAGCAAAGTCAGCCCTTAATTAATTCCAAAGTAATTAACAGTTTTGTCTGAAGTATTGTTTGTGTAATTATATGTGTTAATTTCATGATTTAAACAAATAATTTGGCTTAACCCTGGTAGTAGAAGAAACTGTTAAAAATATGTATTCAGTCAATCTAGTGAATTAAGTTTTAATTGTACTTTCTGTAAATGTAACTTTGAACAATGTGTAGTTTCAGCACCTATTATTGTGAGGATATATAAGGGCCCAGTTTTTGGTCATGAGACAGTCAGTCCACAGCCGAATTCCAGACAAGAAACCTGTATTGAATAGAACTACAACAATGCTTCAACTTAACCATGAAATAAGTGTTAAACAATTAGGCCATGTGTAGAAACAATGACAGTGTGGTCAGGTTTTACTGCTCATAGATGTTCAACAGGAAACTATTGTAGCAGTATGTGGAGATTTGCCAGCAAACTAATAATGAGGTGTATCAAAAGTTAAACAATAGTACACTGGCCATATAACTGTTTATTATTAGGGGGTTGTGAACAGTCAAAGTATTGTGAAACACAACTGTGCATCTGTCAGCTACATCATTCACAGCAGTCAGTGTCCAAATGACAAACCCCATTTTTCAGCCAGTGTAGCAACGCAGTACGTCAACACAGAGGACAACATAACAAAGAAAATAAAGCAGGTGGAACTGCTACAAATCGATAGCTATAAGAGATGAATGGTGAAAGCAGCAGAGGAACAAACGGGTAAATACACAAGAGATTTTGAACTGAACTGATGAAAGGAGAAAATATAAAAATGCAGCAAGTGAAACAGGTGAAAGGGAAAACAAAATCTAAAACATGAGATGAGCAGAAGTGTAAATGCATGGCTAGAGAATAAACATAATAATACAGAAACATATACCACTAGGGGAGAGGTAGATACTGCCTACAGGAAAATTAAGAGGCCTGTGGAGATAAGAGAAGCAGCACTATGAATACCGAGAGTGCAGATGGTACACCAGTCCTAAGCAAAGAAGGGAAAGTTGAAAGGTGGAATGAATATATAGAGCGTCTATACAAGGGGTATGAACTTGCAGGCAAATATTATAGATATGGAAGAGGATGTAGATGAAGAGGAGCTGAGAGACATGATAATCTGAGAAGAATTTGACAGAGCAATGCAAGACCTAAAGCAAAACCAGGTCCTGGGTGTAGATGAAATTCCAGCAGACCTACTGATAGCCTTGGGGAAGCCAGCCACGACAAAACTCTTCCATGTCGTGTGCAATATACATGGGACAGGGGAAATACCCTCTGACTTAAAGAAGAATGTAGTAATTCCAAAGAAAGCTGGTGCTGACAGGTGTGAATATTACTAAACTATCAGTTTAATAAGTCACGGTTGCAAAATTGAAGGGGTCGGAGAGATATAGTCATAAGCCACATCGAACTAGTTTTGAGATACAGCGAGTTTAAGGTTCCACAGAGGTCTGAAAATGTTTAATACAAAATAGAAACCTTATTTCTACTGCAGACACTTGCTTAATACTTGTGAAGCATGTTGTTAAATAGTCAACTATCTGCATGCTATAAAATATTAATTTTAGAGTGATTCTAATTAAGATGTAGTCAACAGTGGGTTATGACTATATCTCCCAAAAGAATTGTTTAAAACATAAAGTATGAATTTGTAAGGATTTATTTTAACTACTCTTACACAGCAAGCAGAATATATAATTTTTACTCATTAATATATACATATCAGGTATCTGAGAAGTATAAATTACTTTTTCATTGATACAGTTACATCAAGAAAGTTCCTCTACCTCATCATTGTACATGTTACTTCCAGTACATGACCGAAAGAAATCTTGATCTGCTGTAGGTATGTATGGCATAAGAGACAGTACACCATCAATTTTTTTCTGGTTAATTGGTACAGCTTTCTGTACTTTATTGGCAGGTGATAAGGATTTGGTTCAACCAGCCTTCCTTTCTGACATGAATATCCACTGACATGAAAGCTCCTATGCCTGAATAAGAGTGCTTTACACTTAGCTTGAAGGGATCTTCAGACTCAAACTTAAATTGAGTAGCTTCACTGAAATGGTGGGGATCTCCATACGTGGATTCTGTATGTTTTGAGATCAATGTCTTCAGGCTTTCCAAACTTCTGAAGTCTTCTCTTTCCATTTTAGTTACAATGAAATGTTTTGGACTTGCAGATTTTATTACTTCTGCCCATTCATCTGGAGTGTACACTATTGGACGTCTGTTTCTTGCATACCGTTCAGTGTGACCAGAATCACGATCGCAAGGTAGCATGGTGTGATCTACCTCAGGGAAGTAATGCTGGACAGAATCAAATCTTTTGGTAGCAACAAGGGACCTTTCCAAAGCAATAATAGTCCAATTCTTTGCCTGACCCTTGCAGTTGTCTGTGATTATGTGGAGATGTTATCTCCAAGTACTTCAATAAGCAGCTCCCAACCTCATCTGAATCCCGTCCTCCATCTTTCTCGCTCCACAGAAACATATAACCCTTACTTGCTCCACAGTCATGGATACCATAGCTGTATGTCCACATTTTCCTCTTGTAAAATTCTGGACCAACTGTTAGTTTAGGTGTGGGGAACGTTTCCTGCATGTCCATTGCTATCACATGATGCTCTTTCGAATTTTCTTTAGCCAGAGCAGTTAAAGACGCAATCATATCTTGTCCTCTGTTAGCCTTTTTGAGATGCAGTTCATATTGTTGTTTCTTTTCTGTGACTTCTTCTGCACACAATTCTGGGTTATTTATTGCAATTAGAAATCCATCACATTTTGAACAGGTGTCACTTTTTGGTAGTTTGAAGCAAATTTCTCTGAATTTACTTTCAGATACTGCAGGAACCTGATTTTCCTGTCAGTATTCTGAGTATGTATCTCAAAATAAGGAAGCAATTGTGAGATCATAATCCAAATACACTTTATTGGGGTTCTGTTGCCTACTGTAATGACTGTTATATTTCGGTATGGCGTTGAGAAATTCTCTAACACTTTGTACAGCTTCATCTTGAAATTTATGTGGGTAGTTTCCATGTTTTCCTGAAAGAAAAAAAAGATGAGCTTATATCCTCTTCATAACAGAAATATTTGTATAGTACTCAGTTTGAGTACATTCCTAACTTATAGCACAGAGTAACATACAAACCTCTTCCATCTTCTTTTGGCACTGCAAATCCCTGCTTCATTTGAGGTTGCAAATTCCTCACTCTTCATGCATGTATCTGTAAGCTATGAACCCTTAGGAAAGCTTCCTTGCAGATCATGACTTCTATTCCGCGTACCCTCACATTATAAGAAAAAGTAACATCCCTGGATGATATTTTCTTGGAAGTCTTTTTTGGATAGCTTTGAAAGAAATTGTGACAAATATAACAAAATGAAATAAATATACAAAATATTAAACCATTTGTATTTAAATAGTGAAACGTCCGCTTCTTTGGTTCCATTTTCATACAGCTCATGAGGTAAGTATTCTGGCCATTAAAGTTTCCTATGTCCCAAAATGAACGAAAAATGTTTTCTTCCTCTCCAAGCAGTTTTGTGAAGCATTTATTTAAACAAGTACAGGGACTTCCTATAGTAGCAGCCTGAATAGTCTTGTGGGTTTTTAAAGACTTATACTGCTGACCATTGTTTCGGCGACATTTTGCTTTATTTTTCTTCCACTGATCAATATTTCGCTTCGTTTTCTGTGAAGGCTTTGGTTTTTCGGATGATTCTTCATTTATTCTACTTATTTCAAGCTATAATATGAAGAGCAAAATAGTCTAAGAATTTGCGTGAGATATAGTCATAAGCCACACAAAACATTAAATTTCGCTAAAATCTCATTAATGAGAAAATATTTTTTACGCATCTTTTGTCTTTGAAACTACATTATTGCATCATTAAGCAGTAATATAAATGTGCCCATCAAGTTTCATCATCAACTCACAGGATGGCTGTCAAATGCGCTGGCAATGTTGAGAGGAACAAAGTCACAAGCCACAGGAAATTAATCACCAGAAATAAACTGTTGTAGGATAAACCACTCAATTATTGGCACTTTAAGAACATGTATGTAGGGTAAATTATGTATCCTCAATAATTTCCTTGCTTGAAGTATAATTCTAACACAAAACATACTAGAATATTAAAGTAACATTATACTACAATTACAAAAGTTTTATACAGGGCTATTACAAATGATTGAAGCGATTTCATAAATTCACTGTAGCTCCATTCATTGACATATGGTCACGACACACTACAGATACGTAGAAAAACTCATAAAGTTTTGTTCGGCTGAAGCCGCACTTCAGGTTTCTGCCGCCAGAGCGCTCGAGAGAGCAGTGAGACAAAATGGCGACAGGAGCCGAGAAAGCGTATGTCGTGCTTGAAATGCACTCACATCAGTCAGTTATAACAGTACAACGACACTTCAGGACAAAGTTCAACAAAGGTCCACCAACTGCTAACTCCATTCGGCAATGGTATGCGCAGTTTAAAGCTTCTGGATGCCTCTGTAAGGGGAAATCAACGGGTCGGCCTGCAGTGAGCGAAGAAACGGTTGAACGCGTGCGGGCAAGTTTCACGCGTAGCCGCGGAAGTCGACGAATAAAGCAAGCAGGGAGCTAAACATACCACAGCCGACGGTTTGGAAAATCTTACGGAAAAGGCTAAAGCAGAAGCATTTCTTAAACAGGAGATTGGAAAACCGATGGATCGGTTGTGGTGGAGATCATGATCAACAATTCGTGTCATGGCCTCCACGCTCTCCCGACTTAACCCCATGCGATTTCTTTCTGTGGGGTTATGTGAAAGATTCAGTGGTTAAACCACCTCTACCAAGAAATGTAGACAAGTGTAATGTGCTGTGAATACACAGAAAGATAGATCCTTTATCATTTAGCTACAAAATAGCAGGTCAGCAACTGGAAGCAGTTAATACCATAAATTATCTGGGAGTACGCATTAGAAGTGATTTAAAATGGAATGATCATATAATGTTGATCGTCTGTAAAGCAGATGCCAGACTGAGATTCATTGGAAGAATCCTAAGGAAATGCAATCCGAAAACAAAGGAAGTAGGTTACAGTACGCTTGTTCGCCCACTGCTTGAATACTGCTCAGCAGTGTGGGATCCGTACCAGATAGGGTTGATAGAAGATATAGAGAAGATCCAACGGAGAGCAGTGCGCTTCATTACAGGATCATTTAGTAATCGCGAAAGCATTACGGAGATGATAGATAAACTCCAGTGGAAGACTCTGCAGGATAGACGCTCAGTAGCTCGGTACGGGCTTTTGTCAAAGTTTCGAGAACATACCTTCATCGAAGAGTCAAGCAGTATATTGCTCCCTCCTATGTATATCTCGCGAAGAGACCATGAGGATAAAATCAGAGAGATTAGAGCCCACACAGAGGCATACCGACACTCCTTCTTTCCACGAACAATACGAGACTGGAATAGAAGGGAGAACCGATAGAGGTACTCAAGGTACCCTCCGCCACACACCGTCAGGTGGCTTGCGGAGTATGGATGTAGATGTAGATGAAACGTGCCAGAACTGCGAGCTCGCATCAACGATGCTTTCGAACTCATTGATGGGGACATGCTGCGCCGAGTATGGGAGGAACTTGATTATCGGCTTGATGTCTGCCGAATCACTAAAGGGGCACATATCGAACATTTGTGAATGCCTAAAAAAACTTTTTGAGTTTTTGTATGTGTGTGCAAAGCATTGTGAAAATATCTCAAATAATAAAGTTATTGTAGAGCTGTGAAATCGCTTCAATCATTTGTAATAACCCTGTACTTTATTTTCCATGTGAAATAACTTGCTTAAAAATATGTAAAATTTTACCAGTTGTTGGCACAATTTTCCAGTAGTTGGCATGCACATTACCAGTCATTGGCACCCCCAATTTATAACGACTTTACTTATTATAAATAATATTATTACTCACAACTAGCAATCACAAGCTGTTCCTAATACTTGGTAATGCAACAGAAGGTGAAAATTAAGAAAATATAGAAAAACTGAGAATCAATTTATTAATTCAGTAAAATTACATAACACTCTCTACAAATACAACTATGCATTACAGAAACACCAAATTGAGTTTGTTCTCAGTCCTTTCCTTTGTGTGAGTACTATTCCTGAAGAACTGCTATGCATAGGCCTTTGTGTGATGCAAGCAGTAAGAATTTATTCCGCCAATTCGGAGAAATCACTTTCATCATCAAAGGCATCAGTATTGTCACTATCATGTACCACGTAACAATTATGGCATACAAAGAGATCATCATCTGAATCATCTGGGATATGTATTTGATGCCCACTGGGGATGCATGTAGAGTGGAAAAGTTTTTTACAGCTATTACATTCATATCCCTTCTTGGAAGAAATACTTCTTGTACATTTGAAGCACATTCCACGAAACTCTTTTTCTTTATTCCTCATGCAGACACTTGTAGAAGCTGAAGTGTTCTCAACCTCTGAATGCTTAGCTTGGGAGGTCAGCTCTGTCAGAATGCTGGTATCTCTCTTCATTTTCTTCTTTTTATTAATTTTTTCAGTAGCTTGCTTTTTCATTTTCTTCTCTTCTCTTTCCTGATTTCGTTTCCTTTCTGTTTCGTGGCATCCTCCTTCATTTTTACCTTTTCCTCGTGCAGGTTATTCCACTTTCTTGAGGTTAAAAAAAATGGGACTCATTCCACTTGTCACTTTCCTTTCCTTTTTGGCGTTTCTGGCCAAAGAAGCACTTCGTTTGTACATTTGGTTGGAGTTTTATTTGCTATAGGCGTATCTTCTGTGTCATCTCTTCCTGATGAACTCTGGCTAGCTTCTTCACTCGAGGCATCTGGCGTGATTTCAGTAGCTTTCTGTTCCTGTTTTTGGTTTTCATTTTGATAACATTTCCATAGCCGATATAGAAGAAAGAAATCTTCTCCATGAGCGTTTTCTATCTCATTCTGTATAGTCTCAAATTCATTTATTTTCTCTTCTCCAACAACCTGAACAAAAGTGTCGTATAGAAGAGGCAGGATTTCTGACTTCCTGCTGTTGCTGTAACATTATTGCGGTTAGAAACTTTCCTACCCAAGCACTTTGAGAAATCAATGTTGTTTGGGTTCCATGGGTACAACCCGGTAGCACTGAAACCATTTTTAATTGTGTTTTCAAGGTCCATTTTTTCAATCATTTCTTTCAAGATTGGTGCAAAGTCCTCTTTGCTTATAGCTTTTCCACTGTTGTTTGTTTGCCATGTGAATGCAGCATTCTTCCATTCACTTTTGAGAGGTCTGAAGGCAGCAACATCAGCAGGCTGTAATATTTGTATAGAATTGGGATACAAAGATGTCAGAATAATTTTAAGATCTTTACACAGCTCGCTCAAGTGGTATGTTAAATGGGTTTTATGCCCATCAACAAACAGAATTACTGGTCGTAGGATGTTATTTTCTTGGAGATATGGATGAAAAACTTTAGCTATGAACTCAAAGAAAACTTAAGATTTCATCCATCCATTGTCGCTTCTCCTGATGCCCCACATTTCAGAAACCTTGCTGATAACATTGGTAGGAATTCTCTGATAGGGGTAAATTATCATTGGAGGGCACATCTTTCCGTCTGCTGAGAATGTGCACATGACAGTGAGAGTAGCTTTGGCTGGACCTTTCTCTACTTCATAGACATTTTTACAGCCCGTGGGTGCAAGTACAATATCTTTCTTAGGGCATAGAACAAAATTAGTTTCATCGCCATTGAAAATACAGCTTGGACATGACAGCACATCAAATACATTTTCCTCCTTAAGGAGGTCTTCTGTGGACGTAAACCATCCTCTCACATCTTGTTCACTAACACAAGCACTTGCAGCAGTTACACCCTCAGGTGTTCTTTCAGAAACTTCCGGATGCCTTTTTAAAAAGGCACAATACCATTTGTTACCAGGGGTGTCATCCTTAAAAGGATTAGGACATTTACTGTTATGAAGAAATTCTCGCACGCTTGCCTGAATATCTTGATTTCGCTGTGGGAATCCCTTCCGAGCACATTCAAAGATCCACCTGGAAAGATAATTAAGAATATTGTCAGATATAATGAATTAGCTTAAAAAAAAAAAAAAAAAAATTGTCAATGAGTCAATCTACAGGGTTAGCAATACTCACCAAACAAGGGTGTTTTCCTCCTCTGTGCTTAGTATAGGCCCTGGCCCATGGGATGTTTTGGTATATTTATTACTCAGCCGGAATTGTAATGTTGATCTGGGAATCCCCTACATTCTGGACGCTGCTTTGAATGAGATGCCTTTCTTTACTTCTTGGAGGGCTTTCTGAAGGCTTTCTTCACTGTATGAATCTTTTCGCCTAGGACCCATATTTCATTCAGTTTACTTCTATAATGAAAGAGATGCAGAAAAATGTTAAAATCAATGCCAATTATTGCTTAATAATTTTCCAGTCAGTGGTATATAATTTTCCAGTTATTGGCACACAATTTTCTACTTGTTGGCACGGTGCCATTTACTGGTTACAGTTATCATTTGAAGTTGCTGTTTTTACAGGTACATTTATTTCCCATACTTATCAAGATTAAAATGAATTTCACTATGACAGTGAATCAATGCAAAATACCAGTTGTTGGCGCCTGGTGCCGATAATTAGAATTACAGGCTTTGCAAAATCCAGTTATTGGCACAGCTTAAATTTCTACACTTTTGAGGTTAGAGTGTTTCAGTTTATTCCAGTAACTCCATACTGATTGTATTTGATAACCATGGTATCATAATTTTGAAATATGAGATGTCCACACAATTACAGCACTTAATATACGGCAGTATTTCTTAACTTACCTCTTAGAATATCCTTTCTTGAGAACTTCACAACAATCGACTTCAGGTCAGCTTCCCGCCAAACCAGTTCCCAGAAGGCGTTGAAACAAATGCAGCGCAACAAGCGAAAACAGAGGTCTTCATCTGTTTCTAAAAAAGCACTACCAACTTAAAAATTTCCTTATTACAAAATGTTTCTTAGCAGGGTGCCAATTACTGGTGGGGTGCCAATAATAGGGTCGATTACCCTATATACGTACCGAAACATAATCTGAGCTGGAACTCCTGGGCGATGGATGACAAGATTCATCACTGTCAGGATCCAAAGGGTAAAGCTCTTCACTTCCACTACTGTCTGTGTCAAATATGCGTCGAAGGCCTGAAGATGCTTCAGACGTTCCTGACCCACCTGCCATTTTGCTGTGGCTTGTGAACGTGTATCTTCTGAAACTACCACCAAATGGCACAGCATAGAACTTCACTCTGTCAGCCTGCCATCTGTTGCAGTAACACGGAACTTTTTCAACACATTGTGAAGAAGACATTGTTAAGAATGCCGCAACATGAAAAACTCAAATTCGTGAAAGTTGTGGCTTACAACTATATCTCTTCAAGCCCTTCAATTCTAACACGAATTCTTTACAGAAGACTGGAAAAACTGGTAGAAGCCAACATCAGGGAAGATCAGTTTGGGTTCCAGAGAAATGTGTTCAAATGCGGGACAATACTGACGCTATGACTTATCTTAGAAGATAGGTTAAGGAATGGCAAACCTGCGTTTATAGCATTTATAAACTTAGAGAAAGCTTTTGACAGTGTTGACTGGAATACTTTTTTTGAAATTCTGAATGTAACATGAGTAAAATATAGGGAGTGAAAGGCTATTTACAGTCACCTGACAGCAGTTATAAGAGTCGAAGGGTGTGAAAAGGAAGCAGTGTGACAGGGTTGAAGCGTATACCCAATGTTGTTCAACCCGTACATTGATCAAGCAGTAAAGGAAACCAAAGCCAAACTTTAAGAAAGAATTAAAGTGCAGAGAGAAGAAATAAAACTGATGTTTGCCAATGACACTGAAATTCTATCAGAGACAGCAAAGGACTTGGGAGAGCACTTGTACGAAATAGTGTGTGTCCTGAGAGGTCGGTATAAAATGAACATCAACAAAAGCAAAACAAGGATAATGGAATGTAGTCAAGTTATATCACCTGATTCTGAGGGAATTAGATTTGGTAGTGAGACACTGAAAGTAACAGATGAGTGTTGCTATTTGGTCAGTAAAATAACTGACTGTGGATGTAGACAGGATATAAAATCTAGACTGGCAATGGCAAGAAAAAATGTCTCTGAAGAAAAGAAATTTGTTAACATTGAATGTAGATTTAAGTGCTAGGAAGTGTTTTCATTTAGACAAGAATAGAATAGAAGCTTTTAAAGTGTGGTGGTAGAGATGAATGCTGAAAATTAGATGGGCAGATCACATAACTGATGAGGAGGTACTGAGTAGAGCTGGGGAGAAATGAAATTTATGGCACAACCTGACTTGAAAAGATCAGCTGGGAGCACACATTCTGAGGCATCAAGGGATCACCAATTTAGTATTGGAGGGAAGTTTGAGGAGCAAGAATGGTAGAGGGAGACTCAGAGACAAATACAGTAAGCAGATTCAGAAGGAAGTAAGTAAGTTCAGTAGTTATTCAGAGATGATGAGGCTTGCACAATATAGAGTAACATGTAGAGCTGCAGCAAACCAGTCTTCAGACTGAAGACCACATAGCAATAACAGTATTTACATGACTACAAGAATTGACAGAAATAGTAACATGAAAAGTACATATATATGTATGATGTATGTATGCAGTCTGAAGCGATGAATAAGTTAGAGCACCTCTGCAGTGCTGTTAGTTTAGGGGGCATACTAAATGGGCTGAGGCATGAATGGGAATTTGGATTGAGGAGGGAGGTGTGCTAGTTTAGTCTGTGCAGTTGTGCAAGATACTGTGACAGGAGACCGGGGTTTGAATCCCAGCATTGGTACAAATTTTCAATCTTCGCTTCACTCTGCATATATACGTCATAGACGTTTGAGACTTGGAAAATTTCTCTGCAACCATATAGTTTCATTTTAAATATACAGGGTGTATCGAAAAGAATCATCCAATTTTTAAAAAAAATTATAACACATTATTTTATTTGAGATATGTGTGTGAATAATGTACTGTTGGAAAGAGCAACTCCAAGTTTTACATGGTTCCCACCAGGTAGCTGTAGTTCGTGCTCACTTCAGTTCTAGTAAAAATGGTGTCGGGACAACAGAACGTGTATTGTGTTCTGTGTTTTGCGCAGTGTGGATTAGTAATAACCGTTCAGCGTGACTTTCATACTAGGTATGGTGTGGATGCTCCTACAGCACAGAGCATTAGACGATGGCATGAACAATTCCAAGAAAAGTTTGTTTGTGTTAAGTCAAACCGCCGGGCCATTCCTGAGTGTCTGACACAGACATTGAACGCATCCACCATAGCTTTACAAGGAGTCAGCAGAAACCCAAAACAGTGTGTGGTGTTCTATAATTTCATTCTTGCCAAGATGGAGGATGACAGTTTTCTTCCACGCTTAGTGTTTAGTGACAAGGCAACATTACATTTAAATGGAAAGGTGAACTGTCATAATGTGACAATATGGGGTATCAAACAATCACATGATGTTGCACAGCATGACAGGGACTCTCCAAAATCTAATGTCTTTTATGCAGTTAGATGAGGAAACGTGTATGGTCCATATTTCTTTGCCGAGGACACTGTTACAGAAAGCACATATCTTGATATGCTTGAGAACTTTCTTTTCCCCACAGTTGGAGACTGATTCAAATGACTTCATTTACCAATAGAATGGAACGTGGCCACATTGGCATCTGGAAGTGCACAAGTTTTTAAATGAAAGAATTACTGAATGATGGATTGGTCACACTGGACCAAATGGTTCAGCCTTACATTACTGGCCTCCAAGGACACCGGACTGATTATGTGATTATTTCTTGGGGGGGGGGGGGGGGGGGGGGGGTTAAAAAGACCGTTTATGTGCCTCCATTACCAACAACAAAGAATGAAATGCGACATCGCATGACAGCAGCTGTGGAAGCTGTATCTCAGGACATCCTTGCTGCAGTGTGAGAACAATTTGAATACTGCAATGACATACGTCATGCATTGCAAGGGGGGCATATTGAACACTTATCAAAAGATATGAAAAAAAACTTTTTGAGTTTTCTGTTCATCAAAAAACAAAATTCATTCTATATGTTTATTAGTTTAGGAATGTAGATGTTCCAAATCAGACTATTCTTTTTTATACACCCTGTTTATCTTATTACTACGTCTGTTTGGTATTTGCTACACAGCAACTACAATTGTCTTCCAGTATGTCATCTGCAATTAATAAACATTTATCAGTATTCTGTTATGCAATTTCTCAAATTTTAGTATGTATATAATATTGATTTCTTTTTCTTTCTTTCTGAAGCGCTACTGTTGTTATATTGTTTCCAAACAGAGTTTCACTGTCTTGCTCAGTGACTAGCATTTTTTTTAGGTTACACTACTATTTTTCAAGAAGTGTGTGGGAATATATGCTGATAGTGATTAGGTTTTGTATTGTGTTTGTTTGGGGAGCGGGAATAGACTTTGTGTTAATGTGTGTACTTACTTTTTCGTTTGTCTACATGGTGTTTGAGTGGGGTTTTCTGACACACACACACACACACACACACACACACACACACACACACACACTATTTCACTGTTTGTGTGATGTCCAGTTGTATTGCCATGTCTTCTGATAATTCATTTAGAACTGAGAATATGATTCCATTGCATAGTGCTGTGTAATCATTCATCACTTCTTTTCCTTCCACTCTGGCTTTTTGGATACGGATATGGTTACTTTGTTATATTATACGTTTCTGTGGTGAGCTACTGCTGCGTTTATGGATTTTATGTCTTTCTTTGTCTGTTGGTCTTTATTTCGTATCCATGAGATGATCTGCAAATATGGAATTTTTTTTGAGTATATTGCCTATTCTGTGAACTGCTTTGCATTTTAGGTGAGTAGTTGCCATTTGTTTCTTTGTTGTTGTGGATTCTTCTGGGACTTACCAACTCATGTGTCAAGACTGCAATTCAGTTTCAACAAACAAATAGAAATTTTAACATCAGATATACTGAACACACAAGAGCACTAACAGCAGTCATTCCATATTTGGAGATCATTTCATGGACGAGAAACACAAACTATTGGACAAACATAGACAAAAATTCTTAATTACAGCAATAGTCCTCCACAGAAACATATAATATCACAAAATAACCACACCCGTAGACAAAAAGCCATAGTGGAAGGAAAAGAAGTGATGAATGAATACCCAGCACTGTACAATGGAATCCTGGTTGCAGCTCTAAAAGAATTATCAGAAGATACACACACACACACACACACACACACACACACACACACACAGCCTAATGTCGCTGCAAAATTCCCACCCATACCAAGATGACACCCAGTAGCAACATAAAAATATGATGTCTTCATAAAGTGATTACAGCCATTTACATACACAGTCTGTTCTCCTATTTCAGCATACATTTTTGTTGCACCTTCATGGTTGGTAAGCTTGAGTATTCCAAGAATCATATAAAGAATTTCAACAATGTATGGGATACAGTTCATTATTGACACCAGTCTGAATGGATCAGTGTGTCAACTTAGATTGAAAATGGAGTTTTGTGCTGTTATTAAATACAAGGGTTGGAACATTAATAGTGGCAACTATTTATTTACAGCTCGTACAAAATAGATACATGTTTCAAAGTTTTACTGACCTTCAAAGTAGTCACCAGCATTGTGTATAACCTATTGCCAGTGATGTGGAAGTTGTAGGATACTCTTAGCAGTGCCAGTTGTGTTGACAGTTTGAGCGTTGTGGTCTATTGCCCGACGAATTTGCAGCAGTTCTGAAGCGAATGCTGTGAAGCGTTTACTTCAGTTTAGAAATCGAGTTGAATTCACAAGGGGTTAAGTCAGGGGAGTACAGTAGGTGGTATAGCTCTTAGCAGCCCCATCAGTCAAACAAATCAGTAGGCTTAACAGCTTGCACTGTACGTGCTTGAGCATTGTCCTGCAAAACGATGGTCAGGTCTTGCAGAAAGTGTTCAAATGTGTGTGAAGTCTTATGGGACTTAACTGCTAAGGTCATCAGTCCATAAGCTTACACACTACTTAACCTAAATTATTCTAAGGACAAACACACACACCCGTGCCCGAGGGAGGACTCGAACCTCCGCCGGGACCAGCCACACAGTCCATGACTGCAGCGCCTGAAACCGCCCGGCGCAGAAAGTGTCATCACTTCTGTCTCTATGCTGTTCATTTTTGGAACACAACCTACAGCCAGCTTAGAGACAGAAGTGATGACACTTTCTGCAGGATCTGACCATCATTTTGAGGACAATGCTCAAGTACATACAGTGCAAGCTGTTACTGATTTGTTTGACTGATTGGGCTACTAATAGCTATACCACCTACTGCAATCCCCTGACTTAAGCCCTCAAGAGTTTAACTACATTTCTAAACTGAAGGAAACACTTCATGGCATTCGCTTCAGAACTGCTAAAAATTCGACAGAGCAATAGACCGCGCCGCTTGAATTGTCAACACAACTGGCACTGCTAAGAGTATCCTACAACTTCCACATCACTGGCAACAGTTTATACACAATGCTGGTGACTACTTTAAGATCAGTAAAACTTTGAAACATGTATCTATTTTGAACGAGCTGTAAATAAATAGTTGCCACTATTAAAGTTCCAACCCTCGTATTTTCATTTGAATGGTTGAACTGTCACATAAATCGAAACAGAATTATATGAAGTTCACACCGACTCTGCACCATCATTTAAGACCATTTTCTTTTGGATTGGTGAATTTAAATGTGGTCAGACAAGCACTGAAGACAAAGCACTCCGTGGCCGACCAACTCATGTCATCACAAAGGAAACCATTGCCATTATCCATTATACGGTAGTGCAAGACTGTCGAATAAAAATTCATGTGATTGCTGATACTCTATGTATGTCAACTGAGCAAGTGCATATCATCCTGCGTAGAGAATTGCCTATGAAGAAATCATGTGCAAGGCAGGTGCTGTGACTGTTCGCAATCGACCAAAAGGTCATCCAGCACAACATTTCATCACAGTGACATGCGATGTCTGATCACAATCCTCAATATTTTTTTCGCTGATTTGTGGCTTGATGAAACACGGATCCACCATCAGACACCGGAATAACAACAGAACGAACGATGAACAGCAATGCACCAAAAAAGGGAAAGACCATTTTGTCAACTGGTAAGGTGATGGCCACTGTTTTTTGTGTTTCCCAATTAATAATCCTTATACATTACTTGAAAAATAGCAGAACAATAACTGGACCCTATTATGCTCCATTGCTCGATCATTTGAAATTTGCATTGGCTGAGAAAAGACCCAGACGGTACTCAAAAAGACAATCTTTCGCCAGGAATATGCACCATCTTACACGATAACAATGGCCAAAGTGCATGAATTGAGCTTTGAATTGATTCCTCATCCACCCTATTCACCATACTAAACCCCAAGTGACGTCTCCCGTTTCCCTAAGTTAAAATTATGCCTAGCTGAGAAGAAATTTTCATCAAATCAGGAAGTAATAGTTGCAGTCAATGAGTATTTTTGACAGAACCAATTTTTCTGATGGGATGAAAACACTGGAAGATCGCCGGACCTAGCGCATATCCCTCAAAGGAACTACGTCAAGAAGTAATGTGAATTGTTTACAAAACTAACATTTTTGTTGCTTATCAAACAGCCTGCTAAAAATCCACTGAAGATAGAGAAACTTCTCCAAAATGTGTATGAGTAGTGAAATTAGAAAAGTTGTTTGCTCAAGGCAGAAAAAATTTCCTATTACATATTATGAAGCAAATGCAGACAAGGAATGAGCTTAAACTACAAAATAATTATACTAATACTTGTAATGTTTTGTATAAAATGCAAAGAACATCATTCAGAATCCCTTATGAAGTTCTAGTTTTACACTTCCAGCACAATACTCATGCTACATAACTAGGGAATTATCTAGATCATAAAAATATGATTGGCGCAGTTGCCTGTCACTACAAACTCTATCCCAACTTCTCATTTTGAGATGTGGAACACTGCCATGATTCAAATTGTAAATCAAATTCATCATGTTTTACAAAACATGTTTACAGAAGTTAGCTGCAATGAATCTATTGTATTAAAACATTTGTTTCTTATACACTGAGAATTTACAGCAGAATATACATACTAAGTAAAGTACAAACAAATGGTCAAAGTGCACCAAATTTATACAGTATCCTCTGCTACCGATTTTAATGGTTTGATACTGCTCTATAAAGCCATTCTAATTTATTTAACTGAAAAGCTGCATCTGTGCATTGGATCTGTACACTGTATTGTGCTAATCTTTGCCATCTACATCTAATTTATAAAGAAAACTGTTGTGAACAACACACATCCTGTGCTAAGCTTTTTGACAGGGTCGCCACTCTTCCTGGTCCGAAAAGTAGAGCTTGTGAAGGTGTGTGTTCTATGGGGAAAAAAGGCTGCAAATTTAAGACAAAATAAAATATTCACTAGTTTCACATATTAGTATTTATTCCTGTCAATTCTTCTTTTTTTCCCTTGGCTGATCCTCTGAAACTATTTGATTGGAAAATATATTTCATATCTCCCACATTTTCAGCTTTCTCTGCAAAATCATCAGCACATGTCTCTAGTTCACTGATAGCATCCTCTAATCTTCTCTTTTTGATTTTCAATCCTTGTATTTAATCTAACAACACTTTTCTTTTTGAACCTTGCATTTCTGTTTCTAGTTTTTCTATTCTTCAAGATATGTTTTATATTTCTGCCTGGCATTAGCAGCAAAGTTCCTTGTTCACTTCAAAATTGGCTAATTCCCCAGTATGTTTTAGGTGATCCACTATTACTCTTTGGGCAATAAATGTTTCACTTTTCATATTCTTCACTTCTATTAATTTCTTTGATGAGAAACCTCTTTCTACTCCTGCTTAACCATGAGATAAAATCAATAACTTTTTTATGAAACTGTACAGCTTTGAAAAATTTGGAGTCAAGAACTTATTTAAAAAAGAATCAAGTCTTTCCTCCTAAGGACTAAAAACTTTAAAGGAATCATAGTTAGACTACACTTGCTCATTTAGAAATTTATTATAATCTATTAGTAGCACTTCCCTCCCCCCATGAACCATGGACCTTGCCATTGGTGGGGAGGCTTGCGTGCCTCAGCGATACAGATAGCCGTACCATAGGTGCAACAACAACGGAGGGGTATCTGTTGAGAGGCCAGACAAACGTGTGGTTCCTGAAGAGGGGCAGCAGCCTTTTCAGTAGTTGCAAGGGCAACAGTCTGGATGATTGGCTGATCTGGCCCTGTAACAATAACAAAAATGGCCTTGCTGTGCTGGTACTGCGAACGGTTGAAAGCAAGGGGAAATTACGGCCGTAATTTTTCCCGAGGGCATGCAGCTTTACTGTATGATTAAATGATGATGGCGTCCTCTTGGGTAAAATATTCCGGAGGTAAAATAGTCCCCCATTCGGATCTCCGGGCGGGGACTACTCAAGAGGATGTCGTTATCAGGAGAAAGAAAACTGGCGTTCTACGGATCGGAGCGTGGAATGTCAGCTCCCTTAATCAGGCAGGTAGGTTAGAAAATTTAAAAAGGGAAATGGATAGGTTAAAGTTAGATATAGTGGGAATTAGTGAAGTTCGGTGGCAGGAGGAACAAGACTTTTGGTCAGGTGACTACAGGGTTATAAACACAAAATCAAATAGGGGTAATGCAGGAGTAGGTTTAATAATGAATAGGAAAATAGGAATTCAGGTAAGCTACTACAAACAGCATAGTGAACGCATAATTGTGGTCAAGATAGATACGAAGCCCACACCTACTACAGTAGTACAAGTTTATATGCCAACTAGCTCTGCCGAAAACGAAGAAATTGAAGAAATGTATGATGAAATAAAAGAAATTATTCAGATAGTGAAGGGTGACTGGAATTCGGTAGTAGGAAAAGGGAGAGAAGGAAATGTAGCAGGTGAATATGGATTGGGGCTAAGCAATGAAAGAGGAAGCTGCCTGGTAGAATTTTGCACAGAGCACAACTTAATCATAGCTAACACTTGGTTCAAGAATCATAAAAGAAGGCTGTATACTTGGAAGAAGCCTGGAGATACTGACAGGTTTCAGATCGATTATATAATGGTAAGACAGAGATTTAGGAACCGGGTTTTAAATTGTAAGACATTTCCAGGGGCAGATGTGGACTCTGACCACAATCTATTGGTTATGACCTGTAGATTAAATCTGAAGAAACTGCAAAAAAGTGGGAATTTAGGGAGATGGGACCTGGATAAACTGAAAGAACCAGAGGTTGTACTGGGTCTCAGGGAGACCATAAGGGAACAATTCACAGGAATGGGGGAAAGAAATACAGTAGAAGAAGAATGGGTAGCTTTGAGGGATGAAGTAGTGAAGGTAGCAGAGGATCAAGTAGGTAAAAAGACGAGGGCTAATAGAAATCCTTGCGTAACAGAAGAAATATTGAATTTAATTGAGGAAGGGAGAAAATATAAAAATGCAGTAAATGAAGCAGGCAAAAAGAAATACAAACGTCTCAAAAATGAGATCGACAGGAAGTGCAAAATGGCTAATAGTCCAGTGAAACTGTCAGAAAAAAAGCCTGTACCTTGCAAAAGGTGGGGTAGAAGATTTTATTTTTTTAACTCGTTCATATTGTTGGAAAGGTTAGAAAACAAAGTTTTGCCAACAAAATTTCTCTTGGGAAAACCTTCTGCAATCAAAAAACTTCGAAAATTTCGGACTTTTTTCAGTTCTTTCAAAATATCTCAGTTTCATTTGCTCCTATCGCTTTGACGTCTATTTTCTTTTTTAAAGAGCACAAAATTCTCTACAAATTTGATTTTTACCATTTTTTTCTACCCCCAATATCTAAGGTGCTACAGTGCGCCAAAAAAATACCAATTTTTCAAATTTCTAGCAAAGTGGCAAATTACCTAATTTTTGAACACTGTTATTTCAGTTTCTATTTGTGTGGTACAAACATATTACTTATCATGTTATTCATTGGAATTTACCATCTCACTCTGCTGCAGGGCCAGGACAAACAGCATCATATTCAGTAACTACGAACACATTCACGTCGGATTGCGTGAAGTTTGTGTTATAATATGTAATACGATTGCATGTAGGTGCCGTACATTTTCTACAGTTGATTGACGTTAACAATCAGTTATAAGAAAAAGTATGTAGGAAATGTTCTTTAGCGGACAAAAGCGTATTTATTCTTTGGCGGGCGGAAGGCAATTATCTCTAGTGATTGTTCACAGCGCGCTGACAGCTATTAGCACACAACAATAAGGGTCCTACAGTTTGGAGTCGCTTCCATTCAGTATATGTTGTGGTGCTGAGAATGTGTATGTCTGACATGAATTTGTGTTTCATTTGCGAAAAAAACTGTGGTGAGTGGTGGAAAAGTAAGGACTGAGCACACTTATCGATTGTAGTGCTAAACGCAGGGAGTCTGCTCACACCCGTTTTTTGAAAACGCTCGGTGAGGTGATGGTGCATGAAGCATGCTACAAGAAGTACATTAATGAGAGAATGATAGCAGCTAGCCTTCGACATCCTCAGGAACCAACAGGCGTGCTACGTCGGTCGCAGGAAAAAGGTCAGTTCAAGTTCAAAGAGAAATGCTTCTTATGTGCAAAAGGGGATTCTGATGACTTTTTAGCCAAGCGGTTTAGACTGCCATATGCCAAACGAAATTTTGATGGAGGGTACCGTATCCACAAAGTGACTTGTACTCGAAATGTTTGCTTCAAGTCAATAGCCCAAAGCTAAGTTTCTTACCTGCAACGTCAATTTGGATCTCAACTTGCTATTGTATTTGATGGGTATCCATGTGAGGGAGACAAATGTAGCACAAAGAGTGCTGAGAGGATTCGTAGGTCCAAAAAACATTCTTCGGCTGGCGTTGTGGTTGAATCAGAGATGGTGAACCAAGTCTCTCAGGGCAAGTTCTTGTACAACGAACGAAACAAGATGCGTTTGATCACACTTCTTAAACAGGAATTTGTGGAGTGTAGCGTTGAAGTGCACCAGGCACAAAAAGATGCTGATGTTATGATTGTAACATCTGTCATTTCAAGAACCAAAGATTTTGGAAGTGTTGTCATTGTAGGAGAAGATGTTGACCTGCTTGTGCTCAAGACCGGTTTGGGGCAAGGCATTGAAAACTTATTTTTATTAAAGCCAGGAAGAGGAAATGCAGAAGACAAGTGGTTTTCCACTGCATCCGCCTTTAGCGGATGTGAAACAACATCCGTTTTTTTTGTTCAAGGAAAAATTAAGTGCTGCAATATTGTTGCGAAAAATGAACACCTAATCTCAGCGCTTTGCACGTTCAATAGACCACATGCTACCCGTGAAGAAATAATAACAGCAACAGAACAGGTTACTATCGCATTGTATAGTGGAGGTGTCAGCAGTTCCCGCACACTAGACCATTTGCAGTACCAGCTATTCGCACAGGTCTGCCACAAAAAGCAAACTGAGTCTTGCACGGTTGCCACCTACACTAGATGCTGCACAACATCATTCGTTGCGGACTTACCAACAAGTCCAAAGTTGGATGGGAAACTGTAAACCTCCTGAGAAATGGGGCTGGAATCAAAGTGACCACGGTCCAATACCCGTTATAATGAGCCAAGATCCGGCACCTGAAGCACTTCTTCACATTGTTTCATGCTCATGCAAGCTGAACTGTGGCGGAGCGTGCTCCTGCAGAAAAGCGGGTTTGAAATGTTCTTCAATTTGCAAGAAATGTATTGGGGTCAACTGTGAAAACGAGCCAAAATTTTTATACGAAGATAGTGAAGAAGATGTTATGGAGGATGTTGAGGAAACCGCTGACGAAATCAACGAACTTGGTGAGGTTGAATCGCTGTTTAAAGAAGAGGTCAATCTGGGATCAACTCTAGGTACAGACCCTGAATCCG
Organism: Schistocerca americana; assembly: GCF_021461395.2. Taxonomy (NCBI): domain Eukaryota; kingdom Metazoa; phylum Arthropoda; class Insecta; order Orthoptera; family Acrididae; genus Schistocerca; species Schistocerca americana. The sequence continues at coordinate 445,865,860 of NC_060120.1, forward strand.
TAACTCAAGGTATTTCAGGTGACACTGAGGAACCTGGCCCATCAAAACGTTGGAAATGATGCTCATATCTGTCTCAAGTGCGCTAATGTGCGATATTACAAGTATTCCACACCCGGAACTGTCAACATTTTTTAGTAACTGACAATGTATTTTAATTGCAATAAAGCTACTTATTTTTAATGTCAACTGTGTGGCTTTTATACACAAGAATAATTACCTACCTAATTAGGTTGCCTATTGCAGCTAATAATAGTTCAGTTTCCTGAGACAATTTATTTTGTGTGTGTGTGTGTGTGTGTGTGTGTGTGTGTGTGTGTGTGTGTGTGTGTGTGTCTATGTCTCTTAATGATGTATTTTTATATTTATAGTTTTACAAATACCAGGGCTGAGGTGGCCCAGAGTGAACTTCAGGTAGTGATGTAAGAATCACAATAGTTGGGTGCCCAGCAATCCTCATGTTACATACAGAGAAATTGAATACTTGAAAGTGAGGTGGTAAATTCCAACATATAACATGACGTATAATGTATTTATACTACACAAACAGAAACTGAAAAAATAGTGTTCAAAAATAAGGTATCTTGCCACTATGCTCAAAATTTGAAAAATTGGTATTTTTTGAGGCGCTGTAGCGCCTTAGATATTGGGAGTAGAAAAAAAAAAATGGCAAGAATCAAATTTGTAGAGAATTTTGTGCTCTTTAAAAAAGAAAATAGACGTTAAAGCGATAGGAGCAAATGAAACTCAGATATTTTGAAAAAACGGAAAAAAGGCCGAAATTTTCCAAGTTTTTTGACTGCAGAAAGTTTTCCCAAGCGAAATTTTGTTGGCAAAACTCGGTTTTCTAATATTTCCAATCATATGAACGAGATGAAAAAATAAACTCTTCTACCTCACCTTTTGCAAGGTATTTCTGCAATTTGACTAGACTATGAGCAGGGATGGCTAGAAGACAAATGTAAGGATGTAGAGGCTTATCTCACTAGGGGTAAGATAGATACTGCCTACAGGAAAATTAAAGAGACCTTTGGAGAAAAGAGAGCCACTTGTATGAATATCAAGAGCTCAGATGTAAACCCAGTTCTAAGCAAAGAAGGGAAAGCAGAAAGGTGGAAGGAGTATATAGAGGGTCTATACAAGGACAATATAATGGAAGAGGATGTAGATGAAGATGAAATGGGAGATACGATACTGCGTGAAGAGTTTGACAGAGCACAGAAAGACCTGAGTCGAAACAAGGCCCCCAGAGTAGACAACATTCCATTGGAACTACTGACGGCCTTGGGAGAGCCAGTCCTGACAAAACTCTACCATCTGGTGAGCGAGAGGTATGAGACAGGCGAAATACCCTCAGACTTCAAGAAGAATATAATAATTCCAATCCCAAAGAAAGCAGATGTTGACAGATGTGAAAATTACCGAACTATCAGTTTAATAAGTCACAGCTGCATAATACTAACGCGAATTCTTTACAGACAAATGGAAAAACTAGTAGAAGCTGACCTTGGGGAAGATCAGTTTGGATTCCGTAGAAATGTTGGAACACGTGAGGCAATACTGACCCTACAACTTATCTTAGAAGCTAGATTAAGGAAGGGCAAACCTACGTTTCTAGCATTTGTAGACTTAGAGAAAGCTTTTGACAATGTTGACTGGAATACTCTCTTTCAAATTCTGAGGGTGGCAGGGGTAAAATACAGGGAGCAAAAGGCTATTTACAATTTGTACAGAAACCAGATGGCAGTTATAAGAGTTGAGGGACATGAAAGGGAAGGAGTGGTTGGGAAGGGAGTAAGACGGGGTTGTTGTCTGTCCCCCGATGTTATTCAATCTGTATATTGAGCATGCAGTGAAGGAAACAAAAGAAAAATTCGGAGTATGTATTGAAATCCATGGAGAAGAAATAAAAACTTTGAGGTTTGCCGATGACATTGTAATTCTGTCAGAGACAGCAAAGGACTTGGAAGAGCAGTTGAATGGAATGGACAGTGTCTTGAAAGGAGGGTATAAGATGATCATCAAAAAAGCAAAACGAGGATAATGGAATGTAGTCAAATTAGGTCGGGTGATGCTGAGGGAATTAGATTAGGAAATGAGACTCTTAAAGTAGTAAAGGAGTTTTGCTATTTGGGGAGCAAAATAACTAATGATGGTCGAAGTAGAGAGGATATAAAATGTAGACTGGGAATGGCAAGGAAAGCGTTTCTGAAGAAGAGAAATTGTTAACATCGAGTATAGATTTAAGTGTCAGGAAGTCGTTTCTGAAAGTATTTGTATGGAGTGTAGCCATGCATGGAAGTGAAACATGGACAATAAATAGTTTGAACAAGAAGAGAATAGAAGCTTTCGAAATGTGGTGCTACAGAAGAATGCTGAAGTTAAGATGGGTAGATCACATAACTAATGAGGAGGTATTGAATAGAATTGGGGAGAAGAGGAGCTTGTGGCACAACTTGACTAGAAGAGGGGATCGTTTGGTAGGACATATTCTGAGGCATCAAGGGATCACCAGTTTAGTATTGGAGGGCAGCGTGAAGGGTAAAAATCGTAGAGGGAGACCAAGAGATGAATACACTAAGCAGATTCAGAAGGATGTAAGTTGCAGTAGGTACTGGGAGATGAAGAAGCTTGCACAGGATGGAGTAGCATGGAGAGCAGCATCAAACCAGCCTCAGGACTGAAGACCACAACAACAACAACAACAAGTAGCTCTTCACACTCATCTTGCAGCGGGGCGGTTTCGTGTCTCGCTCTCCTTTAAACAATCAGTACTCCTACCAGGATAGGTTTCAGGTTGTCTGTCCCTTCACTCTGGATAGTAGATAGTGGTTTGGCCGATAAATGCAGTGTTGACAAAAAGTCAGCTAAATGTATACCATGCAAACTTCACATAACTCCAGTCTATGTCCAGCATCTGAACTATCAAACATTCGGGATTCTTGCATGACTCATTTGGAAAATGTCTAAAATTTCCTGTAAGCTCGTTTATTGTCTTTAAGACACTCAAAATGGCTATCAAGTCCTCGCTTAATATCCCGACACTAAGTTTGCAATGTTGCTGACTGTCTCTGTTATACGTTCACACCCAAAAGTAGCCAGAAGATATTTAATCCAATCCGATATTTTAAACATCTTGAACTGTCACTGAACCACGACTACTTGCGAGTTAACACAATCAGTCGTTCAGTAGTCTTCTAGCACAAAAGTGCTTGCCATAATGTCTCGTAATTTACCTAAAACACGCCATGCGATCTTTCACACACAAAATCTCCTAAAATAAATCACTCACAAAGCTCAAACTTTCTCAAAATATTCCACATTGTAGTCGCTTTTCATCAGCTACACGAAATCCGATCAAAAACGCATTTTTCTTCATTTCGGTACACATTTGGTCAGCCAGATTTAACATATTGTAGGTGTTTACGAGAAAACGGCTCCCGAGCGAACATCTCGACTCATAGATCTTAATCTTAGGCACAAAGCCATACTCACACGCTGAATTCCTATTGGTTAGTAAGTTAAGCAGCTAATTAGATCATTTAGAGCACTTCTACACTCGCGGTATTTCTAATGTCAGCCTATCAGATCACCGCAAGTAATATAGAGTAGAAATCCCAAAATTCCAAAACTAAATAAAATGTAATGAAACCAAAATACGATTCCTTTCCACGAAATAAACTACTAATTAGTTTAATACTCAATGCCCCTTCTGGCTGCCCTTTGCAAAATCAAGCTCATATGGACATACGTCACAAATTCTCCTATTACTCAACATTTTCACATTTACATTTACTTGGTTTTAATAAAATATCACATTCTCACTTTACGTATGTCCCCCATTCAGTCTCTCCAAAACACCCATACAACCAGAACACAATGAAATACTAATTTTCCAGTGTACTGTTAATTATGTCAGAAATCTGTGATAATGAAATTAAAGAAACTCCTCTTGGTTGTAGTTTCAATTGATACTGTAGATGAATACATTGCAGGCCCTATTCGATTTCACGACTCCCGCTTGGATATTTTGTGCTTTAGGTAAAAATATATATCTCCAAAAGAACTAAAGTTATTGATTTGAAATTTCAGCGGTATGGTTCTGGTGTCCATAGAATTTGGTACACTAAGTATGATTTCCATACTAAGTGTACTAATATTTAGTAGTACTTTTTCAGATTCTTTGAGAATGCGTGTAACGTACTCCACAATGCGTTAAGCAAGGAAGACCGACGGCTCGCTCGGCCCTGTGCGAGCGTGAAAACCAAAATCTGCCCTCCTCCCACATGGCAAGCTACGCCTTCCCTACAAGATTACAACTCATAACGATATGCTACATTACCATCTTCTCTAGTAACCTTAGCCTTCATAAGGTATCTTAACATCAATTTCATTGTAGGATAACAATCAAAGCGATTTTTATGCCAACGCAATGTATTCAATTTCATTGTAGCATAACAATCAAAGCGATTTTTATGCTATTTGCCTTGGATCTAAAGAAGGTAAGCTTCAGACCATTAGTGAGTTAATTGGAGATTTTTGTAGCAAGTTTTTAATTAATGATCTCAGAAGATTATAAGCATCAGATCTTAAATTAAAGATAGACTTTTTAAAGACTTTTCTCTCAAAAATTTTATGAATTTCTGTTTTAATAGAATTTATCTTCCAAATCAAATTTCGACAGTTTGTTTGCAGAGGGTAGTTTATCTGTGCATTCTTTTTTTTTATTATGTTACAATTTATAAAAATGTCAAGAACAAACCAACATTGGATTACTGCTTTGATACTTTTCTAAGAATGGTGTTAACATTCTGGCAACAGATAATTTTTTCTTATCCCTCACATAAGATTTTGAACCTGGTTTGTTAATTTGCTTTTTCTTCCACACAAGAAACAAAATGTTTCACACCCTGCAATATCCCTATTGTCCTCACAGTTGCCACAATATTTTCAAGCCACCTATGGCTACCAAATTTACATGGCACTTTCTTACTCGTTAAAATTTTTAAGAAATCCTCCCTTTGCAAGGGAGAATTCCTTAACAACCGGTAAAGTGTTGTGAACAAAGCATCTAAATTCCACGCTGCCACTCTGTTTCCTCTCTTTAAAAGTATTTTTATCACATGCAGGCCACAGCTACCTGTTTATTGAGTTCTTGAGTCAAATTTCCTTGAACATAACAAATAGTGTCCAATAACGGCTGGACCATCCAATGAAATCTGAATTAATTTTAAAGTCCAGTTTATTTGTTAGATCATAAAATGCTTTCATAGCATCCTCAGCCGTACCATGACCTAGGAAAGCAATAGATAGATATCGCGTTTCTGCTTAATTTTTTACATAACCTTAGTAACGGACTTTTAAATCTATTGATTTGGTCTGCCGTCAAAGTAAAGTGTGAAACTGCCCTCATTATTAATTTTATCATGCAGTATATTCATGACCAATGCTGACCAAGTATGCAGACTTAATTGGTCCATATGAAAACTGTTTAGCAATGTCACTGTCTGGAAAAATTTGCTGAAAAACATTATCGATATTCTTACAAGACTTGTAAGAAAAATTATTATTCACACATTTTATTGCCTGTATTATTTTGGCATCTAACATTGAATTTTTAAAAATGTTCTTTGACAGAGCAGCCACTTGTACTACTGCTTGATTAATGTTTTTGTTTGGACACTACAGAACTGGATGTTTTAGTTCCTTCTTTATTTTTTGGTTCCAAAATGATTGTCAGTTCACAGCAGCTGTTTCTTTGGCCATCATTAACATCACGTGTCTCTTACCTAAAAAATAACATAAAAATATAATCTTCATTAGCAACCGTATGTACATGCAATTTCATGGAAGGAAAGTTAAATTTGGGTACACATTTACTATCAAGGCCCTTTCTGAAGGATCATATAGTCCGATCATTCCGTCAAATTTCTATAATACAGTGCAACTTGTCAAATCCAGACTCAGGTCAATGATTACATAGTGCAATTATTACATTGTCATGTGTACAGTGCTGCTGAATTAATAAATTAGATTAAGTACTGTCCATAAATGAATGCAACGAGGTTTACGGCCCCCACCGAACACAAATTTTTACATCGCAATTTCCATTTTTGTCTGTTAGGGGTGCAGTTCTCGCATCATATGGACCAACTGTATTCTTTTCTGCTCTTAAGCCGTCCGCACACGGGATGAGTTAGCTAACGTTGAAGTGGCGCAGTATGAGTGTTGTGACATCACCTCCCGGTATTTTTCGTCGAGAAGCCATTTCGTCACGTGAAACACAAAATAAGTCCTGCATCATTCGGCAATGTGTCATGTAAAGTAGAACCAATAGGAAACAAGAATGCTCCCTACATCACAAGCATAAAGCAATATGCCATACTGTATTTGCCGTGTTCAGCAGAAGCCTATATTCAAAAAGTTTTATGCTATACATTACACCCTATAAATATATGCTGTTTCTAAGCTCGAACGCGAAGAATGTCTCTAGAATGAATCGTTATTAGCACGATATGTTGTAAGAAAATGATGGGAAACGTCATCTGGTGGTTAAAGAATGTGCGTATTTAGTTATTTTCGCGTTATAACTCGCGTGCAATGAGAGCAAGCTGTTTAAGGCAGCGATTCATCTAAAATTCATGAAAACGTGTTGTTCTTACTAGGATTTGTTATATAACTTAATGTAAATTACATTTTGGGGATTAAAGTATGGAAAACGTAGCTGTTTTAAAGCAAGGGTCAATGTAACGTAGTTGGTTGAGGCATCGTCATATGAGACAGTGCTTTAAATAAACATGGGTTCACGTTCAACTTCAACCGGTTTTCTCTTACTCTCACTCTCGTGGGTTCTAAAAGGTTGAGCGAGTTTCATACGAAATTAATAATAATAATAATTTCTTTAATATTTGATTTACGTAAATATGAGTGCACTCTCTGTCAAGAGTGAGTTTATCTGATTTGGTAAACTTTTATAAGCTGATGTCTTTCCTGAGTGTACATATGTCTTTCATTTTTGTCTTATTACAAGTTCACAGATGTTGGAGTTTTTATTTATTGTATACCATAGTCAGAACAATATGGCAAGCTACGGTCAGAAAAGGAAATGTTCGTTTTGATAGAGCTAACTAAGGAAGCCTCAGCGCGTCCATTTTTGTGAGCAAATTGTATCGGTTGCGAGTGAAATAAATCAGACAACCTCTTTTAGAGAGTGCAAAATCAGGTGAACAAGATCGTGCCATGTGCCGACAGTGCAGTGTCTCATGATGTGGGCTATTCCTTCCTCGTGCACGTCAACGTTAGCTGCCTTGTCCCATATTCCAATGGCTTTAGGCACACAGTACGAGTTAGCTAATGTTGACATGGTACTCAAGGAGTTTTGTGACGTCGCTTCGTGCCATTTCCCGCTGGAAAGCGATTTCGTCACGCGAAACACAATATAAGTTCTGCTATATTTCGGCAACGGAACACGTAAATTAGAACCAATAGAAAGCAAGAACGTTCCCTACGTCACAAGCAGAAGGCAAGACACCGTACAGCAATGGTCGTGTTCCGCAGAAGCTCATATTCGACGGGTTTTATGCTACAACTTGTGAATATATTCTGTTTTTAAGCACCAGCGTGTTGAATGTCTTGAGATGAATCGTTATTGGTAAGAGTTGTAATGAAATGAGTGGAAAAGTCATACTGGTGGTTAAAGAATTTTCGCTTTTAGTTAATTTCTCATTATAGCTCGTGTGTAATAAGAATAAGCCATTTGAAAGCAACAACCTATTTAAGATTCATATTCTAATTGTGAGTTATTAAGATTCAGTCAGATTTTATAAAAACAAAGAGGAGATTGGAGGTACATGTCAACTTAAACATTTTTGGCTAAGGCATTGCATCAGAGTAAGCATTAGAGTGGACACAGTTTCGCGTACCGCTGTGTAGAATTATTTTTCCACCTTCGTATTCCCCAAATGCTGTGAGATTTTCATATGAAATTAATAAAAATAATTTCTGCATTATTTGATGCTATGTAAATATGACTACACTATTTTGTCAGAATATATATATATATACAGGGTGGTCCATTGATCGTGAGCAGGCCAAATATCTCACGAAATAAGCGTCAAACGAAAAAACTACAATGCTTGAAGGGGGAAACCAGATGGTGCTATGGTTGGCCCACTAGATGGCGCTGCCATAGGTCAAACGGAAATCAACTGCGTTTTTTAAATAGGAATCCCCATTTTTTAATTACGTATTGGTGTAGAACATAAAGAAATATGAATGTTTTAGTTGGACCACTTACTTTGCTTTGTGGTAGATAGCGCTGTAATAGTCACAAACATATGCCTCACAATTTTAGATGAACAGTTGTAACAGGTAGGTTTTTTAAATTAAAATACAGAATGTAGGTACGTTTGAACATTTTATTTCGGTTGTTTCAATGTGATGCATGTACCTTTGTGAACTTATCATTTCTGAAAATGTACGCTGTTACAGCGTGATTACCTGTAAATACCGCATTAATGCAATAAATGCTCAAAATGAAGTCCGTCAACCTCAATGCATTTGGTAATATGTGTAACGACATTCCTCTCAACAGCGAGTAGTTTGCCTTCCATAATGTTCACACATGCATTGACAATATGCTGACGCATGTTGTCAGGCTTTGTCTGTGGATCATGATAGCAAATATCCTTCAACTTTCCCCACAGAAAGAAATCCGGGGACGTCAGATCCAGTGAATGTGCGGGGCATGGTATGGTGCTTCGATGACCAATCCACCTGTCATGAAATATGCTATTCAATACTGCTTCAACCGCATGCGAGCTATGTGCCAGACATCCATCATGTTGGAAGTACATCGCCATTCTGTCATGCAGTGAAATATCTTGTAGTAACATTCTACATTATGCACCATTTAGATTGCCATCGATAAAATGGGGGCCAGTTATCCATCCTCCCATAATTCCGCACCATACATTAACCCGCCAAGGTCGCTGATGTTCCACTTGTCGCAGGCATCGTGGATTTTCCGTTGCCCAGTAGTCCATATTATGCCGGTTTACGTTACCGCTGTTGGTGGATGACGCTTCGTCACTAAATAGAACGCGTGCAAAAAATCTGTCAACATCCCGTAATTTCTCTTGTGCCCAGAGGCAGAACTGCACATGACATTCAAAATCATCACCATGCAATTCCTGGTGCATAGAAATATGGTACAGGTGCAATCGATGTTGATGTAACAATCTCAACACCGACGTTTTTGAGATTTCCGATTCTCGCACAGTTTGTCTGCTACTGATGTGCGGATTAGCGGCTAAAACACCTACCTGGGCATCATCATTTGTTGCAGGTCGTGATTGACGTTTCACATGTGGCTGAACACTTCCTGTTTCCTTAAATAACATAAGTATCCAGCAAACGGTCTGGACACTTGGATGATGTCGTCCAGGATACCGAGCAGCATACATAGCACACAGCCGTTGGGAATTTTGACCAGAATAGCCATACAACAACACGATATCGACCTTTTCCATAATTGGTAAACGGACCATTTTAACACGGTTAATGCATCACGAAGCAAATACCGTCCGCACTGACGGAATGTTACGTGATACCACATACTTACATGTTTGTAACTATTACAGCGCCATCTATCACAAAGCAAGAAAAGTGGTCCAACTAAAACATTCATATTTCTTTACGTCCTACACGAATATGTAGTAAAAAACGGGGTTCCTATTTTTAAAAAACGCAGCTGATATCCGTTTGACCCATGGGAGCGCCATCTAGCGGGCCAACCATAGCGCAATCTGGTTTCCCCCTTCAAGCTAGACGAGTTTCATTCTTTGTAGCTTTTTCGTTTGATGCTTATTTCGTGAGATATTTGGCCCGGTCACTATCAATGGACCACCATATATATATATATATATATATATATATATATATATATATATATATCTATCGACCTGCCAGCGCTTTTGTTTGGTAAGTTTCATCATCTTTCTTTTTAGACATATTTTTCCCACGTGGAATGTTTCCCTCTATTATTTTTTTATATATATATATATATATATATAAAACAAAGATAAGGTGACTTACCGAACAAAAGCGCTGGCAGGTCGATGGACACGCAGACAAACACAAGCACACACACAAAATTCAAGCTTTCGCAACAAACTGTTGCCTCATCAGGAAAGAGGGAGGGAGAGGGGAAGATGAAAGGAAGTGGGTTTTAGGGGAGAGGGTGGGGAGTCATTCCAATCCCGGGAGCGGAGGGACTTACCTTGGGGGGAAAAAAGGACAGGTATACACTCGCACACACGCGCATGTCCATCCACGCATGCAGACACAGGCAGACATATTTAAATATGTCTGCTTGTGTCTGTATGTGTGGATGGATGTGTGCGTGTGTGCGAGTGTATACCTGTCCTTTTTTCCCCCTAAGGTAAGTCTTTCCGCTCCCGGGATTGGAATGACTCCTTACCCTCTCCCTTAAAACCCACTTCCTTTCGTCTTCCCCTCTCCTTCCCTCTTTCCCGATGAGGCAACAGTTTGTTGCGAAAGCTTGAATTTTGTGTGTATGTTTGTGTTTGTTTGTGTGTCTATCGACCTGCCAGCGCTTTTGTTTGGTAAGTTTCATCATCTTTCTTTTAGACATATATATATATATATATATATACACACACACACACACACACACGTGTGTGCGTGTGTGTGTGTGTGAGAGAGAGAGATTGATTTGGTGAACTTTTATAAGCTGTCTTTCCTGAGTGGACGTGTATGTTCCATTTTTGTCTTATTACACATCCACATAGATATTAAAATTTTTATTTATGTATACCACAAAGAGAACAATCAAGACTACTAAATGGTCAGGAAACGAGATGTTCGTGTAAATAGAGGAGAGGTAGGAGTTCTACATGCATCCATTTTTGTGAATGTACTGTATTATTTGTGATCCAAATAAATCTGACAAAACGCCGACGGAGAGGGCAAAATCACGTCAACCATGTGCCGACAGCGCTGTACCTCATGACTTGCAATAGCCCATCTGTGTGCACTTCGACGTTAGATGCTTCGTCCCATGTGCTAACATCTTTAGTTGCCGCCGATCGGTCATATTGCGTGCGCCACTTCAAAGTTAAAGAACTTGTGTCCTATTTCACACTTTCTGGCGTCAGTAACTTGATATCAAATTTTGCCATTCAAATGCACCTGATGAATCGAAAGTACCTCATGAAACTGCTTGTTTTAGGCCATAAAAAAGCCGTAGCAAGTTCTTAAATGTGGCATCAGAACCCCTAACACATACCCACTGGACAATACAAATTCTGATGCTACGTGACGAAGCTGTGTTGGCGAAGCTTCGTGTATTTTGCTTGGTGAACAGCGCACTAGTGCGTTGGTCACATTAGCGACTTCCTAATTTTATCCTGCAATTATCCAAGATGGCCGCAATACAATGTCCAGACTTTTGTTGAGTTTCTTCACGTCTACAAGTTAGCTGACAATTATTTCATGCACGTAAGGACGTAGTACAATAACTCCTTTTCATTTAGTCAAAACCTGTTATCGATCCGAAAACAACAGTCGAATGAGCAACTCTAATCTGTCTGTTCAGCAGAATACAGGGTGATTCAAAAAGAATACCACAACTTTAGGAATTTAAAACTCTGCAACGACAAAAGGCAGAGCTAAACACTATCTGTCGGCGAATTAAGGGAGCTATAAAGTTTCATTTAGCTGTACATTTGTTCGCTTGAGGCGCTGTTGACTAGGCGTCAGCGTCAGTTGCTGCTAAGATGGCGACCGTTCAACAGAAAGCTTTTTGTGTTATTGAGTATGGCAGAAGTGAATCGACGACAGTTGTTCAGCGTGCATTTCGAACGAAGTATGAACGTGACTCGCCTAAGGTGAACGTTTTCTGTGCCATTTCAGCCAATAAAGTTTTTGGTCCCTTTTTCTTCGAAGGTGCTACTGTAACTGGACTACAGTATCTGGAGATGTTAGAGAATTGACTGTTCCCTCAGCTCGAACAAGAAGCACAACAATTCATATTTCAGCAGGATGGAGCGCCACCACATTGGCACTTATCTGTCCGTAACTACCTGAACGTCAACTACCCGAGGCGATGGATCGGCCGCCAGGCAGCCCATGACGGAGCACTTCATCACTGGCCTCCAAGAAGCCCTGATCTTACCCCCTGCGATTTTTTCTTATGGGGGTATGTTAAGGATATGGTGTTTCGGCCACCTCTCCCAGCCACCATTGATGATTTGAAACGAGAAATAACAGCAGCTATCCAAACTGTTACGCCTGATATGCTACAGAGAGTGTGGAATGAGTTGGAGTATTGGGTTGATATTGCTCGAGTGTCTGGAGGGGGCCATATTGAACATTTCTGAACTTGTTTTTGAGTGAAAAAAAACCTTTTTAAATACTCTTTGTAATGATGTACAACAGAAGGAAGCTGCCTACTTTGGTTATTTTCATTCTATCATGTCGTATGGCATAATATTTTGGGGCAACAAGCCTTTAGCCAAAAAAATATTTACTGCACAGAAGAGAGCTGTTAGAATCATGAGTGGTGTTCATCCAAGATATTCTTGCAGAAGTCTGTTTCATAAGTTACAAATATTAACACTTACCTCTCAATTCATATTTTCTTTGATGATTTTTGTTTCTAACAACCTATCTCTTTTTAAAACTAATAGTGAATGTCATGATCATAATACTAGGTCTAAAAATGATCTACACAGGGATCTGAAACATTTAAGTCTTGTTCAGAAAGGTGTTCATTATTCAGCCACAAAAATTTTCAACTCCCTTCCATCAGGTATTAAAGATCACATTAATGTCTTACCTACTTTTAAATGTAAATTGAGAGAATACCTAATGGTAAATTCCTTCTATTCTCTTGATGAGTATCTACAGATAAAGCAATGATTTTTTATACTGATAAAAATTTGTTTGCTATAGATCACATTAACTGTTTAATTTGGAAAATGTACTATATTTCCTTTTTAGGTATTGTTTTATATTACTTGAGCTATACCTTTGATTTGATTTTAACCTACAAACTTATTCATAATCTTATGGTACATTTTTGTCATTTTATATATGTGTATTATTTGTTTAATTTGGAAAATTTACTATATTTCCTTTTTAGGTATTGTTTTATATTACTTGAGCTATACCTTTGATTTGATTTTAACCTACAAACTTATTCATAATCTTATGGTACATTTTTGTCATTTTATATATGTGTATTATATCTGTTGTATGTAATCATGACTCATTCCACACCCTTGTGATTTATCACAATACGGATTAATGGAATACGAAATAAATAAACAAATAAAAAAAAAAGAAGGTTATATTATGTTTCTTTCATTAAATACACATTTTTAAAGTTGTGGTATTCTTTTTGAATCACCCTGTATTTAGCGTACTAAGCCAGTTATCGCCAGCAGGGCGATAGCTGGTACGCAGCCAGAATATTCACGGCGATGGCCGGTAACGGTTGGTTATATTTGCATGTATCACATAATTGTGCGAAGCTTCGTGACGTTAGATGCAGGTGCAGCTTCAACATTACAAAAGTTTAGAGCAAATGAACGTTATATCTGGCCACAAAGTCATGGCGGTTTATGGGATTTGATAGAAAAAGTTTCCCCTACAATTGGAAATTTGTGGTAAGTTCCTGTGGGACCAAACTGCTAAGGTCATCGGTCCCTAGGCTTACATACCACTTAATCTAATTTAAACTAACTTACGCTAAGGACAAACACACACACCCATGCCCGAGGGAGGACTCAAACCTCCGACGGGGGCAGCCGCGTGAACCGTGGCAAGGTCCCCGGACCGCACGCCTACCCCGCGCAATTGCTCCAATATCAAAATTGAAAGCTTTCATGGAATCTTGCTTCCAGTGGCGCATGTCGATTGTTTGATAATTCGTTTATATTTTTGCATTAATGAAACAATGACAAATAAGGAAACATATGTTTCTATCTAGTCTTTCTGTCAGAAAACTGGTGGAAAAGAAACTAGCATCTCCCAGAAAGAATACAAATGCCGTCTTTAAATACGTATTTAATTTTTTTGTACTAGGACGACCGGTGTGAGCAATAAGCACCGGAATAAGAATAGCTTACGTGAACTAGAAATTTTATAGATTGATATTTTAAAAGATTTCACTTATTTTCCGTTTGTTTTGTTTCTCATCGTATATTGCAAGAGTGTTGTCACTTTCAAATGAGTGTAAACGAGCTAGCATCAACCAATCATTGTGCGATGCCGCAGCGGAATATTCCAATACCCTTGTTGCGTGCAAGAAATACCTATGATGTTTATAGTCTGGCGAGCACCGAACAACTCTGGATTTGAAAGGTTGTTTTAGTATTATTTATTTTATGACAAACTGATTCTGCTAAGACATTATTCGCCATAATAAAATAAATACAAATGAAATATGATGGGAAGTGTACTTACTGCTCACATGTAGATATAAGGACGACTCTCCCATCTTCCCAAGAGTGGAGTGTTTGTTGCACACAGCGCAGTTTGCATTGAATTTATCATCAGATGATATAACCCAATTCTTGAATTCATCGTTTTTTTACCAAGATGATTGAAAACACGTTTACCCACTAAGGAATTTTAAATTTTCAGTAATGGGCAGTAGCACTTTTAGATTAGATTAATACTTGTTCCATAGATCATGAATACGATACTTCGTAATGATGTGAAACGTGTCAGGTTAATAAAGGATGTCTGTACAAGATATTACATTACACAAAATATAGCATGACACTAATGTTTAAGTTGTTGTTGTTTTTCCCTTAATTTATATCTAAAAATTCAGCCAGTGAGTAGAAGGAGTTGTCATCTAGAAATTCTTTTAATTTATTTTTAAATGTTAGTTGGCTATCTGTCAGGCTTTTGATGCTGTTTGGTAAGTTACCACAGACTTTTGTGGCAGCATAATTTACCCCTTTCTGTGTCAAAGTCAGATTTAACCCTGCATAGTGAAGATCGTCCTTTCTCCTGGTGTTATAGCTATGCACACTGCTATTACTTTTGAACTGGGTTGGATTATTAACAACAAATTTCATACGTAAACATATATATACTGTGAGGTTACTGTGAGGATCCCTAGATCGTTAAATAGATGTCTGCAGGATGACCGTGGGTGGGCTCCAGCAATTATTCTGATTACATGTTTTTGAGCAATGAATACTTTTCTACTCAACAATGAATTACCCCAGAATATGATGCCATACGAAAGCAGTGAATGAAAGTAGGCATAGTAAGCTAATTTACTGAGATTCTTATCACCAAAATTTGCAATAACCCTAATAGCATACATAGCTGAACTCAGACATTTCAGCAGACCATCAGTGTGTTGCTTCCAGTTTAACCTCTCATCAATGGAGACACCTAAAATTTTTGAAAATTCTACCTTAGCTAAAGACTTCTGTCCAAAGTCTATATTTATTACTGGAGTAGTGCCATTTACTGTACGGAACTGTATATACTGTGTTTTATCAAAATTTAAAGAGAGTCTGTTTCCTGAGAACCACTTAATAATTTTGTGAAAAACATCATTTACAATTACATCACTTAGTTCTTGGTTTTTGGATGTTATTACTATACTTGTATCATCAGCAAAAAGAACTAACTTTGCATCTTCATCAATGTGGAATGGTAAGCCATTAATGTATATCAAGAACAGTAAAGGACCTAAGACCGAACCCTGTGGGACCCCGTACTTGATAGCCCCCCAGTTTGAGGAATCAGCTGTTGTTTTAACATTACATGAACCACTTATTTCAACTTTCTGCATTCTTCCAGTTAAGTATGAATTAACCCATTTGTGCACTGCCCCACTCAAACCATAATGATTTAGCTTATCTAAAAGAATTCCATGATTTACACAATCAAAGACCTTTGAGAGATCACAAAAAATACCAATGAGTGATGTCTGGTTATTCAGAGCATTTAATATTTGATCAGTGAAAGCGTATATAGCATTTTCTGTTGAAAAGCCTTTCTGAAAACCAAACTGACATTTTGTTAGTACTTTATTTTTACAAATATGGGAGGCTACTCTTGAATACATTACTTTCTCAAAAAATTTTGATAGAGCTGTCAGAAGAGAGATTGGGCAGTAGTTGTTGACATCCGACATATCCCCCTTTTTATGCAATAGTTTTACAATGGCATATTTCAGTCTATCGGGGAAAACACCCTGCTCCAAAGAGCTATTACATATGTGGCTGAGAATCCTACTTATCTGTGGGGAACAAGCTTTAAGTACCTTGCTGGAAATGCCATCAATTCCATAAGAGCTTTTACTTTTCAGTGAGTTTATTGTTTTACTGATTTCAGAGAGAGAGGTTGGTGGAATTACAGTTGTTTCAAACTGCACAGGTATGGCCTCTTCTATTAGTAGCCTTGCCTCTTCTAGTGAAGATCTAGATCCTATTTTCTCCACAACATTTAAAAAATGATTATTGAAAATATTTTCAATTTCTGATTGTTTGTTAGTACACTTGTCATTCCGTTTTATGGCACTAAAGTCTTCCTGTGCTCTTGGTTGCCCTGTTTCCCTTTCAATAATATTCCAAATTGCTTTAATTTTATTATCAGAGTTACTGATCTCAGACATGATACACATGCTTCTGGACTTTTTAATAACTTTTCTTAGTACCGCACAATAGTTTTAATAATATTGAACAATTTCGGGGTCAGTACTCCCTCTTGCTGTTAGATACAGTTCTCTTTTAAAGTTACAAGATATTCTTATTCCTTTAGTTAGCCAAGGTTTTTTATATGTTTTCTTGGAATTATGTTTAACTATTTTCTTGGGAAAACAATTTTCAAATACGCTTAAAAATGTATCGTGAAATAAGTTATATTTCAGGTTTGCATCGGGTTCCTTATACACTTCATCCCAGTCTAGCTGCTATAGGCTTTCTTTAAAGTTTGCAATATTTATATTGTTAATTGAATGCACTGCTTTGAAAGTCTGATTTGATATACTGCATGGAGCTATGTCATGTACTGTAACTAGCTGTGCACCATGATCTGAAAGACCATTCTCAACAGGATAAGCATTTATGTCTTTAAACTTATCTTGGTCTATAAAAAAGTTATCTATCAATGTACTGCTGTTCTTTGTTATCCGAGTAGGAAAATCAATGACAGAGCTCAAATTGAGAGAACTGAGTAACAGTACAAGGTCATTCTTCCTACTACACTCTTTCGGGGAATCAACATTGAAATTCCCACAAATGATAATGTGCTTCCCCCTATCTGACAGATAGCACAACAAAGCATCCATGTTTTCTAGAAATAGCTGGAAATTCCCAGAGTGGGACCTATACACTGTTACACTTATGAAAGTGCCATCATTTAGTTTAAGTTCAGTGGCACATGCTTCCATATGTTGCTCTACACAAAATTTTTTTAGTTTCTAAATTTTTTACACTGTGGAAGCTTTTGACATATATGGCAACTCCTCCTCTCATCATATTATCTCTACTTACATGTGCAGCTATTTTGTACCCATTGATACTAACCTTTTGCATATCAGTGACAATGTGATGCTCAGACAGGCATAGTGCATCTAATACATTCTCAGTTTCTATATCTTCTAAACAAAGCAGAAGCTCATCAGTTTTATTCTTCAATCCCCCAATATTTTGATGAAATGTACTAACATTATTTTTCACTTTACTTTTGTGAGTATCTTGAACTTTTTTTTAACATCTTTGGTACTTGTCTGGTGTTTCCCACTGGACACTGATCTTACACTAAAAAAGAGTTTCCACCATGGGATGTAGTTCCTCCCCCCTTTAAATTTCCTGCTATCAGCCCAGCCAGTTTACCCTTCCCTTTCTTGTTGAGGTGTAGGCCATGTCTAGTATAGTCCCACCTACAGAGTGAATCAACAGGAACCACACCAGTGTGTGACCCCGCACCAGATCCAAGTAGCCGTTCCAACTCCAAATTAACTCTCCTGACAGAAGAGCTCAAATGAGGTCGGTTGTGGCACTCCAGAACTGACACAAACCCAACACCAGTATGACTCGATGTTGATGCAATCTTTGCCAGGTCACACTCTATGCTGTACCCCGGACCTCTTTCAATACTGTTGCCCGGCCCACCCACAATAACCACGCTATCTTCCTCAGTAAAGCCTCTACATAGTGAACCTAAATCCTCTGTAACCTGCCCCAGTCCAGCATTAGGTTTGAAAAAACTTGTGACCTGGTATTCTGACCCTAATTCATCCTGCAGAAGTTGGTCCACACTCCTAGCATGCGAACTACCTAGCAACAAGACTTTCTTTCTCTTTGCAGACTTCCCTACATTCTTATTCAATTTGCTGCTGAAAGCTTGTTGAGCCCTGTCTACATCTACTTCTGTGAGAAGCTCATCAGTTTCTGACTGAGGCAACAGGTCAAACCTATTTTGTACATTAATAACAAAGCTGTCAGAAGAATTTCTTGGCCTGTTCCATATGCCTGTTGCCACTGCCCACCCCCGTTTACCCTTCTCCACCCTTAACCTGCCCAGTTCTCGCCTAGCCTCATCTAACTCAGCCTGAAGGGCAGCAATTTTCCTCTCCTGT
Organism: Schistocerca americana; assembly: GCF_021461395.2. Classification (NCBI taxonomy): domain Eukaryota; kingdom Metazoa; phylum Arthropoda; class Insecta; order Orthoptera; family Acrididae; genus Schistocerca; species Schistocerca americana. Next base: position 445,884,494 of record NC_060120.1, read on the forward strand.
TCCACAATCTTTCTATCTCTACTGCATAGCCTACAGAACCACTGATGAGTCTCACTCATTTTCCCAATTCCCATGCCACTACAATCGCCCCAATGAAAAAAGTTACTACATCCATCACACCAGACCCCGGAGCTAACGATTCTACGGCACGTCAGGCACTTTACACTCATGGTACAAATCGATTTTAGTGACAGAAAGACAATTAAGTTACCGGAAAACAATGAAAATACGTGTACGAAAAATTAGGCCTACTCGCGACTATGTAAACAGTGGTTCAGAAGTTTTTTACTGGAAATTACTTAAGAAATGACGATACTCTACAGATACAAAGGGGCAGCAAACGTATTTAGCACATTAAACTATCAGTAAAAGCACTTAAAATTACGGTATGAAGTTTAATCTGAAAGCTCAAAAGTTCGGCCTGACCGCGATATGTAAACAAAACGAAATCTGCATCAAAGGACTAAAAAGCTGTACCCCACAGTGTACTGACGAAAAGGACTGAATGGAAAGGCAATGCATGATTCAGTAAAATATTTATTCTTCTCATCACACATAAAATCTATTGAATAGCAATGAAGACACGTGCCCTCCTTACTAGTCCAAATCTAACAGCAGTAGCGATACAAAGAAAACTACAGTGAATGGGCAGAAGGAATGCAACCTCATACATTTCGGAAATTTTCCGGTGAAGTAGGCAAGCCCTCTACAGTTTGATTATAGAAAGAAAAGAAGGCGGCTTGTTCTACGTGTAATGTTGACGTCTTTCGTCGACTTTCTTGTTAACTGCCCTCTGTGTCCCGTTGTAGCCATTTGCCAAGCTCAGTGAACTAACATTGTGGATTTCACACATTTTGCTGCAAATAAGTCTGATACCACAACTCATGCCCACAGTCTGTATAATGAGTGCGTGAGCCCTTGTTAACAACTGTGTACAATATATCATAGTTGCTGTATAGTACGAGATGCACGCACCTGTAGGTTGCTAGCGTTGCGCGCCTTCTTTCCGTAGCCAGATTGTATATGGGCGGTAACCTTTTGCTTTTCTTCATGGCTGTTGTCTCATACACGAGCGATTATTTCCACTTGTACAGTTTTTTGGGCCTTAAACTTTAAAATATTGCCTTTTTAGGGGCCTCTGCAAAGGATTTTGAAAGTTATGGCCTTTTTAAAGCGCATGGGAACCCATTTTTACATATTGAAAAATTACTTCAAAGAGCACCTGTAAAGACAAATTCGAACTGCCCATTATGGCAGTCACATCACTGCACCATCATGTCAAGGTCTATTCAAGCTGTCTATCACATCACAGCACTTCAAGTCATTTCAAGTCATGTGATCTCAACTTGCATTGCTGCCCTCAACTGCTCTTTTCACGGGAATTGCGACCTTCGCAAGACGATCTTCAACTGCCTGAACACGTGAAGTGCACACACACAACACAGTAGTAGCCTATATATGGAGATGCTGGAGTCCACTTTTGTTTGAAAATGACATTTATTGCACTCAAATGGTTTGCAGCTTGGAGGAATAGCCTGTATATTAGAGAAGGGAGACAGAAGTGCAAAACAACACAAAGTAGGTTTGTGGTTCTGAAAAAATGTCATTATGTGGTACAGAAGGGGATTTTCACACATTATGCAAGGAGCTTGAGGAAGAGGATTCTGCAGTTTATATTTTGGAAAACTGAAGCATCAGTTTTTCATTTGTTACTGCATCCAGAATTACTAAGAGGCACGCAAAGGCTAAATTTAGTTGCTAGTCTAGTACAAAATTTTGTGCATTATCATATCTTCTTCAATACCTTCCCCTTCAAGATATATAGGTTTTCTTTACATGTTGTACTTGCCTTTTACAAGTTCAAGTGCCTTGCTTGTTCTGGGGTTACCTAGTGAAACTACATTATTATTTTCCACTGTTGCTTGCAAAACTATTTCAGACGGAATTCAGAGAGCTCCTTAACAATAAATAGGTCTGCCACAAATAATATTTAAACAATCAATTTGTAGCATCTGAAAGGGTCAATGTATTTCTTTATGTGACACTAAAAATCCTGACAGCACATCGGTACAAATAAACTCCACCTATCAATCAATCTGATTCTACCCACAGATTTTTTTCGCTTCAAGTTGAAGCCATGTTGCAATCCATATCTATAAAAATTCCACTTTATAAATATAATAGAGGGCAAGTAATTTAGTACACTCATATTCTGCAATTCAGACTGCTGTCTCACTGCTTCAATTAATCTGTCATAATTTATTATAAATATTAACAAAAGAAATAACGAAATGAAAGAATTTATAGCAAATAACGAATAACAAAAATATCAACCATGAAAATCACAATGAAATGAAATATGCAGCTCTGTCCATTGCAATGTATTGGGAGGAAATGACCTTGTGTGCCACATGATCAGCAACACGTGGATGATATCAGCCATCAAAACTTCCAGAGAAAACTTGATGGTATGCAAATTGAAGAAGATCACTGCTGACAGGTGCAGCGGGACATTATGCAGAATCAGTGGTGACCCTGCTTACTACACAGGGGTGATAACCACTGCGCCGTCTGGGACACAGCATTATCGCAACTGCGCAGACTATCTTGGCATGCTGCACGGCCCCTCTGCATTCATATAACTTTGACGGTGCCATTATATGACATGACGGGACAGAACGGAATGGCCCGTGTGGATGCTGCTATTTGAGATGCATTGTAGAATGTTTTGACAGGGTGGAACGGGATGTGGGGTGACATGATGGCCAGTATGAATTAGCCTTAACTCAGACACAGCATTGTTATCTTAAGTGAGCTTGATACCCCTCTTCCTGATGAAATTAAATATTGCCACAGTTATCCAAAATTAGCTTCTAATAATACCTAACACTAAGACGCCTCTCCCAAAGAATCTAGCCACTCATCGATTATGCATCTGTGACTGTACTTTGTTCATCATAAGAATAAACAGAAACACAACGATTGGTCAGCAACCACAGCACACAAACTAAGTTCACACTCTGTGTGGTGGCTGAGGAAGCAATCATAAAGGCATTCCCCATTTTCTGTTGCCCCTATCAGTCACTGCACAGAGTGTCAAAGTAGTTTGTGTGTATAATACTAGTGTTGTTAAGCAATTGGAAGTATGTCCAACCACTCTGTGGATCTAATTTATGTGTTAGTTATCATATTATTGTGTTACTGTAAATGAAACTTTAATATAATCTAATATATAAACAGCCATCAACACTTTTCTTAATCATACTTTAGTGAAGTAATTTTTATTTAAAAATTGAATACAGTCACAGTCTCTGTAAATGCTAGTTGTGCTTTGATTGCAACACTGTTAGTATGTATTGTGATAATGGTTGACACCGATGCCTGCTTCGTAGTGAAGTATGCATGTGGAACATCATTAATGATGGTGAGAAACAAGTTGTTCTTGATCTTTTTCACAAGATTAGAGAGAAAATTGGTTTTGAAGTTTTTCTAGTATCTAAATGTACCAAATAGAAGGCAGTATTGATATGAGATGTCTGGCTTAGTCAATAGCATTGGAATTTTGTAATTGTGCACTGAGTGGGTCACTGGTACTAATCTCACAGTAGCCTTCCCTTTTTTTGTACATACATTATTTAATATGAAATTCATTAAATCTACATTAATTAACACATACTTAATAACCATTTTTATCAAAAATGCAAATCTCATTTCTACTTACATATTTCATGCAAAATTCGAGTTCTCATTGCAAATATAAATTCTTACTTATCAATATTATATAAAGATTATTTATGTAAGAAATCATGACACTTAAATTTTTGGCAATAAAATGAAAAATCAGATATTCTTTATTTGGACTGTGTCCGTTGTTTTGTATCACAGATGTGGTCTCACTTGAGGGAGAGTGATAATTGTAGGAACATGGAAAACAATATTTTTCATGGCATCAAGCACACCATAGAAACGCTGCTTTTTTACAGCTGCTACCATTCCACTGCAATCTGAATGCACTAGAATTGATCTGGAGCCAAATTATAGGATTTTCAAGAAATAATAATACATTTAAGTTGCCAAGCATATTGGAAATAATGCATAAAGTTTTGCCACATTTCACTACAAACTCTGTTCAAATGCAGAACAGCACATCATGAAAAAAGCGGAGAAAATGTGTTTTTGGGTGAATTCGTGTATTCTGTTGTAGACTGCCTCACTATCAACGTAGCAGATGACAGTTCCAGTACAGAAATGTATTCCTCGGATTCAGTGGCTATATGATAAAATGCTTGTATGTCACACATAGCTCACACAGAAAAGTCACTGTGTGCTGAAGTTAGGAATTTTGATCACTCTTGTTTTTAATTACAATACTATGTTAGCTAAGAATGAGAGCATGTTATGTTTTCCATCTGGTTAACTAAGAAGCATATTGTCAGAACTTTACCATATATTATTTCATTCTGTTTAAAAACTAAGTGGCATTCAAATCTGTATTGTTTCTCTGCTCATCTCTTTTTATGCATTAACTGCAACTGTTCACATCATTGCAGGTTAATTGGTCCACTTGGTTGGTCCGTGTTGTCCAAGTTAAACGCACTGGTAAAGCTGTTCCCCCATATCATCGCTGCATTGCTGTGCCCATTATGCACAGCATAAAGCATATCCTTACTATCATACTTTACTGTTCTCGAGACAGCTCGGTTTCCGCTCCGGGTGAAACAAAATCCAATAAGATTCCAGCAAACACAGAGAAATACATAGTGTGATGTTTATATTAGGTTTATTCTTACTCTGAATGTAGTATGGCATTCCTTATCCAGTTCTCTGAAGGTCATATTAAAGCTTTGACAAATCTAATCCAGAAATACATCTTACATGCTATATCCGCACATGCTCCTAATCCCCACCCTCTCCCTCACCAAGCTGTAAATGCCCCATTATTATCTAGGATAACTGTAGACTGGAACAACTTAGCTACACACTTTGTCTGGCCTTTGCCCACATCCTACCACACCTCTTCCAAAGTGGTGTCTCACTGCCTGTGCACTATATGAAATGTTCTGGTCCTTCTTTTTCAAACACAAACCCTTGCCACGTTAAGTCACTGGTGACAAGACCATGGGCATGAGGGATGTTGGTGTATGGTATAGTGAAACAAGCCCTTAGAAAACCTTCTTTTGCGATTGAAGAAGAGATCAATACCACACCATTTTCTTCACATTAGGACTATATTTCAAAATTAGACCAAATCAAGTATGCAAATAAACACTAACAACTTCGTCAGTGCAAGTAGACATAATCCACACCATAGTTAAACCAGTTATATCACTTAATAGAAAAATGACGCACCTCTGTAAAATAATTTCTTTACATTTTTCATATTTATGTTCAGAGGAAAGGTAGAATGGATTATAACTGTATTTAAATGTTTATTAGTGCATGCAAACTAAAAGCATTTTTGCACAACTGCATTTAAGTGTCTAAATCATATCTCTTACACATTGATTCAAAGTTCAACTAATGACCAAATTTGAATAGATTAATTAAAGACATAAAAATACCAATCCTTCTTATATTTTTAGTTATCTGCTTTAGCTAGTAGCTTGTTATGCTTTGGCACTTGACAATGTTGCACAACAAACTGAGTTTTTATAAGTTGTGATTGATATACAGCAGTAATGAGGCTTTTGGGAATAAACAAATGGAAAAGATCTTGTGTCCAGTTTAATTATTAAACAACCCAATGCACACCTTTTGAAAACAACTGGAGAAAGTAGAACCATACTGGTGCACCAACCACATAAGAATCTGAATTCAAATTCTTAAATTGAATGTACCATATTTTTCTTGCCATATAACTACAAGCACTGACACATAAACAGATGTATTGTCATCATTGTCATAAGAACTAGCCATCAATCTACTACTTTTTATATTTCAGAGGGATTTACAATAGGGAAGTGGTGTCAACAGTGACCAGTAGTAAAGCAGGAGGCAAAGGGGTGAGGATGGTGTGCAGATAGTGAAGGATGTGGTTGGCGTCTTTGACATGTGATGCTAGATTTTGGGCAGTGGGTTGGAGATGTTGGTCAACGAGGGCCAAAATTCTCACAATGGTGCCACTGTAACCAACTACAATGGGGTTTTCAGGAGTGTGGATTTTGGGGAGCATATAGAAGGTGAGTGTGTGGGATTTAATAGGGCTGAGGAGAAAAATAGATTCAGGGAAAAGAATATGGGAAGGGCCTAACATTTTAAGCAGGGATTGTAGGTTATGTTGGACTCCTTAGGTGGAATAACTCAGGCAGAGTGTGTAAGTGGAGGATCAGAAAGTTGGAAGAGGCCTTTTACCAGGTAATCACTGCGATTCATAACAACAGTGGTGGAACCTTTCTCTGTAGGTAGGATGATTAGGTCTAATCTGTTCTGAGACTGTGTATGGCTGGCCTTTATTTTGCAGAATGTTGGTGTTGTTAGGGAGGGGCATTGAGAAGGGATCGCTCTGGCAGAGTTTGTAGATTATGTTCGAGTTTTAGATTATGTTGAGCATTTTGCTTTGCTTACCTTGAACATTGTAAATTCAACATTTCTCCTGTTGTCATGAGCTGAACCACACCACTTTTGATCTTAATCCTCACTCATCAACTGTTTGATTAAGTAGATGATATCTGCCATCAGTGAAAAAAAAATTAAAAGACTATCAAAATTGCCATTCTCTTTTAATGGTCAATGTTTTTTTTAGTTGGTGTACAACTAAAACTAAAAGGATTTCTTCTTTGGGTTTACTGACTGTTAACACTAAATTGTTGTAAGAGCCACAGGAGCATCACAGAGAATGATATCATAGAGATAAGCTACGAGGGTGGTTTGAAAAGTTCTCGGAACAGAATAGAAAAAAGTAATTACATCACTGAAATTTTTTTTAGTTTTCAATGCAGTCTCCTTGTAGATTAATACACTTTGTCCAATGATGTTCCAGTGCCTTGATCCCATCTCGAAAATGAGTTTCTTCCAGGCTTGCTAAATAGTTGTCAACTCCGGCTAACAGTTCTTCATTTGAAGTGAATCTTCATCTGTCAAGAAAAATTTTCAGTTTTGGGAAGAGATGGAACTCTGACAGAGCTATATCTGGTGAATAAGGTAGGTGTGGCAGCAATTCATACCTTAGTTCATGGAATTTTGCCATGGTGACAGCACATGTCTGCAGGCACGCATTGTCTTGATGGAAGATGACTTTCTTCCTTGCTAAACCTGGCCTCTTTTCACGTATCTTTTGTTGCACTTTGTTCAAGAGATTAGCATAATATTCTCCAGTAATTGCTTGACCAGTGGGGAGATAACCTACAAACAGAATCCCCTTGGCATCCCAGAACACTTATGAAATGACCTTTCCCGTCAAAGGAATTTTCTTTGCTTTCCTTGGTGACAGAGAATCAGCATGTTTCCAGTGCTTTTACTGTTGTTTTGTAAAACCAGCACAAAAAGTCTTGTTTGTTTCTCCTAAAATGGGCCAAACATTTTTCCAATACGAAGTGCGGCTAGAAAAAAACCGGACTGATGCTGGAAAAAACATTTATTTACAATTATTTACAATTTCATGTTATCTCCTTCAATGTACTCTCCTCCTCGGTCTCTACACCGTTCCATAAGAATTTTCCACTGTTCATAGCAATGCTGCAGATCATTTTCGGTAAGTCCATACATTACTTCCGTCGCTTTTTCTTTTACTGCTTCAGCAGTCTCAAATCTAGTTCCTTTCAAAGCTGACTTGACTTTAGGGAAAAGAAAAAAGTCACAGGGGGCCAAATCAGGTGAGTAGGGTGGATGATCTAAGATGGGAATGTTGTGTTTTGCCAAAAACGTCTTCACTGACAACGCACTGTGAGCTGGGGCATTGTCTTGGTGAAGGATCCATGACTTTTTTCTCCACAAATCGTTCCGTTTTCTCCGTACTCGCTCACGTAGGGTAGCCAGGACGCTAATGTAGTAATGCTGATTCACTGTTTGTCCCTCTGGTACCCAATCAATGTGCACGATCCCTTTGATGTCAAAAAAAACAATCATCATTGCCTTGAATTTCGATTTTGACATTCGTGCTTTTTTTGTCGTGGAGAACCAGGAGTTTTCCAATGCATCGATTGGCGTTTAGTTTTGGGATCGTAAGTAAAAAACCACGATTCATCGCAAGTAATAACATTTTGTAAGAAGGTGGGATCACTTTCAATGTTTTCCAGGATGTCAGAACAAATCATTCTTCGGCGTTCCTTCTGTTCAATTGTGAGACACTTTGGAACCATTTTTGAACACACTTTGTTCATGTTGAAACTTTCATGAAGAATCTGCCTAACACTTTCCTTGTCAACTCCTGTTAACTCAGACACTGCTCTGATTGTTAAACGGCGATCTTGTCGAACAAGTTTACCGATTTTTTCAATGTTTGCATCAGTTTTTGGTGACAATGGTCTGCCAGTGCGAGTGTCATCACTGGTGTCTTCGCGGCCATCTTTAAATCGTTTAAACCACTCAAACACTTGTGTTTGCGATAAACAATCATCGTCGTACACTTGTTGTAACATTACAAACGTTTCACTTGCAGATTTTCCTAGTTTGAAACAAAATTTGATGTTAACACGCTGTTCTTTCTGTACACTCAACATTTTCCGACGCACAGACAAAACGTCAACTACTTAAAACAGACGCCACGGGCAGACTGAGTGCAGGAGGCAGATGAAACTCGAGCAGTAGGCGGAGCGAGAGTCACGTGACAGGCCACGCGACTTTCAGCCTTATTGCATTCGTTTTATTGTTTCACCAGTAGTAGTCCAGTTTTTTTCTAGCCACACCTCGTATGTCCATTCTCAAACATTTTTGATCCAACGCCAAGAGCAGCGTCACCTATCATGCAGATAATTTTTTCATTTCTGATTCTTCAGTTAAAATGTGATACACCCTTTCAGATGACATTTGGCAAGTGTGAGAAATTTCATGCACTTTCAGTCAGTGATCCTCCATGACCATTTTGTGCACTTTTGCAATGATTTCTGGAGTAGTGACACGTCTTGGCCAACCACTGTGCCGACATCATCTAAGCTCTCTCAACCAAATTTAAATTCATTTATCTACTTTGCAACAGTTGAATACGAAGAGCAGAGTCCCATAGTGTATTCTGGGAATCAACATGAATGTCCTTTGCTTTCATATCTTTCTTTACGAAGTACTTAATCACTGCTCGAATCTCGATTTTTTCTATCTTTGCAAATCACTCTATGGGAACAACAACAGAGCAACATCACAGCCACAGCTCTCTTCCAAGAGCACTGATGTGGCAAGTGTTTACAGGTAACAGTCCAATGAATATCACGTGAACAACTTGTTGCGCTAGTGCTAACTTCTCGTGGTGATTCTCAGAACTTTTAAAACCATCCTCGTATAATGACAAGATGGTACATAAACCTGCAACAATTTTTAACGTATTTAGCAATCACTTTTTAACTGCAGAAGAATATATGTGTTGTAAGGGTTTGTTAAATATTGCCATGAATTTATAATAATGAGCTGACCACAACATACATGACTCAATGTGAATAGCTCCAGTCACTATTAGTGAAGTTAAAAATGTAATCAATGCCTTAAAAAAATACTGAAGATAATGACAACACTTCATCTATGGTTATAAAGCACAGTAGCGGTCAAATATGTCAAGTTCTGTGTCACACTTTCAATATATCTTCGCAGCATGGTGCTGTCCCAGAGAGATTAAAGTCTGCTATCATAAAACCACTTTTTAAAAAGGGTCAAAAAACTAATTTACTCCACTACTGTCTAATACCTTTGCTAAGTCCCTTCTTGAAACTATTAGAGGAACTATTGTATATAAGTACTGTAGACCACCTTGAGATTCACAATATCCTCAATAAAAAACCAATATCAAAATGTTATCTGTTGGAATTTTTTATGACTTTTCAAAGGTGTTAGATTTGTAGACCACAATATTATCTTAGGAAAAGCCAGTTTCTATGGGATAAATGGTAACACCGGTAGGTGGATTGAATCAAATCCACACAACAAAAAGCAGATGGTAATACTTAATGGTTTTGATGGCTGTCCTGTTTCATCTGACTGGGGCACATTGAAATGCAGAGTGTCACAAGGATCCACTTTTGGGACCTTTATTGTTCCTTATCTTCATCAACAATCTCCCAAGTTGCACAAGATAGCAAATTTAATCTTTTTGTTGATGGCACTACTACTGTGCTTGAAAACTGAACCATCAGTGAACTAGAAAATAAATGTAATGCTGTACATGTAGACATCTTACACTGGTTTAAGTCTAATAGACCAACACTAAATATTGCAAAAAATCAATATATGCAATTTCATGCATCTTGCCAAGACAAAGAAGTAACAACCAAAATATATTACATTGCGAATCTTCTAAGTTCCTGGGCAATTAGAATTAATTGATGACAAGGTCACTCGGTCTTGACATACTTTAAACCTCTAGATTAGTGTGGCAATCTGCATATAATTACATCTGTTGGTGATTTGAATGCTGTCAGAGCTGCTTCTTTTGGTTTTTTTCAGTCTATCATGTCATTTGGTATAATTTTTTGGGGCAATCAGCCTGTAGCCAAAACAATCTTTGTTGCACAAAAGACAGCAGTTACAATCATGAGTGGCATTCATACAAGATATTCTTGCACAAACTCTTCTGTAAGCTCCTAATATTGATGACCACATCTCTGTACCTATTTTCTTTGACAATTTTTGTCTCTATTAGTCATTCTCTTTTTACACTTAGTAGTCCACACCATGATCACAATGCAAGGTCTGAAATGAATCACATAGGGATCTAACACATCTAAGTTTTGTACAACAAGGTGTTCACTATTCTGCCAAGAAGTTTTCAATTTTTTTCCTTTCAATATTGAAGTCCACATAAATGTCCCACCTGCATTTAAATCTACATTAAGAAAGTACTTGTCCTCTGTATTTATGGTTTGAGACTTTCTATTTATAATGTGTTAGTGATAATTTGTCTTCATTTTTTAAGCTAGTCAATGTATTAAAGTTTTTTTTATACCTTTACTTATTCTCAGTAATTTATGTCATGTTTACTTGAACTACCTTATTAATTTTACTTCAACTTATAAGCTTACTCATCAATTTGCTACCCTTTTTGTTATTGTACATATGTTTATTGGATCATTATAATGATGTAAACCTAACTTGTTCCACAGCCTTGTGATTAATCATAATATTGATCCATGGAATTTAAAATAAATAAATAAAAAATAAATAAATCTAATGATTCCTCAGTATAGCATCCTTTATATTTCTCCTTCTATCACTCCCCACTTGGCTAGCCCAGTAGGATTCAGACAGACAAAAATCTTCAGCCATAACTTCCAAAATGTAGAAAACAATGCTAATCTTCAAAGTCACTTTATGAACACATGAGATAGGTAATACTTAGCATCATATCATTACTTTTATGGGCAGTATACGCATACCATTATCCAGTATGCTTACTACACGGAACAGGGAACCTATCCCAAACAATATTCGAACTGTTAAACTGAGAATTACAAGAGCTACTTCGTAATAATTGGCTTCATCTGCAGCTATATGCAATAAAATATGCTTTCACATTGTATGTGACTGATTCCAAGTAGCTCTATGAATTCTGATTGTAGAGATAAAAACATCAGTTTTGGTTCTGTCTGAAAACAACAAGTAATATGTTTCTAGCACTGCTGCAACCGTTACTTTTCATCCTTGGGCCACATTTTCTCTTGCCCTTTGTGCTCAAAACTGCCAGCAAAACAACCAAGAGATATAATTCTATTTTACTGTCCCATCTAGTGTGTCAAATTTTCCACCCCAGTGTCATACACTGTTCATGGTGGTGTGGTGGAACTAGTGCATCTGTTAGTGATGATGTGGTGGAAAAAGTGCATTGAATAGGATGTTTCATATATATTTTACCATGCATGTAAAAGTGTAAGTTTAAAGGAAAATAGAGTTAAGAATTTAAGAATATACAAGTTGTTTGTTATTATACAGTACTATTTTGCATGTTTCCTTCTTTTAGTATGTGGTGAGAAAACTTAGTCTTCCTGGAATCCATATTGCAAGGCTTACCTCCACATCTGATGCTATAGTACAAGTTGTTGATTGCATTTCCAGTGGGTCAAATGCAGAGGAATGGAGAGCTGAAATGTAACAGCTAGGACCTTTATCCTTCTTTTAAAGTTTGTTATCAGCAATTTCACACTCACATTATTAACTGAAAAGGTAATACCATGTCAACATCAATACTAAGCATAGCCAAATATAATAATATATTTGGAAACTTCTATCATGAAATAAACCTGAACAATGTTTTCTTTATGCCTCAAGAAGACGCTGTAATTGGTAGGTGTGTTTAAAACTCTTCTATTACCTTAAAATTTATATATTTCTGCTGCCATCATTGTCAATAAGATATTTAAAAACAGAAGTAACTTGAAAGTAATTAAAATCAGAAAAAAATCAGTCACAATCAGTACTGATGATATGTAGTTAAAAATAATGTAATTTTTAAAAAATAAAAAAAAACACAGAATCCAATTAAAATGCAAGTGGAACTATGAAATTACAAAACATATCCTGTCTGACAGACTCAGTTTTCAAATGATTGCTTTACTACAAACAGGTTAAGTATTTGATCTTAGCTGAATAACAGCTCTCTTTTTATTTGGAAACTTCTCGAAATATTGATGGAGTGACTACTATGCTCTGCTGTGTTTTCTCTCGTGTGTGCGGCAACTTGGCTGTAATACTGTGAGTAGGTAATAATGCATGGTGGACCTGTTGGTGTGATATGGTGATATTGTTCTTCTTCCAATTTGGTCACCTTTTAGTTTTTGTTCTTTTGGTCTGGCTATTATGTACCACAGTCATGCATGAAAGTATTTGTCTGATCAATACGTCCAATCACATCGAACTCAACTTAGGATTTAAGATTTACAATCTCCATTTGTGTTGAGCAGTTTCATTGTAGAATGCCTGTTTACTCTGAGGTGTTTGTGACACCATCAAGGGGCATCACCAAGGCATAAACATCCACATCCAACAAGTGCTATAGTGCTCACCAGGCTGCACCTTGCCCCTGCTGTATTATGTCACTGCATACACATCAACTGCACAGATCACAGACTGACATGTGCAAAATGGGTTTTTTTCCACTACATAAAATGTTCATAAAAGATGAGTGTCCTCAGTGGAACACAGGTTATTCTCATGAATAACCCAAGTTGCACTATACATTTCCACACTGAGATGAAAAATGTCACTCAAAACTACTTCAACACACTCTTCACAATTAAATGCAACATATCTGGTAGCATATTACAATTTCTTATTTGTTTCATTTATCCTTAATAAATATATGGAACGTTTTCCTTAAATGTTCATGCATGATTATTTATTTGGTCTCAAGGAGTTAGCATGGAAGACCTTTATAGTAATTAACTACATCATTGTGTTCATTTTTGTTTTGTTTTCTTTTAGTGAACCAAAACAGCTAAAGTCATACATGCCCATGTCAGAACCTTACAACACTAAGACGAAAAAGGAGTTAAAAGTGACTACACTGTAGCAGTGACTTAAAATCTTTAGAACAGGCTCTCACTTTTGATTAAATAAAATATGCTAAAAAACTCAACGTTAAAAAGACACAAGCATAATTGCATTTTTTTAAAAATATTTAGCCAATTTAAAAATTATTGAACGTTCAACATTATCTTAGCAACCCTTGAACAAAGCAAAATTTCTGCAAGCTTAATTACCACACATTTAAGCATAAGCTACTCAGACAATTATAACTCAATAAGAGTGCTAAATTACAGGAAGAAAATAAAATTTAGAATTTTACAGTCCTGCTCTGGACACATGCCCCTCTTGCTCTCCAAATGGACCCACACGACTCGCCTACTCCTCCGGGCCAAGGTACATAAACATTGAAACCAGAACAAGAAAGCCTTCTGGAACACACAGAAATCTGCTATTAGAAACATTTTTACCCACGGCCTTATACATACGTTGCAGTCTTTAACATGCAAATAAAACACAATAATATAGTGGCCATACAATTAAGAAAACAACCCCACAACTTAATTACAAGTAAAAAACCTTAACAATTACACATCTCTCTTTAACTAATGAAAAGAACATTCACTGATATACACATATGAAAACCAAAATGCCTCTTTCCCAACCAATTAGCACGTCCCGGCTTAGTCGAATGTTAATTAATGACAAGTAATGAGCAGCACCAGTATCATAATCTGAATCTGAACTGAGAAAGTTTTTATATGACAAACGAGCCTGCGCAATTCTTTAATTTTTGGGATAACCACAGTTGTTGTTGGACTGATGCTCACTAGAAAGATTATCAGTAAGACTGAAACTCCAGCAGATGGAAACGAAGCCCCATGACTAACATCTGAGGACCAGAGAGCAGATCAACATCCGGTGTTAACACCAAGGCAATCCATCCATCACTCGCCTCTCACGCACACTGTGCTCCAGCCGTAGCGCACGACAGTTGCGCCTCCTGGTTGCTCAGTTCCGTCAGCCCCACTGCCTGCCTCGGACATGCACTATATACCCAGCCAGTATGAGGCAAAATCGATACTGGCTAGCTTACACAGTGTTTGATCCAGAGGAGATAGATTCTATTACCTCAATGTGCACACATCAATCTCCCCCCTTTAAACCAAAACTCCCCCGGGCCACCCCACCTTGAGTTGGTTCAGATGGGTTCGAAACTCCCTGTGCGTTTTCAGGTCCCATACCAGGAAGTTTACCGGGGTTAGAACTCTAACGGCCTGTCATGGGTCAACATATCTGTGTGCTAACTTGCTGACCACTTCGTTATCTCGGTGCGAATGCCCCTAAAAATTTTTGGCAAAGATTCGGTCTCCAACTGCCAATGACATTGCACACCTTCCTTTATTATAGGCTTTTTCTTCTCGGCGGTGTGCCAAAATAATGTTCCTTTTTGCTGCCTCCCAACGAACCCACAGCTCATCAGGGTCAACACGCTCTGGTAGGATATCTTTCAAGCACCACAGATTACTTAAAGGTGTGTTAATCTCATAACCAAGGAGTAACTTGGCAGGAGTAGTCCCATGGCTCTTATGTTGTGCAGTGCTGAATGCAAGACTAAGCCATATTAACGATTGCTCCCACTTATTCGGAGCACTTGAATGAAAAATGATTAAGGCTGATTTTAAATTTCGGTTAATCCATTCTGCAAACAAAGGTTGCGGATAGTATGGCGGAGTGGTCCAATGTCGAATACCTTGTGAAAAGCAAAACCTACAGAATTGTCTGGAACAAAATGCAGGGGCATTATCACTTACTAAACTTCGTGGTGGGCCAAATGTGGTAAAAATCAATACCAAATACCGAATACTCATCTGAGCAATGGTACTTTGTCTTGGAATCAGCCAAACAAACCGAGTAAAGGTGTCCACTACTACATGGATAAACCTGTTACCTTCCTTAGTTTGCGTGATGGTCCTACATAATCAATAAACAATTTCTGAAACGGCTGGAACTCCCTTGTGGATTGCAAATAACCTCCCTTGTGGATTGCAAATAACCTTTACCTCTCCCCACGTCTGGTTTTCCATGTTGACAATCTTCGCAACCTCTAACCAGCTTCCGAACTTCCAGGGCCATCCCTTTCCAGATAAGATGTTCATTGATTTTAGCCAAAGTTTTCTTACCTCCTAGGTGCCCTCCACACACTGATTGGTGATAATACCTGAACACTGTGGGTAATAACTTTTTGGCAAACAAATTCTTTCTTTCTGATCATGTCACCCTTTATAACAAAGCATGCCTTTTTCCAAGGAATATCCTTCTAACCCCTGCCCATTGCACAATTTCCTTCATATCACTGTCAAGTCAGGATCCTTCTCTTGCTCTTTCCTCAGATTTCGAAACAAGTTGGGAATCTCGGTCAACACTCCCCCTACTTCTTGAGTTTGCAGCACCTCCACATTATTCGCGGATAACGATGCCGGCAAAGCTCCTTCGTGGAAGACTTTTTGCTCTTGTTCGAACATTTAGCTAAGTGCATCCGCAACTGAATTTTGCAAACCTTTAATATGTACAACGTCAAATTGGAATGCTGATATCCTGATAGCCCAACATGCTATCCTACCCGTTTTTCAGGGCCGTGCCAAAACCCAACTTAGAGCTTGGTTGTCCACCTCCAATTGAAACCTCCGATGTTCGAGATAAAACTTAAATTTTTCAATGTCGAACAACACCACTAAAGCTTCTAGCTCATAAACAGAATAGTTACGCTCTGGGTCAGACAATATCCTCGAAGCAAAAGCTAAGGGTCGACGTTCCCCTTCCTGTAGTTGCAACAAAACTGCAGCAATACCGGTATTTGATGCGTCAGTTTGTACAATAAAAGGCAAATTGAAGTTGGGAATAGCTATCACTGGCGCATTACTAACGGCTTTTTTAAGCGCCTCAAAAGCTGATTGCTGGTTGTCCCCCATTGGACCTTCTCCCCTTTTTTCCTTAATTGATTTATAGGGGCTGCTAACCCTGCAAAATTCAGTACAAATTTTCGAAAAAAATTGCACATACCAATGTAATGGGCTACTTTTTTCTTGTCACGAGGTGTAGGAAACCTATGAATCACACTGGTTCTAGACTGATCTATTCTAACCCCTTGGTTTGACACAATATGCCCCAAGAAGGAAATTTCCTTTTTTGCTAATGTGACCTTGCCTGGTTTTACGGTCAGGTCTGCTTCCCTCATACGCATGATCACATCCGGTGTTAACACCAAGGCAATCCATCCATCACTCGCCTCTCTCGTACACTGTGCTCCAGCCGCAGCGCACGACAGTTGCGCCTCCTGGTTGCTCAGTTCCGTCAGCCCCACTGCTTGCCTTGGACATGCACTATATACCCAGGCAGCGCGAGACAAAATCGATACTGGCTAGCTTACATAGTGTTTGAACCAGAGGAGGTAGATTCTATTACCTCAATGTGAACACATCATACATATTAAGCCCAATCAATGGAAGGAAAGAGAGCTAAGAATAAGCACTTCCTCTTGGAGAAAGTTCTAAAAATATGCCCTAGAGACAACAGAGTTCCCAAACTAAAGATTAAATGTCCTTTGCCATACTGTTTCAATGAATAAAAAATAAAATGTGATTGACAGCCCACACACTGTTCGCTAAAACAACCAATAACTCAGACAGCATACGTACAATAGAATGTAAGTGGTTAAAAACAAGGGCATCTGGGCAGGAATTGGTGAACTGTCAAAGGTTGATGACAATGAGGATAACATAGTGGGGGATGACTACTTGACACATGGCAATGGCTAAAATGACAGTGCCCAATATGCAACCTAGTTAAAATGATCTCCTCATGTAGAGAGGAGGTCAGCCATGCCACTGGGAGAAGTTTAATTTCCCGGATCTTGTTCCCGTGAAGGGAAGACCAGTGGTGACACCGAAGCAACACCACCAGCTGATGGGTGGCAACATGGAGATCAACAGAAGGAATTAAAGAACTAGCGGGCTGAGGTAGAAGGACAGCAGTCTTGTCAGAAGCATCAGCAGTCTTGTTTCTCATTAGACTGAAGTGATCAGGGACCCACATAAACACCACAGTGGCTCCCTCAAGAGTGAGCAAATGGAAGCTTTCTTGGACCGTTGCACTAAGAGATGACTGTGTGCAGCGCACCGTGGCTTTGAAGGGTGCTGAGAGAATCGGACCAGATGACACAATTGAAAAGCCTGTGTTGCCAAGTGTACTGCGTGGCCTGATACAGGGTGAAGAACTCTGCTGTAAATATTGAGCATTGTTGTGGAAGCTGATACAAAAAATCATCAGTGCCAACAACGAAGGCACACCTGACACCACGTTCAGTCTTAGAGCCATCAGTGTACACAAAGTTACTATCACTAAGTTCCGCACAAATATTGAGAAACTTACAGCAATAAATTGAATCTGGAGTAATTCCCCTAGGAAATGAATGAAGTCCAAGATTAATATGGGCTGCTGCGTGAAGCCAAGGTAGTGGAGGATTTACACCCATCAGGAAAGTGGCAGGTAGCATGAAATGAAGGTGTCAGAGTAATAGCCGAAAATGAACTCCAGGGGCTAACACAGAAGAGGGACATACCCCCTACTTGTGGTCAAAGGAGTCATCGAAGAATGAAGCATAGGACAGGTGGCTAGGTATGGCAGACAAACGGCATGCATATCTCGTGCAGAGAACATCATATCGGTATGAGTGTGGTAGTTCGGCAGTTTCTGCGTAGAGACTCTCAATCGGGCTTGTGTAAAAGGCGCCAGTGGTCAAACAGATACTGCAATGGTGGATTGTTTTTAGGTGGTGTAAGATGGGTGGATGTGCAGATGCATAAATGAAACGTGCATAGCCTAGCTTTGAACAGACAAGGGATTGGTACAAACAGAGGAGGATGGGCAGATCTGCTCCACAGGAAGTACCGCTTAGGACACATAGGGCACTAGAGGACCACATACAACAGGTGGTAAGGTAAGGCATGTGAGAGGACCAAGAAAGTTTCCTATCAAGCATGAGCTCCAGGAATTTCATAGTTTCAGTGAATGGAATAGCAATAGGTCCAAGACGTTATAACATTCTTAGGGGTTAATTTTAGTCATTGTAGCTGGTAATCCATAACAGCAAAAGTCCTGGAACACTAACTGTAGGTTTTTACTGTTGTTGTTGTGGTCTTCAGTCTTGAGACTGGTTTGATGCAGCTCTCCATGCTACTCTATCCTGGGCAAGCTTCTTCATCTCCCAGTACCTACTACAGCCTACATCCTTCTGAATCTGCTTAGTGTATTCATCTCTTGGTCTCCCTCTACGATTTTTACCCTCCACGCTGCCCTCCAATACTAAATTGGTGATCCCTTGATGCCTTAGAACATGTCCTACCAACTGATCTCTTCTTCTGGTCAAGTTGTGCCACAAACTCCTCTTCTCCCCAATTCTATTCAATACCTCCTCATTAGTTATGCGATCTACCCTTTACTATAAAGTAAAAATAAAATTTAATCAAATATAGTGTTTCATTTGATATTTATTACAGTTTCAAAATAAAGGCATCTTGACAAATCTGAAATAAGTTGTAACATACTTACAATAAATTATCGCAATAAGCTACATGCTTTCTGTCCAAAATCACACAAAATACTGGCCTTTGCTGTCAACATGGCTGTAACTATTTATACTTTCTTAACAATCCCGAACAATCCTCAGCATTGTTTAAAATGAATATTTGATTAATTAACAATTAAAATTTATAAAAAAATTGAAAATACATATCTGATTGTATTATTTACTTCATAACAGCAAGTACACTATGATATTAGTACATGCCTGTTATTTTATTTGAGAATAAATTCTCAAATAGAAATTACAATAATACATTTACATTTTTTATTAATTACTAGAGGCTCCCTTCATGGGAATTATTCCCTTCATTTTCAGAGCTTCTACACTTTGAACTGAAATAGATTAAACAGTTATTTTGTCAGTTATAGGTTTGTTATGTTTCAACACCCCCAAAAGGATTTGTGAAACTGAAAGTTGAACAAAACCTTTTCTGACAGCTCTATGTAACAATACACATTTCGCAATAAACTGCAGGAACAAGCATTTTACTTCTGGTATGAGATAAATCCTATATTTGATTTAAAATGTAAATTAATTATGAAGCATTATGCAAAAATTATTACTCAATAGTACAAGGAAAGAACAAGTTATTTCTTAACTGTGTGAGATAACATGTAACTTAGAGTTTCAAACTAGTACAAAATTTCTAAGTGTAAATGCACTAATCTCTGCAATTTACATGAATGTAAACAGTCTTGATGTTTGCAGTACACAGCTGCTTTGTAGAGAATCTTGAAGTTTGCAGTACGCAGATTGCTTTGTAGTGAATCTTGAAGTTTGCAATACGCAGACTGCTTTTTGGGATGAAATGTCTGACCAATGACCAATCTTACTATTTTTCATTTGTCAGGACACTTCCAACGCCACTTTCCCACCTTTACAATCATTCAAACATTAATTAACAGAATGATACATAAGATTGCAGTTACATATAACTCTGAGTGACAATATAAGTGACTAATACATCATATTGGTTGTGGTTTATAAGTAATTGAAACAGCACCAACAACTATGTGGTTGGGCCTTATATACAGGTATGTGTTCACAACTTGGGTGAGAATACACAGTAAATGAATCATAAATGATTCAAACATCATGACAAAACATGGTTAGGTATTATACATTGGTAAGTGTTCACCACTTAGATGTGAATACACAATAAATGAATCATAAATAATTGGTACATCATGACAATTATATTATACATTGTACTCTTATGAGAAGTAAGAAATGATATAGGAAATGCAGAGTGTTGGAGTTGAAAAAGAAAAGATAATACACCCCACACATTGATTATGTGACAGAAAATAGTATAAGCAAGTCATTCCTCATGACAATGTCATGACAAAGCATACTTGCATATAAGTGAGTGCTCACAATTTTGAGTGCTGGTACATAGCAAAAGAAAAAAAAATTACATACAACAACCTTAGACATTGATAAATATAGAGAGTAGTGTAAGTGAGCTATACCTCATGATAATTACAAATATTAATAAGTGAGCCATTCCTCACAATAATTACAAATATTAGTAAGTTAGCCATTCCTCACGATACAAATAATATAGTATGACTGAGAATAGTTACATCTAATAATGCAGAAATGCTAGCTTGTTCCCTGGATCCTCCTATAGAATAGGTTTCAGTCGCTTAATAAAGTTGACACAGTAAATTAGAAGGGTCTCAGCAATAGAGGTATGCATGTGGACAGAGGGAAGGACAGCTTGGTACTCTAATGAGAAGTAAGAAATGAAATAGAAGGTTTGGAGTGTTGGAGTTGAAGAAGAAAAGATGACAGACCCCAAAGACAGGAAACCCCCCTACCCAGGACCCCCACTGTTCCAGTACTTCACTGTGGCGCCAGAGGGAGAAGAGTATTCGGCATTCTGTACAGAACGGACTTGCCACAGCTTCACCTTCCCAGTCTCTGGAAAAGTTAAAGTTAAAGTAACACATTTGGCCATGTTTTGACAATACATTCAAGTGTGTTTGTAACATTGACACTGGTAGCAGTGCATTGGTTTTGGAATATACAGTCAGACGATGATGACTTTATAGCCTGCTTTAATCTTTGTTGGAAGCACTTCTCTATCAAACGTAAGAAAAAGAGTGTGTGTAGGCACTAAGGCTGCATCAACCTTTTTCATTACCTGACTGACTGCTGTGATACACTATTCAGAGAGGTAAGTTTGGATTTCACCCTCAGTCAGACAATAGAGCAGCCTAGTGTAAATAAAACCATGTGAAGAATTCAGTGTTCGACTGGCTTCAACACAAAGAGGATAGTCATGGAGGAACAAAGTTGTAAGCAGTTGTTGGTCTTGAGAATCGAAATTGGTCTCCACAAGCAAAGTGCCATTATGTAAATGGGAGCAGGATTTCACAGGGCCAGCAACTGCATCAACATCTTTCTGAATAATAAATGGATTAACCATAGCAACAGACTGACCTTTTTCAGTCTGTGATATCATGAGAAACTGAGGTGCAGCTGGGAGAGTCTTGGAATCTTTAGCCTCATTCCATTTACATTTAGTAGACATAGACTGATATCCCCCATGATTTCCAACATCTCTGATAGCACGCTCCTTCCAACTGGAGGCCACCCCTCAGACAGGGGTCTCACCAGCCTTAGGTGATTGTTCACACCTCAGGTCACACCTCCCACACTCATGACAAAGGGACCAATTGGCAGTTTGGGGAGATGATAGCTCCCCTCCCTGGTCCTGGCCTGTAGAAGAAGGTACGTGCAAACCCTACCTGTCAACCCATGGCTGAGAATTATGCATTACCCAGTCAACTATCATGCGTCAGATGAATGGCCTGGCCTTCAGGAGCACAAGGGGAGGAAGAAGAAACAAAGACGGGACAAAGATGCTCAAGTGGAGGAAGGATAGGAGATGGAGAATGAAGAAAGAAAGAAAACAACAGTTGAGGGACTGTTCTCATGTCAAGCTATTAAAACTTCAGAACACATTTCTAAAAATATCCCAGACATGTTCCCAAAGGGAGGGGAAAAAGAATAGCAGGAGGATAGACATGCAGCACAGGAAGGGAAAAGGTGCTGCAAAGGCAGGGGCCCCATGGCAACCAACCACGAACTCACCAAAGAGTGGTGAGC
Organism: Schistocerca americana; assembly: GCF_021461395.2. Lineage (NCBI taxonomy): Eukaryota > Metazoa > Arthropoda > Insecta > Orthoptera > Acrididae > Schistocerca > Schistocerca americana. The sequence continues at coordinate 445,906,851 of NC_060120.1, forward strand.
CCTCTGGGGGGACCATTGTGTTTGTGCTCAGCCATTACAGACTCCATAACATTAACTGTGCTTTTAACTTATAAGGGTGTGGGATGTCTTTTCTTCATTTAAACAGAAATACATTGTTAGGTAACAGCAGTGGTTGAATATTAGCAGTATACTTAATCTCATTCTTAACTATCCAAATCTCAGATTTGAAAAAAACCAACATACAACCACACATTGGTTTCAGGGTATATTTGTTTTCTCCTAAATAGTTTGGATACCCCTTCAACAAAGTGACCAATTTTCACTCAACATGTCTTCTCAAAACTCAGTTATTGACTTCAGTCCTTTCTATGGGGAGATACCATACAACCATTTTTCTTTTCAGATGAAAGTGTGCCCTATTCATTCCCTACCAAAAGAGTTTAGGTTATCTATCTGTGGACTCACTTAACCAAAAGACTAGGCCCCTCTGTTTGCTATCTATCCCCAGGCTCCTCTATGCAAAATGTGGTACAGATCATTACTTTCTTTAATGCACCCAACTTCAGGTGTAGGACAGCCTCTCTATTGGTCTGCCTGCCTATTTCAACTCCCTCAACTCACCTACAGCAGGGTACACTTTAGTGTATAAAATCTGTCTGCACAGTACCTCGATTTCATGTCTCACATCCTGACAGGAAGGGGTTCCTTCACTTCTGGTGTGTCTTTGCTCCAGTTTTAAAGCATACCACACCATACTTCCTATACACAATTGCTTTTACCTACATGTTTGTTGTTGTATGAGAGCACATCTGCATTAGTGTATAATTTTGTGTAACAATATTTCCAATTTCATTTCCTTTTCTTGGGGTCATTTGGATCTGCTTCTATGTTTGTATTTAAAATTATCTGTGCCAACACACACAACTCAATTTAACATTAAAAATTCCACAAGACATAACAAAACAAGGACTGAAATTGCCATTTTCACCCTTTGAAGAAAGTTGCGAATATAGACTACCATCATCACAGCATGCATGTCTAAAGGAATGGAATAACACAGGCACAGCAATACCTTGAAATATACTAGGGTGGTCTTTTCTCCATTGTCACTTATTTTATAAAACACTTATGTTGTAATTCATAGCCAGGTGATCATTTATGTCTCCTCACGCTGATAGAACATTATTTTACTTAAATATAGGCTAATTTTAGTGTCCACTATTCCTGTTCCTTGTTTAGCACCTTCTCTCATTTAAAGTTGATAAAATGATCTTGTTTTACTGACTGTGCATATGTGTTATCAATTAACTGATTTCTCTAGATGGCACTGCTATCTTTTGCTATTGCACTTTTGTTAGTAAGTCATATTTCAGACTGTTACACTACATGCATGAGCTTCCCCCCATTATCTTCTCTCCCCAACATGTGATGTGTTATAACGTGCAGATACTGATGTCATATACAATATGTATATGGCATGAAAATTACGTCCATTTTTCCAAATCATATCATCATGTGTGTGTTGCCTCGGTGATCCTGTGACAGCAGGTTGTGATAAAAACTTGCGAAAAAGATAAGGATTTCACTGAGAGAAACTTATAAATATGGATAGACGGAAAGGCAGAACTGCTGTTGCCAGAGAAGGAAGAAAGTAAAGTGATAAATTTATCTGTTAAGGTCATAGAAAGGAAGAAGGTAGTGTCAAAAGACAGGATCACTTACTACCTCATACCTTTAGGAATTCCCACTTCTGCTAAAGTTGTTCGTTCAGACACTTGAGAGAGAAGGTATTCAGCATTCGCTACAGAACAGAGTTGTCCAACTTCAGTGTCACAGATCCTGAAAGTTGACCTTAGAAAATCTCTACTGTAAGCGCTAAGAGAAAGGCCAACAACATGTGGAGGAAAAAAAAAAAACAGTAAATTGTCGATTGTCATCTCTATCAACTACCCATAAAGAACCTCCCATATAAAATGAATAGAAATCGTACTGTTTTCTCTTGTTCCTTTTAAAAAATATAATGTGTCTGAAAAAGAACTCCCTAGTTGTAATGTTTCCTAGAATCTGTACAAAGTGACATACACTATTCTAGCTTGTGGTGTTTGACTCATCAACTCTCCAAGTTTGGCTCCTCTGCAGTTGGCAGGTCTGCTTAACCCTGAGTTGGCATCAGCGCTATTTTTTCCTCTGTTCCCTCAGTTCCGTCCAGGCAATGGAATGTGCAGAGTGTTATTTGGCTTGTGAAAACTGAGTTAGTTTTAACAGTGTAATGTAGTTTTAGATGTCGGTATGGTGGTGAACCACCTACAGCAAAAACTATTTGTCATTGTCTAAAGTCTTTCAAGGAAACCAGAAGCGTTTTAAAAGTAAAATCACCACACAGACCAAGAACTTCTGAAGATGTTGTTGAACAGATCTGTATTTCGTGTGTTCGGAGCCCGAAGAAGTCATTGGCCAGACGTGGTCTACAATTAGGAGCGCCTAAAGGTACTGTGTATGATGTGCGTAAAAGACTTAAGTTGCATGCCTACAAATTGCAACTGTTACATGAAACAAAACCTACTGATAAAATTGAAAGATATTAGTTTGCTGTTGACTTTATACACAGAACTGATAATAATGTCAATTTTTTTTAAAAAAGATTCTCTTTTCTGGTGACGCTACATTTCATGTTGGTTGGAACAGTTAATTGTCTAAACTGCAGAATTTTGGGGGGCAGAGCATCCACATGATGCGCTCCCAAAGTTAATGCCTGGTGCGCTTTGATGGAAGATCGTGTGATTGGTCCTTTCATTTTTGTGGAAAAAACAAACGGGGACGTTTACTGTGGCATGTTGACAGAGTATGTCTTTCTCCAAATGGATGATATTGAGGAGGAAAAGGGGCTTGTGTTTTTCCAACAAGATGGTGCCCCCCCCCTCATTACAGTAACCATGTGCGTGCGGCTCTTGACACTCGCTTTCCAGGAAGGTGAACAGGCAGGGCTGGCCCAATACCTTGACCACCACAAAGCCCAGACTTAACCCTACTGGACTTTTTCTTTTGGAGGCACATAAAAAATGTTGTGTACAGTGAAAAGATCAGAGACATCAATCATTTATGGAATCGTGGTGGTGGTTGGGACAGTTACACCTGGAATGGTGAGAAGTGGAATATCGTCTCGATGTGTGCAGGGCAACAAATGGATCCCACATTGAAATCTACTAATATTAAACAAAATTCAAGGAATTATCTTTCATATATGTACTCATTGATGTAATTTTTCATTAATTTCTGCATTTAATTTATACTTAAAACTAGGGAGGTATTTTTCAAACACCCTGTATAATATCTCGAATATACATAACACTATACATAAGTGCTGGCAGGTCGATAGACACACAAACTTACACATGAAATTCAAGCTTTCGCAACAAACTGTTGCCTCCCACGTGGAATGTTTCCCTCTATTATATAACACTATACATATGTATATATCTTTTTTCTGTAAGAAACACATATAAAAAAGATAATTCCTGTTATCTTCTCAGCCACTTTTAGTACTACACTCTTGCTTTCTCAAGCAAAGATACAATGTAGTTATTAAATAAGCTAGAATAGTAAGGGAAAGTAATGTCTTTAAAGAAATAACACAGCCATTAACTCAGACTTCCAAGGGACATTATTCCACCAAATTTCCAAACTGCAAATTCTTCTGGGGGTATATATTTCTTAACTGTTTCAACATTGTACAGTCCCTTTTCCTGGCCCCTATCTGGGTCAACCAAGACGAGTGTCTTAGGATGTGGTATTCCTACCACCTTAAAAGATGCACAGTACCATGGAAAGAGCTTACTCGTGATGGACGTTGCTTACAAAAACTAAGTCAAAAAATGGCTCTGAGCACTATGGGACTTAACATCTTAGGTCATCAGTCCCCTAGAACTTAGAACTACTTAAACCTAACTAACCTAAGGACATCACACACATCCATGCCCGAGGCAGGATTCGAACCTGCGACCGTAGCAGTCCCGCGGTTCCGGACTGCAGCGCCTAGAACCGCACGGCCACCGCGGCCGGCAAAACTAAGTCACCTACGCTATGTTTATGTACTTGGGCCGTATTGTTAAACTTACTTAGTCTGCACTGTGCTGACTCATGTAACTTGTTTATTATCGTATTGTCTACTAATGCCTCTTCTTCCTTTGAAGGGGGCCATTTAAAGAATTTTTAATAATGGCTCTCTTATAAATTCCTTATGCATTATCTCCTCCCCCCATGAACCATGGACCTTGCCGTTGGTGGGGAGGCTTGTGTGCCTCAGCGATACAGATAGCCGTACCGTAGGTGCAACCACAACGGAGGGGTATCTGTTGAGAGGCCAGATAAATGTGTGGTTCCTGAAGAGGGGCAGCAGCCTTTTCAGTAGTTGCAAGGGCAACAGTCTGGATGATTGACTGATCTGGCCTTGTAACAATAACCAAAACGGCCTTGCTGTGCTGGTACTGCATACGGCTGAAAGCAAGGGGAAACTACAGCCGTAATTTTTCCCGAGGGCATGCAGCTTTACTGTATGATTACATGATGATGGCGTCCTCTTGGGTAAAATATTCTGGAGGTAAAATAGTCCCCCATTCGGATCTCCGGGCGGGGACTACTCAAGAGGATGTCGTTATCAGGAGAAAGAAAACCGGCGTTCTACGGATCGGAGCGTGGAATGTCAGATCCCTTAATCGGGCAGGTAGGTTAGAAAATTTAAAAAGGGAAATGGATAGGTTGAAGTTAGATATAGTGGGAATTAGTGAAGTTTGGTGGCAGGAGGAACAAGACTTCTGGTCAGGTGACTACAGGGTTATAAACACAAAATCAAATAGGGGTAATGCAGGAGTAGGTTTAATAATGAATAGGAAAATAGGAATGCGGGTAAGCTACTACAAACAGCATAGTGAACGCATTATTGTGGCCAAGATAGATACGAAGCCCACACCTACTACAGTAGTACAAGTTTATATGCCAACTAGCTCTGCAGATGACGAAGAAATTGAAGAAATGTATGATGAAATAAAAGAAATTATTCAGATTGTGAAGGGAGACGAAAATTTAATAGTCATGGGTGACTGGAATTCGAGTGTAGGAAAAGGGAGAGAAGGAAACATAGTAGGTGAATATGGATTGGGGGACAGAAATGAAAGAGGAAGCCGCCTGGTAGAATTTTGCACAGAGCACAACATAATCATAACTAACACTTGGTTTAAGAATCATGAAAGAAGGTTGTATACATGGAAGAACCCTGGAGATACTAAAAGGTATCAGATAGATTATATAATGGTAAGACAGAGATTTAGGAACCAGGTTTTAAATTGTAAGACATTTCCAGGGGCAGATGTGGACTCTGACCACAATCTATTGGTTATGACCTGTAGATTAAAACTGAAGAAGCTGCAAAAAGGTGGGAATTTAAGGAGATGGGACCTGGATAAACTAAAAGAACCGGAGGTTGTACAGAGATTCAGGGAGAGCATAAGGGAGCAACTGACAGGAATGGGGGAAATAAATACAGTAGAAGAAGAATGGGTAGCTTTGAGGGATGAAGTAGTGAAGGCAGCAGAGGATCAAGTAGGTAAAAAGACGAGGGCTAGTAGAAATCCTTGGGTAACAGAAGAAATATTGAATTTAATTGATGAAAGGAGGAAATATAAAAATGCAGTAAGTGAAACAGGCAAAAAGGAATACAAACGTCTCAAAAATGAGATCGATAGGAAGTGCAAAATGGCTAAGCAGGGATGGCTAGAGGACAAATGTAAGGATGTAGAGGCCTATCTCACTAGGGGTAAGATAGATACCGCCTACAGGAAAATTAAAGAGACCTTTGGAGATAAGAGAACGACTTGTATGAATATCAAGAGCTCAGATGGAAACCCAGTTCTAAGCAAAGAAGGGAAAGCAGAAAGGTGGAAGGAGTATATAGAGGGCCTATACAAGGGCGATGTACTTGAGGACAATATTATGGAAATGGAAGAGGATGTAGATGAAGATGAAATGGGAGATATGATACTGCGTGAAGAGTTTGACAGAGCACTGAAAGACCTGAGTCGAAACAAGGCCCTCGGAGTAGACAATATTCCATTGGAACTACTGACGGCCGTGGGAGAGCCAGTCCTGACAAAACTCTACCATCTGGTGAGCAAGATGTATGAAACAGGCGAAATACCCTCAGACTTCAAGAAGAATATAATAATTCCAATCCCAAAGAAAGCAGGTGTTGACAGATGTGAAAATTACCGAACTATCAGCTTAATAAGTCACAGCTGCAAAATACTAACACGAATTCTTTACAGACGAATGGAAAAACTGGTAGAGGCCAACCTCGGGGAAGATCAGTTTGGATTCCGTAGAAACACTGGAACACATGAGGCAATACTGACCTTACGACTTATCTTAGAAGAAAGATTAAGGAAAGGCAAACCTATGTTTCTAGCATTTGTAGACTTAGAGAAAGCTTTTGACAATGTTGACTGGAATACTCTCTTTCAAATTCTAAAGGTGGCAGGGGTAAAATACAGGGAGCGAAAGGCTATTTACAATTTGTACAGAAACCAGATGGCAGTTATAAGAGTCGAGGGACATGAAAGGGAAGCAGTGGTTGGGAAGGGAGTAAGACAGGGTTGTAGCCTCTCCCCGATGTTGTTCAATCTGTATATTGAGCAAGCAGTAAAGGAAACAAAAGAAAAATTCGGAGTAGGTATTAAAATTCATGGAGAAGAAATAAAAACTTTGAGGTTCGCCGATGACATTGTAATTCTGTCAGAGACAGCAAAGGACTTGGAAGAGCAGTTGAATGGAATGGACAGTGTCTTGAAAGGAGGATATAAGATGAACATCAACAAAAGCAAAACAAGGATAATGGAATGTAGTCTAATTAAGTCAGGTGATGCTGAGGGAATTAGATTAGGAAATGAGGCACTTAAAGTAGTAAAGGAGTTTTGCTATTTGGGGAGCAAAATAACTGATGATGGTCGAAGTAGAGAGGATATAAAATGTCGGCTGGCAATGGCAAGGAAAGCGTTTCTGAAGAAGAGAAATTTGTTAACATCCAGTATTGATTTAAGTGTCAGGAAGTCATTTCTGAAAGTATTCGTATGGAGTGTAGCCATGTATGGAAGTGAAACATGGACGATAAATAGTTTGGACAAGAAGAGAATAGAAGCTTTCGAAATGTGGTGCTACAGAAGAATGCTGAAGATTAGATGGGTAAATCATGTAACTAATGAGGAAGTATTGAATAGGATTGGGGAGAAGAGAAGTTTGTGGCACAACTTGACCAGAAGAAGGGATCGGTTGGTAGGACATGTTCTGAGGCATCAAGGGATCACCAATTTAGTATTGGAGGGCAGCGTGGAGGGTAAAAATCGTAGAGGGAGACCAAGAGATGAATACACTAAGCAGATTCAGAAGGATGTAGGTTGCAGTAGGTACTGGGAGATGAAAAAGCTTGCACAGGATAGAGTAGCATGGAGAGCTGCATCAAACCAGTCTCAGGACTGAAGACCACAACAACAACAAACATGCATTATCTCTACTGGTGATAACCCAGAGGACATGTGAGGTAACTGATTCAATATGACTTGGAATCCTGCTATCATTTGTGCCCATGTGGTATGTTTGTGGGAGCAATGTGTTCTACATAATCAGCCAATCTCTTTCATTACTCTCTCACATGGATTGGACTGCAAAAATTGTGGCTGGTGGTCCACTGACAGCTAAGAGTTTCTTAGATTTTCCTACATCTTTAAAATAATTATTTAAACGGTTGAAGAAAAGTGTCTGCCATAAGGTCGTGTCACCCTTTGGGTGCTATGGGATGCTACTTGTAGTCTATACCACTATAGTCTTCTTTGTCCTTTTGATATACATTACAACTTCATAACAGTTTAATTACTTTTCAACAAGGTTCTTAAAATAATAAAATTTATTCATATGTTATGTGCATTTATGTGTTCTAAAATGTCCATGATTTTTGTGCAAGAACCATATTAATTCATATTCAGCACACCAAGGTGTGAATAATTTCCAACATGTAGTTTGTAAATATGCTTTCCACAGTAAAATAACATTTATTATTGTCTATGAAAGTTGTTCTGATAGGACCAACGAACCCTGTTTACACTGTCGGGGACTGATGACCATAGATGTTAAGTCCCATAGTGCTCAGAGCCATTACACTGTCAATATTTCTCACTGAAATAGTCATCATATTCCTTGTTTGATCTTTAAGAGCTGAACTGCAGTATACTTCATTTTTGGTACAATTAATACCTAAGAAATTAATTGTGAATATCACTCCACATTTCATATCATTCATACTTAACAATATTCTAGATAACACACCATGAACATGGCTCTCTGATAGTTTTATATAGTTAATCTCATGTGTAAACTTCTGTAAAAAGAGAAGTCACTTCATCAAGTGATCATGTATTAGTCTGTTCTCTGTAAGAAAGACTAATGCTTAGTGGTCAGTAGATATAACTATCTTCAAACCCCAAATCAAAGTCTGAAATTTCTTTATGCTCCAGATAACGGTTAGCAGTTGCTTTCCTGTGGCTGTATAATTCATCTCATGTATACTTAGACTATGACTTGCGAACACAAGTTTTCTATATTTTCCTGGTGCGATTTTCCTTGGAATAATTCCATGAGTAGTTTATAGAGACTCTTGTCCCAGACTGAACTGACACCTTTTCATCTGGTTGTACATACAAAATACATTACAGTAACTGGTAATATAAGAACTAATTGTTTCTGTTTTGTAGTTTGTAATAATTCTTCCAATATCATGATACTTCCTTACCTGAATTGATGTATATTACTTTATGGCTATATACTTCCCCTAACATACAGGTTTTGGTGGTGTACGATCAGTTTCACCTCCCTCCTCCTCTAGTAACCATTCTTTAGTTGGAATTGTATCGGTATAGGCTACTAATTTTTGTATACATGGGCCAACTATGGACCAGTCACACCCTGAATTCTGGCCCTCACCCCAGGATGTTCTGTGTTTCTGTTTTTGTTACATCTTTAGTTGGTTGGTTGATTTGGGGGAGGGTACCAAACAATGAGGTCATCGGTCCCATCGGAGTAGGGAAGGATGGGGAAGGAAGTTGGACATGCCGTTCCAAAGGAACCATCCCAGCATTTGCCAGGAGCAATTTAGGGAAACCACGGAAAATCTAAATCAGGATGGCCAGAGGTGGGTATGAACTGTTAGCCTCCCAGATGTGAGTCCAGTGTGTTATTACATCTTCACTTAACTCTGGAGTAATACCTGCATTATTATTCACGTTATTATTGGTGGTAGGTACTAATACTGGCAACTGTATATTATTATTGCTAGCTGTGCTCTGCTTATTACATCTACTGTTGACATAACAGAAATTCACCTCTCTTTTGCCTGCAAATGAATTCGGATATTGTCTGTCTTTATTCTCCATGTTTTGATTAGTATCATTAACATTTGATTTACGTTCCTTGTTGAGGGTATGTAATCCCTCTACAAGAGTGAGTAAATCATTCACAGATGTCTGTCCAGCCTCTATAACAAATTTCTTTATGCAAATGATGTGGCAATCAATGTATTACACTTTTACTGAGTGTGATACCTCTGATAGATGCCACTCCATGTACTTCTTATAACTACCCCAAGAACTATTGTAATGCTTTGGTTCAAATAATTTGAGCATTAATTTTCATTGTGTGCTGGTACACCAATATTTCCCTTTCAAACCTTCTTGAAAATCCTCCCAGGACTTGAAATCTTCAGAATGGTCACTTGTCAATTCTGTTGCATCACTGACTAAATAACTATGCATAAAATCTGTCTTTCTGGAGACCTCTCATCTTTTTGGTAATAATCTAGAGTGTACTCTTAAAAAACATACTGGATGCATCTCCCCATCCAATTTGAACCTTGGAAACTGTTTAGAAAAATTAATCCTGTTTTCCATTTGTATATTCTCGAAAAACTTATGTGCTACACTAACATTATTAGTCTCATTAGTGCTAAATCCTATTTTTGCATTTTCTAGGGCCTTCCAGCAATTCCTGTATTTCCTTTCTGTGGTGTACAATACCTCCTAAACAATTGGTTTTAATACTAGTAGATTCAACCATATCCTGTACTTCTTATTGTGCGAACTACTGTACTCCCTCTCCCAAACTAGTCAAGGTTGCATGGGAACTCAAAATTTCATTTACTGATTTTCCTTTCTCTATCATTTTGCCCTGCTCCTGTGTACCTGAGATGTGTTGTGTAAGGTTCGTACTTCATTATGAACTTCTTTCAAATGATTGTGTACTTCATTCCTCACTAAATCATACTGCACATTAATGTCAAATTGTACTTTGCTAGGCAAATCATTTAATTTTTTCTCCATAGCTGTAATTTTATTTCCCTGTACATTAACTATCAACATTAACTCCTGTTTGGATGCTTCTGTCTGTGATTTAATTGCCACCAACTTGGTAGTGGTAGCTCCTACCGTTTGGTTAATGCTTTCGTCTAACTTCTGAAGAGTAGCATCCCCTTGAGCCTTAATGGTAGCTTCCAATTTGGCTTTCATATCATCCCCAAGTACTTTAAAGGCTTCCTGTGCATTTCTGAATGTTTCTTCCAATTTCTTGTTAAATGCTTTATTGTTTTCCACAATAGCTTCACAAATAACCTAAACAATTCTGGTGCTTCCACTGCCATTTTTCTAGTCTACATTGGCATACTTTACTAATTAAATATCCAACTAATTAGTTAAATTAGATGTTTACCAAGTTTCTTTGCCCACAGACTTCAGTAATTGATCCCATAAGTTCCTGTACACACAACAATAAAATGAAAAAATCCTAAACTGATAAAATTACAGCTCACCCGACATGTAGAACAGTGAACTGGGGATGCTGCACAGGCGAAGCTGGTGCATCAGATTGAGAAGCTGTAGCACGCAGCTGCTACTCTGGCGATGAGCTGCTATATGAAGTGCCACGAAGACTCACGCCATTGTAGTTGACTCGAACTGCTGTCCTCTGGTTCATCTGCTGCTATCCTGTCATTACTCTTCCTTGTCAAACCATAGCAAACTCTTGTGTGTCATTATTGATACATATGTGCATGTCGTTTGTAAACACACACAATGGTTGTCTCAATTAGTGTAAACAACTGCAATTATTTATCTTCTGGTTATGAAATTCTGATGTTGATTTTTGAGTTGTCACTGTCAACCAAGTGTTTCTTTCAAATAATTACAACAAGTTTTAATAAATTCTCCTTTCCAGCACCACAGTTTTCTCATCCTTACTAAATGCTGTGTTTCCTCCAGTGTGTGCTTGGTAACTTGGCTGCAACACCGTGAGTGGATCTGTTACTGTGATATGGTCTATGTTACCTTTGCAATATGGTCACATTATAGTTTTTCTTCTTGTGGTCCAGCTACTTTGTATCCATGCATGGTGATGCTGGAAGAGTGTGTCTCACCACTTCCAGCTTCTGAATGACAAACATGTCTTCAGTGATAATCTTCTGTATTGTTTCAACTATTTACATCAATTAAAAAGAAAGATCCAAATATCAGTAACTCATAAACTCATACACAATGATCAATATGTCCAATCACATCGAACTCATCGTAAGATCTAAGATTTACGGTCTTCATTGGTCTTGAGCATTTTCACTGCAGTAGGTCCATTTGTTCATGACAACTTCAAGGGACATCACCAAGGATAAACATCCACGTCCATTAAGTGCTACTGCACTCAATATGTGGTGCTTTGCCCCTGCTGTATGTCACTGTGTACACACCATCTCCACAGATCACAGACTGGGGTGCACACAGTGGATTTTTTTCCACTACGTAAAGTATTTATAAAAGACACAGCCATCTTTCACCAGTGTGAGCATCCTCTGTGGAATATTGGTCATTCTCATGAGTAAGCTATGTTGCACTACAGCCATAAAGAAGAAATTCTCATTCAGTGTTGGACACATTAATTTAGGTCCTAGGACAGAACACTGTCAGTGGGAGGAATGGGTGTCAAGATGCTTGGTGCATATGGTCAATGGAGTGGCTGATCAGAGGGAGAGGAGAAGGAGATAACAGTGCAACACTGGCCCCCCAGTCAGTCAGTTCATCAGAGCATCCGATGATGGTAATGTGGTTGTTTGCTGAAAAACTGTGCCTGTTGGACACTGACATCTGGCAGTTCATCTGTGAAATATTTTGACAAGACTTACTGAGTTCTACAATAAATTTTTGCAAGTAATAGTGAAGATTCTGTTTAAGAACGACAAGGAGGAGGAAACATACTTGGAAAAGACCTGAAGTCAAGGAAGAGTCCAGCTAGATACAGCATGGTCAGACAGATATTACAAAATCAGACACAGGATTGGAAGGTGTACCAAAGTAATGATGAAGAGTAGACTACAATTTAAGAAAATCATCCAGAATAATCAGTGTTAAAGGAAGTGGGATAGTAAGTGTGAAGGAATGATGACTCATGTTTGAAGTTCATTAAAAATATGGATACTGTGATAAAGAATATCACAGTTCAGTTGAAGAGGAGAGAACATCTCTACATTTGGGTAACAGACGGAATACTTCATGTAATTGACAAAAGAAGAAAGTACAAAAATATCCAGGAACAGACAGGAATACAATATAAATCACTTGTTGTTGTTGTTGTTGTTGTCTTCAGTCCTGAGACTAGTTTGATGCAGCTCCCCATGCTACTCTATACTGTGCAAGCTGCTTCATCTCCCAGTACTTACTGAAACCTACATCCTTCTGAATCTGCTTAGTGTATTCATCTTCTGGTCTCCCTCTACAATTTGTACCCTCCACGCTGCCCTCCAATGCTAAATTTGTGATCCCTTGATGCCTCAGAACACGTCCTACCAACCAGTCCCTTCTTCTTGTCAAGTTGTGCCACAAACTCCTGTTCTCCCCAGTTCTATTCAATACCTCCTCATTAGTTGTGTGATCTACCCATCTAATCTTCAGCATTCTTCTGTAGCACCACATTTCGAAATCTTCTATTCTCTTCTTGTCCAAACTATTTATTGTCCATGTTTCACTTCCATACGTGGCTACACTCCATACAACTACTTTCAGAAACGACTTCCTGACACTTAAATCTATACTCGATGTTAACAAATTTCTCTTCTTCAGAAACGCTTTCCTAAATCACTTAGGAATGAATTAAATAAGTGCTGGGCTGCCAAGGCAAGATGGCTGCAGGAAAAGTGTGAAGAAATCGAAAACTAAGAAAATGATTGTTGGAAAGACTGACTCAGCATACAGAAAAGTAAAAGCAAACTTCAATGAAATTACAAGCAAAGGCAGCAACATTACAAGTGTAAAGGGATGGGAATTCCACTGTTAAATACATAAGATAGTGGATGGGTGGAAAGAGTACATTAAAGGTCTCTACGCAGGGCAGGAATTGTCTGATAATGTGAGAGAATAAGAAATTAGAGTCAGTATGAAAGAGAGAGGGGAATGAGTACTGGAATCAGAATTTAGAAGAGCTTGAAAGACTTGAGGTCAAATAAGGCAAAAGGAATAGATAACATTTCACTCAAACATCTGTTCAAGATGGTATGTAGAATCTGATACTGGAGACATACCCTCAGATCTTTGAAAAAATATCATCCACACATTTCCAAAGATAGCAAGAGTAGACGAGTCTGAGAACTATTGCACAATCAACTTAACAGTTCATGCAACCAAGCTCCTGATGACAATACTACAAGAGAAGAAGGAAAAAGGAAACTGATGTTCTGCTAGATAACGATAAATTTGGCTTTAGGAAAGGTTAAGGCACTAGAGAGAAAGTCCTGATGTTGCTCTGACAATGGAAGCAAAAATCAAGACAAGTTCATAGGACCTGTCAACCTGGAAAAAGCATTTGGCAATGTAAAATTATGCAAGATGTTCAAAATTCTGAGTAAAATAGGAGCAAGATAAAGGGAAAGATGGGTAATATAGAAAACGTAAAAGAAGCAAGAAGGAACAGGAAGACTAAAATACCAAGAATGAAGTGGTCGTTTTAAAAATGGTATAAAACAGGGATGCAATCTTTCACCCCCACTTTTCAATCTATACATTGAAGAAGCAATGAAGGAAATGAGAGAGATTCAAGAGTGCAATTAAAATTCGAGGTGAAACAATATGAAAGATAAGATTTACTGGTGACATTGCTGTCCTGAGCAAAAGTGAAGAACAATTACAGACTCTGGTGAACTGACTACAGAATATGGATAGAGAGCAAACCAAGGGAAGATGAAAGTAACAAGAATCTGCAGAAATGAGAAAGTGAGAAACTTAACATCAAAATTTGTGATCATAAAGTAGATGAATTCACGGAATTATGCTATGTTGGAAACAAAATAACCTATTTCAGAAGAAGCACGGAAGACATAAAAGGCAGACTAGCACAAGCAAAGAGGGTGTTTCTGGCCAAAAGTCTGCTGGTATCAAACATGGGCCTTAATTTTTTGAGGAAGAATTGTCTAGTCCATTTTGTGCACACACACACACACACACACACACACACACACACACACACACACACACACACACACAGGAGGGGAGGGAGGGAGGATAGAGGGAGAGAGAGAATACACAACAGAGTCAAGCCTCTTGTGGGAATACGGGACTCGCTGGTTGCAAGTCAGTAGATGAAAGGACAGTGGACAAGATGAGAATTTGGGTTGGATGGGAAGTATGTCTGAGGCAATTAAGGCAACCACTCCCATTAAGCAGATCTGGATTTGAGGTCCTGTCATGCACAAATTTTCAACTTTCTTCAACGAATTATTTCGATGTCCAACTGCAGCTGGTGTCAGTCTTTCCTTTGGGAAAAAAGAAAAGAAAAGAACTTTTTGACTGTGTATTTATCGGGGCCAGCATTATATGGTAGTGAATCATGGACAGTGGGAAAACAGGATTAGAAGAGAATTGAGGTGTTTGAGACTGGTGTTACAGAAGAATATTGGAAGTTGGGTGGACTGGAAAGGTAAGATGTGAAGTGGTTCTCCACAGAATTGGAAAAGAATGTAACATGTGGAAAACACTGGAAAGAAGGGACAGGATGATAGAACTTATGTTAAGAAAACAGGGAATAACTTTCATGGCACTAGTGGGAACAGTAGAGGGTAAAAACTGTAAACGACGACAGATTGGAATACACCCACCAAATAATTGAAGACATAGAATGCAAGTGCTACTCAGAGACAAAGAGGCTGGCACAAGAGAGGAATTCGTGGTGGGCCACATCAAACCAGTCTGAAGACTGATGACACTTTAGTTGATGAAATACCACATGTATGAGATTTTTGTTTCGAAGACCACATGCCAAAAAGTAATGCCTCTGAATTTTTTATGTGAAAATTCTTGAAGATTTTTTAAAAATAAAACTAACTATATTAACATTTACATCTTTATTCTTCACTTCTACATATTTATTTCTGAAGTCACCCTGGTGACAGACACATTTGTCCCAACAAAAGAAGAGTTTAATGATACTGTCACTGTAGAAGGTTTGTTGATAGAGCCACAACCTACCTCTGCTTGTACCACTTCATGACTATCAAAATGAAAACCTCAAAGCTGTTCTTTAAGTTTTGGGAACAGATAAAAATCGGATGGGGGCCAAGTCAGGGCTGTATGCAAGATGGCTGAACACGGTGAACCCAAGGCATCGGATTCTTGCAGGTGTCACAGCATTTGTGTGTGTCTGGCATTATCCTGCTGAAGGAGAGGGTGCTCCATGTGTGTATGAACTCTTAGAATTCAAAACTCAATTCCATTTGCCCATTTCTCATTCACCAACACAGTTGTGTTACACATCACCCTGTTATATGCTGCAATTTGGGGCCATCTAGTGGTCGAGGGCTGCAAATATGTAGACATTAAGAATAAAGCTGTAGAATGTTAATAATTTTTGTTTTATTCACAAAACTTAGAAAGTTTCCACATAAGAAATTCTGAGGCATTTCTTTTTGAAATCCCCTTGTAGAATAATATTGGCAGGCTTCATTAAAAAATGTAGTTATATTTGCAAGCCTCTTAATTCTGTCAAAAATTAGAACAATTTGAAGAATATACGGCCAATAATTTATTACAATAACTTTCCCTTTAAATGTGTGCTATTATTGCCCACAGTTCCTGATTTTTATGTTACTGTTAAAAATGTAACTGTAACTGTATTCTACATTTCTGCAAAAATTTTCCTATGTGAACCTGTATATAGGCATTGTAAACAGAGTGAAAGCACAGTTCAACTGTGGCCACAGTCTGTCACTGTTAAAGCAACATCACAATAAGTTGCAGACAAGGTACAGAAAAGACTAAGCATTCATTCTCATTTATCCCCTGTGAGTTGTTGCCAGGCCATAATAATGTTCAATAAGATGCTACCTAATTGTTATTGATTATGTATTTATAGTCTGCATACAGATGGGATCATCATTGTTACTTGCAATTCATGGAAATATATCAGACTCCATCAAGAATATGTAAATTACTGACCTGTGTTTTTTGAAGATTAATGAAAAATATCTAATACAAGTAAGTATACACCAACTGCAATTTAAATTTGAAAGTATTGCCTTAGTATTCAAAATTTTACATCGCTGTTCATCAGGTGAACTACAGAAAAGACAAGGCACTAAAAGCCAGTAACTTTACAGGCTGTGTGAATATAGGAGTGTAAATCTTTGAATTTCCTCTAAGTAGATGTACTAGTACAAGCCATATCATTTACACCAGTTTTTGACTTTAATTACATTATTTTAATTGTGCACTTCATGTACTTCTCTGTTGTTTCTGATACCTTCTTAGGTGAAATCAAGTGAAAGTTACGCAGGACTATGGCCATCATTTTCATCTATATGGTTTCGTCAGATTATCTCCTCTTGGTGATGTTCTTACTGTAGATTCAGCTCAAATTAATCAAACAGAATCCAGCTTAGTTTTAAGAGCAAGCAAATTCTCCCCTTGCCCAGTTAACGAAGCACTCTTATTTCTTTAACTTACTACTTTGATCATTTAATGTTGATTTCTTTTCACTACTCACCCCTGAACTTCCTCTAATTGAATGTTTGTCCCACATAATCTGATCCCTACAGATCAAACATTGTTTATGAGGATTAAAATGGCTTAATTTTAGCAAATTTCTTGTCAAGCGTCTTTACCTAATCTATGTATTTTCTTCGTAAAAGAATTGGCGCGGCCAGTACTGGATAACAACAACTGTTTAATAAAACACAGTCAATGTGAGAACAGCATGTGTTATTTGGCTAGCAGTTTTTTTTTTTTTTTTTTTTTTTTTTTTTTTTTTTTTTTTTGGTAAAACCTGATTGATTAGACAAGTATGTCAGTGGTTGAAAAGATTACGCCATGATACAGTATTAAGTGTCACCAAGATTGTTGTCGCACACTTGCAAACACTCCTCCCTCTGAATGACACTGATTCAACAGCAACACATCATGTATGGGGACAACAAACTGCTCTACTACAGATTAGTGCAGGATTCATTAGCTGCCAATTAACTGTCCTGAACTGACACAGACTGCAGTACCCAGCGAAATAACACATTTTTGCAGATTGTAACTTGAAGAAAGTAGTTCCAGACAGTCTGGAATTATTCTGAATTAATGCTGTGAATGGCTTTCAGTGCACTTGCAATCATAACCGATGAGAACTATCATATCTCTAATATTTTATTGGTTCTCATGCTTGTTATACGATTGGTAATTTTGTATTCACTTGTTCATCATGTTCCGTATATCCATCACAAGGGAGTTTTTCAGGGAACTGGAATGAGAAAAGGTACGTTAAGAAAGGCAGAAAAATCAAAGAAAGTCTGTATACTGCCTTAACAATAAAATACCACTATACTGCTTAATGCTGTTCATGTCTATGTCAGCTGTTTTTAATTTGTTTGTTTGTTTGTTATGTGGCGAACTGAGATTCTACTCTTTGTTGTCAGACAGGAAATGACAAGTAGATGACTAATGCGATTGCCCCACACTAGGAGCCAGCAATTCATTGATATCAATAATTAAATGAAATCAAACACAAAGGGTATGAAATTAAGGGGTTTATGTATGAAGGTGAAAAGGTTACTTGGATAATTAAAACACGAAAAACTTTTGTTTATTTCAGTGCTGTGGACACAAAGCAAGACAAAATTACAAATCTCAGGGCCGATTTGACTGCGGGTGGACATGACAGTTATTAATGGGGGGGACGAATTGTCTCACCATTATTCATGATCATTCATTGTGAACTGCTGTTGGTGGCAGGCACTGCGCGAGTCAGCTGCCCTCAACAGCGATCGCGGCTTTCTGCGAGGCCCAGCTACAATCTCCGCACTATCTGACCATTGTCGGTTGCATGGCTGAAGCTGTAATATCGCAGTGTCAGAAGGTAGATACCAATTGACGATGGACGGAAGAGACTTCATGTCCACTCATTTCTGTGCAATCTCTCAGCTCAACTTCTCTTCAAAATTTTCTTCCTTTTTATGTTTTCATTGGGCGAAAATTTCGAAGAGGAGTTGAGCTGAGAGATGGATTTGGAGTGGAAGTGGAGTTGGTGAGGCGGCACGGAAACAAGAGGATGTGAGGTCTCTTCCATCCATTGCCAACATCCGCCTTCAGACACTGTGATATCACAACTTCGGCCACACAACCAACCATGGGCAGGCAATGCAGAGATTGTACCTATGCATCGCCGCAAAACTGCAATTGCTAATGAGGACAGCAGACTCACACTGCACAGTTCCGAGGTGATGCGCCTTACTGCCACTGACAGCAGTTCATGACGAATAATCACGAGTAAGGGCAAGACAATTTGTGCCATTAATAATGGAGTCTTGTACACACCCACTCAAGTGAGCCTCAAGATTTATATTACATATTTTTCATTTATCTTCAAAAACAGGTCAGTAATTTATGTATTCTTTTGTTTTGGTTTGTGTCAACACCACTTAAATAAATACGTTTCTTTCATGAAAAGTGATCCAACACAAAGGCAGTTTGATGTTAAGGGTTTGTACAAGGATAAATTACTATCAGAGATAAAGGAGTCTTACTTACAAAAACACGTATATGTTAAGCTGCAAGCACATATTGATTTGATGTCTCCATGATTTTGTGGCAGTCATCTAGAATTATCTCCATAAGATTGCTTTTATTTGCAGTATAGTCGATTTTAGTGGGGGATTCTAATATATTCCACAAATTTTTAACAAGAAGACTGGAGGGTGTTCAGTTGTTTCAAAGTGTTGTACAGTAATTTCAGACTTCATGGAACTATGCTTAGTACCACTGTCGAATTGGAAGATAAAATTGTTTTCATCCACATCTACAATCAGCAAGTCATCTCACAAAGGGTGGTGGTGGTGGTGGTGGTGGTGGTGGTGGTGGTGGTGTACTGTTCACTGTTTACAAGCCACTTTTTCCACATTTGCCTTCAGCAATCCCAGTCATGTTGTGCATCATTCTTCAAATGACATACAAGAGTCGGACTTCAACCTAATATTGTTTAGCTCCAAGTATTTACTCACTTCTATTTTATTGATGAAATTATTGTACAGTTCTGGGTTGTCGTCGAGTATGTGCTATGTGCAAAGTTAAAATCTAAGGCAAACCATCATTCTAATATATATTGTTTTATACGAAATTTTCATTAACTACATTTTTTGCATACATTTGGTCTTGACCGTATAGCAAAATCTAGCTATTCATGAAATGAAATAATTTAGGAATCTAGTTATTTAAATTTTACACACAAAGTTTACTTTTACAAAAGATAAATTGGTTAATTTGGGTGAAGAATAAATGAGTTTCTGCACACCACCCAAACAGGGTTTTGTTCTACAAATTTCTTTTTTATAAACAGATGCATTCTCATTTTAACTTTGAGCACATGCCCCAGCAGGCTTGCAGAAAATATAGCTCTTTAAAGCAAAAGAATCAAATCGTTTCAAAAGCCAAACGTAACTTTGTTTTGCACACTTAACAATTAAGTTGGAGACTGACCTGTGACACCCAGTTTTATTGATAGCAACACTATTTGGAAGCACTTCTTGTACCAAAATTACATCAGTCTGCATACCTGGTTAACAGAGGGCAACACAGTTCAACACTTCGAGGTGCTTTACGAAATTATTGGACTGGGCCATCTTTAAATCCTAGTCCTAACTAACGATGGTGCATGTAACATAAGTATATACATCCGTAATAGTGTGGGTAAGGCATTTACACCTCCGAGGTTGAAGCACTGCATGTCACTATAATCACAGTTTGAATTTAAGCTACTTTCTTGATTAAGTTCAAGAATAGCAAGCTGTGCATTGTTACTAGTTTTTACTTTCTCACTATCCTTTGTTCAAAATAATGGGAGGGGGGCCAATGAGGAGAGGGGGGGAGGGAGAGGGGGGAGGAGAGGGGGGAGGAGAGGGGGGAGGAGAGGGGGGAGGAGAGGGGGGAGGAGAGGGGGGAGGAGAGGGGGGAGGAGAGGGGGGAGGAGAGGGGGGAGGAGAGGGGGGAGGAGAGGGGGGAGGAGAGGGGGGAGGAGAGGGGGGAGGAGAGGGGGGAGGAGAGGGGGGAGGAGAGGGGGGAGGAGAGGGGGGAGGAGAGGGGGGAGGAGAGGGGGGAGGAGAGGGGGGAGGAGAGGGGGGAGGAGAGGGGGGAGGAGAGGGGGGAGGAGAGGGGGGAGGAGAGGGGGGAGGAGAGGGGGGAGGAGAGGGGGGAGGAGAGGGGGGAGGAGAGGGGGGAGGAGAGGGGGGAGGAGAGGGGGGAGGAGAGGGGGGAGGAGAGGGGGGAGGAGAGGGGGGAGGAGAGGGGGGAGGAGAGGGGGGAGGAGAGGGGGGAGGAGAGGGGGGAGGAGAGGGGGGAGGAGAGGGGGGAGGAGAGGGGGGAGGAGAGGGGGGAGGAGAGGGGGGAGGAGAGGGGGGAGGAGAGGGGGGAGGAGAGGGGGGAGGAGAGGGGGGAGGAGAGGGGGGAGGAGAGGGGGGAGGAGAGGGGGGAGGAGAGGGGGGAGGAGAGGGGGGAGGAGAGGGGGGAGGAGAGGGGGGAGGAGAGGGGGGAGGAGAGGGGGGAGGAGAGGGGGGAGGAGAGGGGGGAGGAGAGGGGGGAGGAGAGGGGGGAGGAGAGGGGGGAGGAGAGGGGGGAGGAGAGAGAGAGAGAGAGAGAGAGATATATTCAGTATTTCTCCCTTAATTTTTTGCACTGAAGGAACACTATACAACCACACCCAATACAGCAAAGTGATTAACAAAATACTCAAAACTAGAGCATAACAGCAACATGGGTTTTATAACTTGATGGTTGTGAAAGTGCATTTTTGATGAATATGCAGCCTCTGTCAACCACTTGATGAACTGATGTCTTGAGTGCTGTAACACCATATACCACAACAGTAGGGTTTAGTATTTTCTGCACAGATTTTATTATGAACAACCACAACTGAGTAACAATCACAAAGATACATTCCTTAGTAAACAAAACATTTAGGACATTACACACAAACATCAAATTTAGTAATTAATATTTATGAAACTGACTAAGATAAGAGTTATAATCTGCCGTCAAAGATTAGCTTTCAAAGAAATTCCTTTCTTTACAGACGAACTGCACGAAAATCCACAATTTTATTACATCTTTACACATTAATTATCCAGTTATGAAACCATATTGTGCTCTGTTATCCTGCAACCTCTTAGAGGAAGCATTATGGGTTTACAGGGGTGGAGTAATACATAATCAAGAATCTTATGGTTTATAACGTCAGTCTGGAATGGGGGAGGAGTAATACAACAAGGAGGCATCTTGAACATTCACACCTTATAGGAACAGAGCTGTATGAGTCTAAATGAGGACCATGAATATTATACAATTTTATTGCTTACGAGTTTAAACTACAGTTAACTGAACAGTCCGACAGTTTGTCCCTATCCTATAACCATTTAAGTACTTAATATTCTTTTTGAAAATATGTACATACATACATAAACACTATCTAAATTCAATAAAACTGTAAACTTCATAAAAAAACTAAAATAAATCACATGAAACTCTTTCCAATGAATGTACAGATAACCTCATGGTTTGCTTACAAACCAAGAAAAATTAAAAATATTAAGCAATTTATTTTTGGAATAGGCCACCAGGTTGAGGATATCACGTATTGTGTAAACTGCATTAAATTCATTTCTACAGTTTTATTTCTGGGCAAATATTTTATTAAATTAAGAGGGGATTAACCATTAACAACTGCCTAATTATTTCAACAATGCATTAACAACGACATTACAAAACCCATAATTAAGCAAACTTTTGGTCTTGGCGACATAGCCTGGTCTTTGTATTTTATTTACTACCAAAAGGTCCACAAACATTGTACAAATTGAGGACCTACATTCTACGCAGAAATATGACCGTATATTTTCTATGGATACATTAACCTACTTCATTGTCACTAAAGCTCTCTCAGACTAGATAAAAGAAATGTGCAAAATAATTTTGCAGAGCACAGTTTAAGTACTACAGACATTCAGTGTGTTAAGATGCACCATCTCAGGGAAGAAAAACTTGCCTGTCTGAACTACAGCCACTGTATGAAAGTCACTTCTACATTACTCATACATACACACACAGACAATTGGCTGTCCAAAGATTGCCTGCAAAGAGGAGAAAAGGTTTCCAAATCATAAAAAATTGTAACTGCTGAATAAGTCAACTAATTGTCAAAACTCAATACCACTAACTTTTGCTGCAGCCTTCTTACATCTCACACCTCAAATAAGGCACACACTGCAAAGCACATTAAACAAATCTGCAACCTTGCTAGAACAGTTACCGAGAATGTACCCACGCAGCACAGTTAACATGAAAGTTCCATATCTAGATAGAGCTCAATACACTTAACTAAGGATTAGCCTATGGTTCTTTGGTCAGCAATATATTATATATTACACACATATATATTTATATCTATATATGTATATATGAAATGTTTTGTACTTTGCAAGTGTTAGTGAAATCTTTATTATTCTTGAACATGTGCTGTTACACATGGACTCCAAGCACTTCTACATCTGTTCCCTGGAAGCTCTAGTGAAACAATTGTGTTATTTGAATGGGACCATAGATAATTAAGTGAACAGCAGAAAAAAATCTTAAACACTATTACATACTTTAAGCGAAGTACATTTGCACTTCTACGTTGAAATAATCGGCATGTGAACCATAAGGAAAATTTCAGTTTAATTCATGAATTTCACTGAACTAGCTCACAAAATTCTTCGTTGTCACCATGCCGTAATACAAAATTATGAAAGGTAATAATGATAAGTAATACGTGAAACAAACTTCACACTACTTTTTATGCAAACTGATTACCTCTCAAATTTATTCATTTAATAGATGTCATAATAAAGATCATTAACATTAAAAAATAATATTTACATATAAGCATTTCATTATACAACAATGATTTCAGAATTTTTGGAGATCAACATGTATGTCACTTATGATAATTGCAGCTTACATTATCCAGTAAAAATAGCTCTTAAGAGAATTATCACTTATGTCTTTTGTAAATTAAATATGATGGTATCCTACTTTGTACAGGATTCAACAATGGCAGTCTTCAACAAACGCAGATAACTACAACATGCAGTGCAGAAATTGGTACAAGAAATTATTGCATTTCATGCCCATGTCATTGCCTTGCACTCAAACTAATTTTGAACGGCATACCTTTCACTTACACTTTTACAGACGATGGCTTGATTACATAAGTTTAATTACTCTAAAAATAAATAAAACAATTTATGTAAACAATGCAATGAACTTCTCATCTCCAGATCTAATTGTCACTGACTAGAGAGGTTCTACAGGATATCATACCAACCATGAAGCACGAACAACACAGTACACAGTGGACAATATATATATTCATGCATTCTGTATGTACTACAGTGGCAAGCATGCAATAATTGTTTCCAACTTAGAAAGTGAGAACACTCTCAGAATTTTTTTACCTATTGCAATTTCTCTTAATTTGATTATTAATTTTTAAAATAAAGGCAGGATATTAACACATGTACTCAGAATGTTCCAACAGCATTCTCACTAATATTCTTAACGAGAATGCTTGCATGAACTTCAGCAGTGACCATTTACAACGGCATTTGTTTACAAAGAGGCCACGTATTAAGTCTATTAACTGTTTAGCCTTTTCGATAATACGGTCAAACGCAATTGTGTAATCGTCTCCTGCATAACGAGAAATTTGATAATTTATTCATATGTTTAAGATAATGACCTAAGCTTTCATTTAGTACTTATTACTATTGTGTTAAGAAACTAAAGAGATTAAATAAGGACTTAAAAGATTTTGTAATAACATTCAAAGTTAAGGATGGCAAAAGCTAAGAAACTACAATGAGAATGATGCGTATGGAACCATGGCATGGCATCTTCATAACTCATGAGGCAAAACTTCAATACGAGAGCTGCAGCAAAACATTGTAAACAACGATCTATATGAGGTCAGGTAGTAACTCTAAAAACAAACACTAATCAAGGTTCACACCACTGTCCTCTAAGAAACTTAACGTAAGCAACTGCTCGTACTTTCAGCATTTCACTGCATATCTATACCACAATTTATGTCAACCAGCTACCCTAACCTTCAACTGTAACTGTCAGAACAATAACAGTTTATTGACCTCCAATCATGAAGATATTAGTTATGATTAAAACATCTACATTATGCTAGAACATTTAGATATCACAACAACCCAATGGGTTTTTTAAAATGATTTGAAGCTATAATGCTCTAAATGTCTGCAGAACGTAACAAAAAGGTCCAACAAAAACTGCACAGCAACAATTTACTTTTCTTTCTAAGACACATGAGTACACCAAAGTCAATGAGCTTCAATAGGCCGGTGCTTGGTAGTCTGTTCCTATTGCACCTGGAATAAAAACATAAGAATTTCGTGAGAATGTGTCCATGAAATGGGAACGTGATACAGTACACAACATTTGTTTTAATTCTCTAAGGAACAAGCACAAAAACACAGAATGGAATGCCTCAGTCTTAAATGTGTTTTGAATTCTATGTTTACATTTTTAATAAACGAGTATGATCAACGTAATTCTGAATGATTTTATGTTTGTTATAAATGCAAGATTATTTCTGTGTTTAACCCTTTGAATGGCACAGTCACGCTTTACATTCTGTGCTGAGAGCAGCTTTGTTGCTGCTGTACTGCTCACCTAATGTTGCTGCCTGTGCTGAGCAACTGTGTTCCAGTGGCTTTGAAATACGTATCAGATTTTAGGGAAACTCTTCAGCTAAAAAATTTTTTTAGCACATTTTTCAGTCTTACATCTTTACTCAATAAAGGAAATTTTTTTGTTATTCATTACAGTTACTGTGCTGCATCAGATTAAATCACTGCATGAAATTTTAAAGAGTTTACAGATGTAAAACCACATTGCTTAAGGTTTGCATATGGTCGATTTTAGCCCATACACTGCTGTTTATGAAATTCAGGCAAAATATTTAAATTTTATTTGAAATTAAGAGCAGAAAGATTTCTTATTTCATCTGCAAGTTACTGGTTTTTATGTATGGCAGATGGTCACGTGTGACATCCATATCTTTGTCCCTGAACATCGGGAATGATCCTGTCGTACTTCGTTAATGTTCGAAGATGACAAAACGTAGCTTTTTGCAAATGATAGCACAGAAAAAGGCACATATGTTGTACGACAAATACTCTTTAATTTTTTGTTTACCAAGATATGGAAGTAAGTCATCTAACAGTGAGGGGGTTGTTGGAATGGGATGTTAAACACATCAACAGCACTTAGAGGAAACCCAGGGGTTGCATTTAAACATGTCCTCAGTATATGGAGAGTCCTGGAGCACTTAGTTAACTTGTCCAGAACAGCTAAAGGATCTTCTGAGAGAGTGAGGTGTAGTTCACTGTATGCGTCAATCAGTGTCCTGAACCAAGAGACAAGTCCAGATCACTGCTTTTTCGTGTGTCAGCTACTGATAATAGCATGCCTCTAGGACTGAGAAACTTTTCACAGGCTTCACCTGCTTTGTAGCTAGTTTGCTACCAAGGATGAGTAATTGGCGAAACAGTCTACAGTTGAGTGCTGTCCCAGTGGGAGTAACATCAACTTTTTTATTCCATGAATATTGATTATACCTGCGTGTCAGTCACTGGTTTGATGACAAAAATACATCTGGCTCTAATGTTGTCTCAACAAACATGACAAAACAAGTATGCACAATCAATAATAATATTTGGCGAACAAAATTAACAATGGAACATGTAGTGAAAGTGACATTTATTTTTTGAGTTACTTTTGGTAGCCATAAACAGAAAATCAAGAAGAAAAACTGTTTTAATTTTATGCCAAAGAGAAATTCAAAGTCCAGTGTGTAAGGAAGGGTGGAATCTTTTCAGTCACTAAGATATGTCAACTTGTATTACACTAACTGTGTTGCTTCAGACAAACATAAATGACAAAATTTCAAGGATACATAAGCATTCAGCATATAGTTAACAGAACAGTACACTTTGTCCACATGAGTGACAAATTTATTGCAATCAAAATCATTGTTTTGTTGTGTGCAAAACAAAATTGTGGCATGCCACACAACAAAATAAGGAGAGGTGAAGCAATCATACCCTTCCTCCAGCATAAAGTTATCATATAAAATTTGTTTAACCTCACATAATCCCATAACCAAAGCAACAGCAAATGTTACGTATTTCATTAATTTATTGCTTCATAATTTCCTTGCAATACATATGGTGAATAAGGCCACTGTAGTGTAAAAACTTCAATAGACCTACAGTTTGCTTGCTGTCATGAATAATGCCAATTGTTGAAACAACAGTATCCTCTATTAAGAGGGTTTTTGGAGAAGTAAAGGAATGAATCTGTGCAGAGTGAGTCAAGTTTGCGAAAGTGTTATGAGGAATGGAACTCAAAGACAACGTGAAAAGACCTACTTTCAACTGATCCTATAGGTCACTTCATTGCCAATACCATTGTCTTACATTAGATCCTTCAAAAGGCAAATCAAAAGCATTTCTGCTTACAACGGAGTGCCTTGGGGGAGGGGGGTGGGGGTGGGGGGTGGGGGTGGGGGGAGACAGACCTTGTTTTATTTAACAATTCATTACACTTATTGGGTCAGTAGAAATTCAGTATGATAATATAACACAGTTCCTACTTTTACATTTTCCCCGCTTTTCACATTCATTTCTGTCCATCTCAACACAAGTATTATTCTCTCAATACAATGCTTTGCTACCATTAATGATTCTGTGTTACAACATTTCCCACATTTTAGATTTTCTTTGACATTACCATGATCTTAATTTGAATTTTCGTACAGATATTTGTAGTCTGAGCATGAATATGATGCACTTTTTCCAAACGAATTTACTAATCATGTAACATAACATTAGCATGGTAAGCAATATTTTCACTGCAGGTATGTTCAGTCACAGTCGCCTGTATAACAGGTTCACAATGTTTGGAAGGGTGAGAAAGTATGCCCAGTCACTGCTTTAATGATAATCATTATCTTAAGATAGTAACTAGTGGCAACCTGCCTTCTGCCGTAATTTTTCCCGAGGGCATGCAGCTTTACTGTATGATTAAATGATGATGGTGTCCTCTTGGGTAAAATATTCCGGAGGTAAAATAGTCCCCCATTCGGATCTCCGGGCGGGGACTACTCAGGAGGATGTCGTTATCAGGAGAAAAGAAGCTTGCACAGGATAGAGTAGCATGGAGAGCTGCATCAAACCAATCTCAGGACTGAAGACCACAACAACAACAACAACAACAACAAATTAGTTTTCCGTCATTTACACATATAAACTCTTTTTTGAGACAGCTGTCTATAATGGGTTTTCACAAATTGTTACTTCTGTGTGAAACATGCCAATCTGAACTAGGCGCGCAGTCTTACGTTGGTATAGCCTGACAAACATTCCTCATCAAGATGCTCCATAACATAATGACAATTTCCGCCCTTCATCACCAGGAACGTCCCTCAAATGAGTGACAATGTCAGCACCAAGCTGTTTATTTCGTGCGTACTTTTCTGTTTATGAGGACTGGTAACTTTAGTTATTTAACGAGTATTGTGTTAAAAGTTATTTACCATAGTTTTTTTAAAATGATTATTGATATGTCTCACATTAGAACAAAAATCCCTTTTTAATGTGATTTCACAAAAGAATAGACCTAATAACCATTAGAATGAAGCAAAAACAATTATTTAAGATTTTTTAAACAAAATTAAATTGTTTTAATTTCATACTTTCAACAATATAAAGAGAATGACAGTAAGATTAATTTAGTCATTTTTACTTGTGTTTCCTATGGTGCCCTGTATTTTACACTTTTTTGGGCCCGTCCACTGAAAAGTGTACAGAAGGGGTTTTACTGTATATTATTTTTCATGTTAGACACTACAGCATTCATGAGAAAGCACCTTTTAACATCTTGACTGCCACACACTTAGTGAAGGACGTATCACCGCCAAGCCAGGCACACTACGTTAGACAAGGCTCTGCTGTGGCCACCTTGCATCAGGTCTGCAGCCCCAAGGCCACAATAGCCAACGTGTTCAAGTCCTCCAATCCTATTTCCGAAAATGCTTCATGTTACGAGCATAGCTCACAGTTTTTGCAGGTTGAAAGAAGAGATACGAAGTTTGTTTCCAGATGTTGATATTTATTTTCCAGTATTAAAGAACTTCTAGTGAAAGCCCTGTCTAGGATTCAGACATTCAAAGATATTGCCCCTCAATGCTAATGAGATTGGGACATGGGTATAGCAACAGTCTACTACACTTAAAATGTTATGAGTATAACTAAGATGATCATTGTTCTGAAGAATGAAGCATCTTTACTTTTAGCAGCAAAGAAACTTTTCAAATCTTCGGAAATGAGAAATAACTGGGGACATCAAAAATTCACAATTTTTGTTAAGCGTGAATATAGATGCAAACTCTGCCTCAACATGCAAAAATGTGAATTTAGCTAATTAAAGCTATTTCAAGCTACTTGTATTCCAATGACCTATTTTAACAGAGACAGTTTGAAACAGCTTTATTTTCGGCATATAAGTACCAAAGATTTACTCATTTTTCAGTTACTGGTATTGCGAATCATCTCGTTAAACCCAATTTCTGAAGATAATGTGCATAAGAAAAGGTCTGCAAAATAAAAAGTAAATGAACGTAATGATGTATCAGTATGTTTGATGCTCTGGTGACCTACCAATTCTGGGTGGCTGAATGGTCTGTGTAAGATGTACATCACGTAATGCACCATACAACTCAATTGTGCAGCCTAGCATCTTAGAACAAAGAAACACTTTTGCCTGCTAGCTACGGTTGGAAAGTTAATATAATGTAAATACTTCAATGTGGCAGTTTTAGGTGTTGGGTGCTTTGGACTATGGTTACATTGATAGTGGTACAGGTCAGGCCAGGCCTGAACTACATCATTTACGACACTGAACATCCCCGACAGTGTTGCTCATTTTATTTTCTTGTTTTGAAATGTGTGAAGAAACTAATCATTGTCCATCATGGAGTTTGATTACTACCATCAAAACACTAGAAGGAATCGGCAATCTCTATGACCATATGTGAAGTTCTGCTCACACACCACCACCACCACCACCACCACCACACACCACAATACAGATGTACACTGGCTGCTCTGCGAGAGGACTCTTTTTCCCCCCGCACAGCACCTCTCCCTCTTGGCAGTCACAGTTCTAGTTTGTTCATGCTCACAGCCAACTGCCAGTATACAGTATCCGCACTCTGCACTATATGGAAAACAAAACTTATTAACATATATTTTGACAATATCACAAGCCTTCCCCTAAATTGTGAATTGTTATTTTCAGTTCTACTTTTACACTATGCCTGTCAATTCCATCTGCAGCACTGCTGAGTACGAGTCGCACAGCTGCAAATGCCCATGTAAGCTCAAAATCATTTGCAGTTTTGTAATTATCGAAATTGGTGGAAAAAGAAAAATGTCAAGAAACACCCTAGATAAAACGCATAAAAATGGTGGTGCTTAGTAACAGATATGATCTT
The DNA here is from genome assembly GCF_021461395.2 of Schistocerca americana. Lineage (NCBI taxonomy): Eukaryota > Metazoa > Arthropoda > Insecta > Orthoptera > Acrididae > Schistocerca > Schistocerca americana. The sequence continues at coordinate 445,937,019 of NC_060120.1, forward strand.
TTTAAAGATTAAATGGAGCTTAAAGAAGGAAACAAGCAAGTACTATTTAAAAACTACTTAAGTTTTTGCAAAAGCAAACCTGGAAGGCTACCAAATTACTAAGGCTAGGTCTTCAGCCAGAAGTGTGAACTCAAATTTCTATGTTTAATCATTTAGATGCCAAGAAATTCACCACAAATAGATGCAACATTTTCAGGTCCCTAGCCGAGTTTGGTTTCCTGCCAAAAGTGACCTGTCAGCTTAAAGAAATGGAGCATTCATTTAAGAAATCTGAAAACTGGTTGACAGCTGTGCAGAGATTGGAAAGTGTGCATGGGAAATGAGATTAGTCAGGGAAAAAGCATAAAATTGTGTATTCAAAAATTCTACAAGGTGATAATTATATTGCAGTAGAAACAGACCTGACAAAAGTTCGATGTTCTGGACTAGCTGCAGTTACATCTGTAGACGTTGAGAGATTATTTTCTCTGATGAAAAGTGTTTTAGCTAACAGGAGACTTAAAATGACTCCAGAAAATTTACAAAAGCATTTTGTTGTTATGTGCAACCAATAAGCATTGTAATGCATAAGCTTTCAAGAAAAATTTCATTTTTTGTAGAGTACAATTAGCATTTTCTTTAAAACTTCCAAGTTATTTTAAAAATACTACATAATATTAACACAGATATGATGGAAATGTATAATTTAGTAAGAAGGAATAATGTAAGTTTTTCCATGTTGCTTTTTGTTGCCTACTTATGTCTTTTTACCTGCATATTTTAATGACTTCTAATGCCTAAGCTTCCGGTCGTCTTAACAAGGGTACTCAATTATTACCAAAGTATATGCTTACCCCTTGTCTGATTAGCCGAAAATGGTGGATCCTGGTAAGCCCCATCAACATCCTGACTGACAGGATATGAGGAATATGGAGCACCTCCAGGAACAGAGCCTGGATCAGCTTCATAACTGGGATTGAATGCAGCATCACTTCCCTGGCGGAATCGCTGGTAAGCAAACCACGCACAGCCTGCCTACAGAATATCGCACAGTCAACAACATGGTAAATGAGTTTATACAGATCCTGCAATATATGCAAAAGAACTCTTACAATCCAATTTTATATCCTAAAAATGGAAGAAATTCAAATAGAATATGAATCCTCTTTTCAGCACAGCTTCATTGAACAACAATTTATAAATACACTCAGGGTATGATAAGCTAAGAAAAGTCTCTTCAATACCACATGTTAGACAAACAAAACCATCTTTTAGCAAATACATCACAGAGATTACAAGGAAAATGGACCACGATGTTCGGATGGTGTGGTGAAAATATTAAGACGAGAATTTCATTTAACGGTTCAACTTGAAGCCATAACCTTGGTTATATAATAGATTCAGACCATTGTCCCTAACCTAAGGTCCCTACCCTGCAATCGTACCCACTATAAAAGCTGGCCCCCAATTACCACTTAATCCAGACCCACCAATGGTAGATCCTGTAATACTGAGCAACTTCCAAAACAATTATAATCTGACATGTTTTGTGCACAGTGTTTTATACACGTACAACAAATTAAAATGGCTGAGTACATGAATGGGCATAACATTAGGTACCTCAGGGTTCCCAGTCTCTTGTACAGATAGGAAAAGCCTTTCCGAATGCTTTCCAAACAATTTTGAAATTGCCATATTTTTGCATTATTGTCAATTTGTGACTCAATAAGTATCCCACTATAGATCCCAATGGTCTGGGCTTTGATCCCTGGCCAGTCCAAAGATTTGTGTGTTTTAAAAATGGAAACCCCAGGTTCGAATATCAACAATATTAGAAGAAACTAGACTACTACTCACTGTAAAGATGACCTGTTGAGTTGCAGAGAGACAACAAAAAGCCTGTTACAAATTATAGCATTTGGCTAAAAAAAAACCTTACTTCTGAAAGCTCCAACCGGAATGCGATTTCATGTGAATAGAAATCTGGAATGGTGTGCGGAAAGAGGAGGGATAGCAAGGTATGGGTGACAGAAGAGAACACTGACGGGGCATGCAACGATTAGATGGTGGCCTGACAAGACCTGAAGGTGCAGCGTCAGAAGGTGAGGTGTAGAGGGAAAGTAAAGAGGAAAAATGAAGGACTAGGAAAGGAGAGGGACAGTGAAGGGGTTAAGACAGGCTGATACACTGGCACACGAAGGAGTGTGACAGAATGTGAAAAGGGATGAAGCGATAGGATGAGGGGGGTGGAAATTGTTGGGTGGTGGGTGTGGGGTATGGGGTATGGGGAGAGGTGGTTGTAGGTTAAGGTCAGGATAATTTAGGGAGTGGAGAAAGTGTTTTAAGGATAACTCCCATTCGCACAGTTCAGAGAAAAGTGGTGGCAGAAGGTGGGATCAAGATGGGGCTCTATCATTGTCGGCAGTTCAAACTTATGACAAATGGTGGTACCCCTTAGGGAAATGGAAGCACAGGACAGGAAAGGACAAAGTGCACTCAGTACGTGTGACTGAGGGCCTCATTCAACATGCTGAAGAGGTTATTCTGACAGCCACTGAGCGAACAGGGTGCAACAAACTGCAAATTGTGTTGGCTGTTTGCATAAATGGTGCCTTCTGTGTTCCGAGGTCGTTCTTGTTTCAGTCCAGCAACTGGCAGAGAAAGATGAGAAGAACACACTTGTGCTTGGAATTTCAAAAAGCTCACAATTTGCAGCATTGCCCCCAGAACTGACCATGACAGTGGAAGGAACGAGCCAGAGACTTCGAAAGTTCTGCGACAAGCTATGCTGGGACTTCCTGGACTTGCACCATATGGTTGAGAACTGTAGTGTCCCCTAAATAGGTCAGGTGTGCACTACACATCAGAGGCAGCTATTCACTTAGCTGACAGTGTGGGGTGCCCACAAGGCAATTCTCCATCAAATCCAGATACCAATAGTAGTAGAAAACCAAGACGTACCAGTGTAAGGTCAGGAAAAACCCTCCCCCAATTGATATTACTAAAATCCTAAAGGTGAACTGCTGAAGCATTCACAACGAAGTGCCAGAGTTTGAAGTGTTCATGAAAAGCAATGAAGCTCACACAATTCTAGATACAGAAAGTTGGTTGAAACCTGAAATTGATAGCAGTGAGATTTCTGGGGAAAATTTCTGTGTATAATGAAAGGACAGGCAAATGGGAAATGGAGGTGACATATTTGTCTCAGTAGATAAAAAAAACTCAAATCATCCAGTATAATGCATTTCCTAGCAATGTTACTGAATTTAGGTGAACACATTAAGCAAACAAAATATTATATCTATATAGTATACCTCCATTAACATCACATTTTACTAAAATCCTCTTGTTATAGGTCTCAGAATTCCAGGTTGGAGCACGATTCTGTTCTTGCACATGATCATCATGGCAGCTCCCCCATTGATTTCATTGCAACAGAGAGTGTTAGGTTTGTAAGTAACCTGTTACTACATTTTATGATCAACCTTTCTACTGATTTCTAATGTAATACTAAAAAATATGCCTGTTAATCTAAGTGAGAAAACTACTGGTTTGGAAGAAAGAAGAAAAACAATACAGAATACACTATCTCAGTATTGCAATATTATAATGCAGACATGGAGGGGGATTACTTTTGAGTGATTAAGGCGAGTTTCTGAGATCCGCTTATTCAGAAATTTGTTAGAAACACGTTTCTTATTAACAGTCAACAGGAACAACAATATAATACCAACCACTGAACTGACTCCACCTCTATTTGTTTTTGTAGTAATGGAAAAAAATGCTTTCTCCCAGTCTTGGGAAGTAACTTTTTAACAGCTTCTTTGCTAACTGACTGCAGACAACATTTTCTTTTAAAATTATTGTTGACAATGTAACCCTTAATTTGGGTCCACATCAACTGTGTTGGGTAGATATGTCAGTGACAGGGTGGCAGTCTAATGATATGCCCATATTCTTCCAGCTTGTCAATTTTGTGTATAAGGAATCTTGGCATGCACGAGTGTTGTCCAGAAAGCAATGCAGCACATTTTTTTTCCTCAGCCGAAAACAATGCTACAAATGCCAAATGTTACGTATGTATTATTTGAAGCCTCCTGAGTGAGCATACCAAGTTTGTCACTTCCGACAGATAGCTTAGCTACAGGACAGTTTCAAATGGCATCTGTGGGTGATGTACGTTACAAGAAATGTGCCGTCATTGAATTTCTCACTGCACAGAAAGAAACTGTGGGGAATATCCATAAACACTTGTGCAAAGTCTATGGAGCATTTGCTATTGACAGAAGTACAAATAATCATTGATCATGGAAGGTGAGGTCATCAGAAGGCAATTTGGTGGAGCTCTACAATTTGCAACAGTCAAGGAGACCATCCACAGCTGTCACACCTAACATGTTACAATGAGCTGATGATGTCATTCACGAGGACAGATGCATTACAACTCAGCAGTTGGCACTGTATCTGTCAATCTGCAAAGTAAGTTCACGCAGTGAAGCATTGGTTCCGCCACCAGGACAAACATTGTTTTTTTTTTTTTTTTTTTTTTTTCACTGGATGAAGGCAGTAGAACAGGATGGAGATAACACGGAAAAATAGGTTGTGTAAATGAAACACCATTCTTTCACGCGTGTAATTCTCATTATGTTCAATAAAGAATTGTTGAAGAAAAAAATGTGGTGCATTATTTTCTGGGCAACCCTCTTAAGAGTTTAGATCCATAAGCTCTGCCTTTTTGAATTCATCGCTTCAACACAAACTCATCTCTCACTTTGCCATGGTAGTTTTGTAAACAACATAATAGCTGGGAGGATTATCAATAACAATCCTTGACAGTCTGGGCACTTAACATGCCAAACATGTCTCTCAAATGAACTCTTATAGTAAACCCCTACACAAGTGAGCAATGTCTGCAATTTCCACTGAACAACATTCAAGGAACTTCCTTCAGCTATTCTCCAGTATTAATACCACAAATGCAACAAATGAAAAACAAAATCTTAATGCCCAAAGACCTACACCACAAGAAACTAGGACAATTTAAACTTTGTCACAGTGCAAGCAATAGTTGTTTAAGTGGTGGGTGTAAAGGTTTGTCTGGCAACAGTGAGTGTTCGTTGGGGCTACAGCTCCTCAGATTGGTTGAATCCCTGCAATACCTTCTTCCTGTACCTCATGACAACTTTCTTCATAGCTGTCAATGGTAAAATAATTCTGTGAGGACTGTAGTTACCTTATCCCTTACAACAAACACCCCATATACATTACACAAAAAAGCTAATACAAATGCATGTGCGCACACATGCACAAATTTGATGCCAAATCTCCTCTCCTGCAATTTGTGTGCTTGTCAATTCAAACACTTTGCAATCTATTTCTCCCTGCAAAATTACTTCACACAGCTAAACAGGAAAACAGATTTTTCAATGAAAAGCAACAAAACTGGTATTCACTTGGAAAGGAAACACTAAAATTAGAGAAAGCACCACACTAATTTTCTGCTCAAACCCTATCAATGTTCATAGCTTATGTGGTCTTTTGTACTGCTTCAGACTATTTTTCTTTACGTTACAGTTTGTGCACCCTTGGTTATGAATAGTTAATCCTTCAGCCATGGGCTACACATGTGTATGTTCAGCTCTTTCTGTGCACGCTGTTACTGCACGAGATGATAATGTCTGGACTACTTTTATATATCCCGCCTCACCTGTCAAATCTTGCTCTGAACATTGGGAGTCACATTGTATACATTCTTAATGCTCAGAGCCAATGGAAATTGAAAAGTCATTACTACTTTGACTGCACCGTAGAATATGCACCAGGTGCCACTCAGTTTGTGGCAACAAACTGTTTTTGACACTTTACAGTAATGTCGTGAAATTTACGAAATAGTAACAAGATAAAAATACACAAACATTATTTTTCAGTAAACTGTGATTATTCATCTTATTAGAAAAAGCACATTACACTGCAAATTGAAGTTTACAACTTCACTTGTTGTAACTAATATTTTCAACTACTAGATGTCACTAGAAAATGGACATGGTCATCTAAAATGGCTAATGACAATAAAATAACGCATTTTTAGACAAATTAATTCTAAAACTACCATACAACAGCAGTGGAATCTCTACAGTGGAAAAGACTAACAACTTACAGTCAGCTGTGCGACAGCATTGCTGATAGTGGGCCTATATTCTCAATATGTCAAATCGTGCAACATGCTCTTGTGGCTGGACAGAGTACAGCGAATATGCCCATAATTTAGGAAATGACAACTGCAGTTTTGAAGAAAGTCTCTGTAATAGTGATGAGTCAGATGAAGATGACTTGTCTGCAAGTTGTTGCATAGGGAATGAAATTTATGTAAGTAATCTTCCTCCTGCTCTACCAACTTTCTTTTACTTCAATCCCAGGAGCAATAAATTTGGATACAATTACTGCATCACTTGAGTTTTTTGTAATTTTTTGACTAGATGATGATTCATATACTGGTTAACTGAAATTAGAAGTATGTAGCCCAGGATAATACCAAGTAATCCAAAAAAAATGTGAATTTTTAGTGTAAGAAGTGACTAGGTATTAATAAAGATGAAATGGAAGTTCTCATACATAACATGTTACTACAAAGTATAAACAGTTTACCTGAACAACAATGGTACTGGGTCAAATTTGAAACGATTTGTGTTCCAATTTTTTTGAAAGTCTTACCACGAGACATTCAGGTAATTTTATTTTCCATCAAGATATGCATCTGTGCCCAAAGTTACAACAATTATTCAAAGGTACTGAGTACGAGGCATGTTCAGAACGTAAGTATACTACATTTTTATATTTTTCATTTCTTGGAAAAATGAAATAACTAAACAAAATATGTATATATAAAATCATTTCTCTCCCCTCTCAGATGCCACGTCTGGTCAAAAATGGAAAGTGACGTGGACCTTGATCAACTGTGACTTTCTTTTAACTGTACAGTATATGTTGTATTGCATTTAGGAACTTTCAGGTAATTGAACACTTATCAATAGTTACAGATTTCTGTAGTTGTATGTATAAGGTTGGATGTAGCTGTATTGCATTGATGTACTGGTGGATATTGTGTGGTATGACTCCTGTAGTTGATAGTATAATCGGTATAATGTCAACTTTATCCTGATGCCACATGTCCTTGACTTCCTCAGCCAGTTGGATGTATTTTTCAATTTTTTCTCCTGTTTTCTTCTGTATATTTGTGGTATTGGGTATGGATATTGCGATTAGTTGTGTTAATTTCTTCTTTTCATTGGTGAGTATGATGTCAGGTTCGTTATGTGGTGTTTTATCTGTTATAATGGTTCTGTTCCAGTATAATTCGTATTCATCGTTCTCCAGTACATTTTGTGGTGCATACTTGTATGTGGGAACATGTTTTATAAGTTTATGTTGTAAGGCAAGCTGTTGATGTATTATTTTTGCTACATTGTCATGTCTTCTGGGGTATTCTGTATTTGCTAGTATTGTACATCCGCTTGTGATGTGATCTACTGTTTCTATTTGTTGTTTGCAAAGTCTGCATTTATCTGTTGTGGTATTGGGATCTTTAATACTATGCTTGCTGTAATACCTGGTTTTTATTGTTTGATCCTGTATTGCAATCATGAATCCTTCTGTCTCACTGTATATATTGCCTTTTCTTAGCCATGTGTTGGATGCGTCTTGATCGATGTGTGGCTGTGTTAGATGATACGGGTGCTTGCCATGTAGTGTTTTCTTTTTCCAATTTACTTTCTTCGTATCTGTTGATGTTATGTGATCTAAAGGGTTGTAGAAGTGGTTATGAAATTGCAGTGGTGTAGCCCATGTATTTATATGAGTGATTGCTTTGTGGAATTTGCTAGTTTCTGCTCGTTCTAGAAAGAATTTTCTTAAATTGTCTACCTGTCCATAATGTAGGTTTTTTATGTCGATGAATCCCCTTCCTCCTTCCTTTCTGCTTAATGTGAATCTTTCTGTTGCTGAATGTATGTGATGTATTCTATATTTGTGGCATTGTGATCGTGTAAGTGTATTGAGTGCTTCTAGGTCTGTGTTACTCCATTTCACTACTCCAAATGAGTAGGTCAATATTGGTATAGCATAAGTATTTATAGGTTTTGTCTCGTTTCTTGCTGTCAATTCTGTTTTCAGTATTTTTGTTAGTCTTTGTGTATATTTTTCTTTTAGTTCTTCTTTAATATTTGTATTATCTATTCCTATTTTTGTCTGTATCCTAGATATTTATAGGCATCTGTTTTTTCCATCTATGGAGTCACTGTGGTTATTCAATATGTAATCTTCTTGTTTAGTGTGTTTTCCCTTGACTATGCTATTTTTCTTACATTTGTCTGTTCCAAAAGCCATATTTATATCATTGCTGAATACTTCGGTTATCTTTAGTAATTGGTTGAGTTGTTGATTTGTTGCTGCCAGTAGTTTTAGATCATCCATGTATAGCAAATGTGTGATTTTGTGTGGGTATGTTCCAGTAATATTGTATCCATAATTTGTATTATTTAGCATGTTGGATAGTGGGTTCAGAGCAAGACAGAACCAGAAAGGACTTAATGAGTCTCCTTGGTATATTCCACGCTTAATCTGTATTGGCTGTGATGTGATATTATTTGAATTTGTTTGGATATTAAGTGTGGTTTTCCGATTTTTCATTACTATGTTTAGGAACTGTATCAATTTAGTATCTACTCTGTATATTTCCAATATCTGTAGTAACCATGAGTGAGGTACACTATCAAAAGCTTTTTGGTAATCAATGTATGCGTAGTGTAGCAACCTTTGTTTAGTTTTAGCTTGATATGTCACCTCTGCATCTATTATCAGTTGCTCTTTACATCCTCGTGCTCCTTTGCAACAGCCTTTTTGTTATTCATTTATAATTTTGTTCTGTGTTGTATGTGTCATTAAATTCTGTGTAATGACTGAAATTAATATTTTGTGTATTGTTGGTAGGAATGTTATGGGGCGAAATTTAGCTGGGTTTGCTGTGTCTGCTTGATCTCTAGGTTTCAGATACGTTATTCCATGTGTAAGTGTATCAGGGAATGTGTATGGGTCTGCAATGTAACTGTTAAATAATTTTGTTAGATGTGAACGTGTTGAGGTGAATTTCTTTAGCCAGAAATTTGCTATTTTATCTTTTCCAGGGGCTTTCCAATTGTGAGTAGAATTAATTGCTTGGGTGACCATGTCGCAAAATTATCACTTCAGGCATTTGTGGTATCACCTCGTATGTATCTGTTTCTGCTTGTATCCACCATGCATGCCTGTTATGTTGTACCAGGTTTGACCATATGTTGCTCTAGAAGTGTTCCATGTCTGTTATGTTTGGTGGATTGTCTATTTTAATGTGTGTGTTATCTATTGTCTGGTAAAATTTCTTTTGGTTTGTGTTGAATGTTTGGTTTTGTTTCCTTCTATTTTCACTTTTTTTGTATCTTCTAAGTCGTTTGGCCAATGCTTGTAATTTCTGCTTCTTTTCATCTAATTGCTCTATTGCTTCTTCTTGTGAGATTTTACCTAACCTTTTTCGTTTTTTGTCTGATATTTCATTTCTTATAAATTGTGTTAGCTGTCCAATGTCTTTTCTCAGTTTTTCTATTCTGATCTGTAGCCTGTGTTGCCATGCTGGTTTTGTGGGTTTCTTCTGTGTGTTTGTTGGTTCTGATCTCTGCCTAGTGTGTATATTTAGTGAAGTGAGTGCTCGTATATAAACCAGTAGTTGTAACTCTTCCATAGTTGTGTTTTCATTTATTTTGTTGTGTATGATTGTGTTGATAGTTTTTATTGTTGTTTTGACTTGTGGGTTATTTGGCGGTCTATGCAAGAATGGTCTAATGTCTGTATTTGTGTCTTTGTGTTCTATATATATATGTCAGCTGAAATTTTTCTTCTATATCTAACATGTGTGTCACTTCATGTTCTATTTGTGCTTGTTCTGGTGGCTGTCTTAAGAGTTTGTTTTCCTATGATTGTTTAATTGGTGCGTGTTGTTCTTTGTTTGTTTGCTCTGGGATGTTTGAGTCCATTACTGTATTTTCTTCTTCTTCTTCTGATTGCACATTATTTTGTTCCAGTATTTGTTGTACTTGTTGTTTGATGTTTTCTAATTCTGACTGGGGTATCCTGTTATTTTTTATTATTACACGGATCTGATCAGCTAGTCGTTGTTCTGTCAAAAATTTTAATTCTGGGTATCTGGTAATAAATGTTGTGTATACTTGTGATCTGTATCCAGTTGTGTTGGTTCCTAGGTTTGTTGCTTGGTAATAACAGAACATGAGGTGTCGATTAACTTCATCTGACCATCTCATCCTCTGTCTTTGTTTTCCTTCTAGGGTGGTTGCAGGAAGCATATCCTGCAAAACACCTCTATTTGGATTTAAATCATTTTCCAGTTGGCTAGCAGTGTCGTTACCATTGTGGCGGGCATAGGGTTCAAGCGTCGTCCCCGACCATGACGGCGCTTGTCCGAGGCTTCTTTAGTTCTGTCCTGAACCAAGTAATCACACTAAAAGGGGGGTTAGCCCTATTAGTGGTTTGTTCTTTTCGTCGCCTTTTACGACTGGCAGAACATGCCGGAGGCCTATTCTTCTCCCGGGCCTCCACGGGGATTATTATTATTATTATTATTATTATTATTATTATTATTATTATTATTATTATTATTATTATTATTATTATTATTATTATTATTATTTACTGGAAACAAGAAGAGATGAAATAAAACTTCAAGAGATACGTGACTAATGATACAAAAGGTGGCATTGATAGAGCTGACATAACTATTATGAGATCACGTGGAAGCAAAACAAGAAATATTACAAGAAAGTATTTCATCTTGTTATCGATTAGTTTTTTCAATGAATTTATTACATTACACAAACACAACATTTTTCAACTTTAATGGAAGAAAATGAAGCAATTTTTGAGAAATACGTACAAGCATTAACCCTTCCAGTACAAGGAGATACACATACATTCTTGTGTGTGTGTTTAATGCAATGTTCCCCATTTCCTGCATTAGATACAATAAATATCAATTATAATTCACTTTTAAATTAAATTTCTGGTTTTCTGTAGCATTCCTTTTATACGATCCTTGCAACTATTCCAATTATGGAATAAAAGTTGTCCATGATTTTATACAGAAAAAACTGAAATCACCTGTAGTTTGAGGGCCAGACTGTTCAACAGTTTTTACTGTACTCCTGAGTCACTTTTTCTTACTATTTGTTTAAAAAGTAATTTTAGCTTTGGTCTGTAGCAGAAATCAATACGACTATCACATATGTGAAACATTACTCACAGCTATTGGTACCCATGTCCTGATGAGGTGTAACGATTGTCAAATACAGTAGATACATTAGTGTTCTGCACTGTACGTATCATTCCAATCATTCCACTCTGGGTGAATTAACAGAAACTATAGTCCGGCACAATAGCTGAATGGTCAGCGCGTTTAATTGCCATTCACGGGAGCCCGGGTTCAATTCCCGGCTGGGGTGGGTGATTCTCTCTCCTAAGGGACTGGGTGTTGTGCTGTCATTATCATTTCATCCCCATTGTCGGTGTGGAAGTCGCACAATGTGGCGCCGCACTCAGTACGACTTGCACTTGGTGCCCGAACTTCCCACCTGGGAACTCCCGGACACTGACACCATATGATAATTTCCATTTCCAAGAAAAACTACAGCTTCAACCACTGGAAGTTACGGTTACATACATGCCCCACAGTATTTTTTGTGCTTTTTCACCAATGTGTTGCACACAAAGACAGAACAATATTGTGAAAAGAAAAGTCGCTATTCACCATATAACAGGAACGCAGAGTCGCATATAGGCACAACAAAAACACTGTCGCAAATATAGCTTTCAGCCAGTAAGGCCTTCATCTAAATTAAACACACACACACACACACACACACACACACACACACACACACACCACATACGACTACAGTTGCATGTGAGGGGTGTGTGTGTGTGTGTGTGTGTGTGTGTGTGTGTGTGTGTGTGTGTGTGGCCGAAAGCTATATTTGCGACAATCTTTTTGTTGTGCCTATCTGTGACTCAGTATCTCTGCTATATAGTCAGTAGCAACTTTCCTTAACACAGTATTATTACATTCCATTCAGGATTTTCCATTGTTTGACACAAAGAAATTTCCTCCTTATGAAAATGTGAAATTTACAATTTACGATTATTTTGTAGGGAAGCATTTTCTACTGTGCATTAAACAATTTTTAGAATTTAATCCATGCAGGTGCATAGCTAGTTGTCCACAAGCTGTAAAGATACTTGTGCGCAAAATCATTGCAGGAATCTCTTGAGAAGAAATCTTCAAATCATTATTTCCAATTAATTAATTTGGATTGTTTTCTAATGAAATATTCCTGAAGTACTAATCAGAGTATGTCAGTAACACACACAATCTACTAAATCAATTTTTGTGATTTTGTAAATAATATAGAACAAATTTCAAAATTTTGTAGATAACATACCCAAGTAAAAATAGAAAAGAAGGAGAAGGCAATGGCAGCTTGAACGTCATTGACTCCAATTCCTCCTTGCGGCGTGCTTGACTGGCTCCACTGATTTGTTAAGTAACAGAAGCCGACAAAATACAAAAATGTCCATAAACCTGAAACAAATTCAATCATGCACTGACTATGCCACAATACATTTTATCTATATTGATCTACAGTTCACAAGAATTTGGTGTTGTTATAACAAGGAAACAGCTTCAACTTCACAAAGAGAAAACAAGTTTAAAGAAAAGAAAGGGGGGCCAACTAGCACTTTGGTTTTTTATGTCAGCATCTTTAGTGTGACACACATAATAAATCAACAAGCTGTTAAATTATGGTTTTGATAGATACGAACTGTTCTGTTAGGCAAAGAACAAATTCATTTTACAGTTACAATTTAATGACAACTTACATAATCTGTATAGTAATGAAATTTAGTCACAGTAAGTATAAGTAGTAATTAAGAAAGTAGAAAACTATCACAAAACTTAACTAACATGTTCAACTATATCCTACCAGTCAGTCATTTTTTCACAGATCCTTTTCTATTTGTATTTTAATTTTGTCAAATGCAGAAAACTTCAATAGTATCCTGAGAAGAAATGTTGACATGGTAGTGCAACTTAAAAAAAATCATGTTGCTTCTTTCTCTACTCCCAGGAACTTTTACTAAACTAGCACTTGCTAGCAATATCAAACCAGCAAGGTAAAAAATTATTTTTTCAAAATTAAATTTCACAAGGTGGTAGCATATAACAAGCTGTGCAGATCACCTTAGCTTTCAATATAGGAAGCAACAGTGTTTCCTGACAGTTCCAGTCTTTATGTGGACCAATCTAATAGTTCATCACAAATTCACTTTGGTAAAATGTGTACCGTAAGTTTATAACACGATCCATTAAGTAAATTCAAATTCTTGTTACCATTCTCAGAGAGATGACGTGTACCATGCAGCTCTCCATGATAGTCTATTCTGTATAATTACAAGGGTCATTTTTAAAGTAAGAACCATTAGTACATTGTGCCCACGCATCCTGTCGTGTGACATTTGTTCATGGTCAGCCACTCTTGGCCCGTCTCTCATGACGCCACCAATAAATTTTATGTTTCTGTCGTTGGTTGTATGGTTATACTGCTTCGTTTGTCACCACGTTAATCATTACTCACACTGACTGAAGTGCGCTTGTTTATTCGGTTCTTTAATGTGAAACAAGTTCGTCCTGCTGAAATTCACCAGCAGTATGTTTAAGTTCATGGTGCAGATGTAATGAATGACAGAAATATGCGAAAATGGTATAGGCTGTTTGAACAAGGAAGTGCAAATGTTTATGATGATGAACAATCTGGATGGCCTATTGTCACAAATGAAGAGTTAACCCAAAGATTTGAGGAGGTAATTCGCTAAAACAGGCACCTTACTACTGGCGAGCTGCATCGGAAATTTCCGTAAGTTTCCAGATCCATAGTTTATCACAGTGTCACTAATAAACTTCCATAATAATAAAGTATGCAAGATGGGTGCCAAAAATGCTGACAGAGGAACACAAAACAAAGCAAATGGCACATTCTTTGTCCGTTTTGGAGTGCTATAGCAAGAATGGTGACAGGTTCTTGAGTCACATGGGGACTGGTGATGAAACATGGATTGTACACTACACTCCACGGAATGAATGTCAATCCAGTGAGTGGCATCATTCAAACTCCCTGACGAAACTATATATATATATATATATATATATATATATATATATATATATATATATATATATATATATATATATATATATATATATATATATAAAAAACCTTCAACACAGAAAATCAATGCCACAGTTTTATGGGACCAGAAAGGCATTCTTGCATTAGACTTTTTTGCCAAGAGGAATGACAATGATGAGAGATACTGTGAAACATTACTAAAGCATAAGCACACCATTCAAAATCACCGGCAGGGACTGCTCTCTAGCAGCATCGTTCTGCTCCATGATAATGCTCAGCCTCATGTTGTGGCAAGAATAAAGACACAACTGGACAAGTTTGAGAATTACTGGTTCATCCACCACACAGTCTTGACTTATCAGACTCATCTCTTCCAAAATTGAAGAAATTTCCACAACTTTACAAATGTTTAAATGTTAATGGAGATTAAGTTGGAAATTGAAAAAATATGCATATTTCAGTTTGTGACAATTTATATTCATAAAGTTTCTCTTACTCCATTACACACTGGTTCTAACTTTAAAAATGATCCTCTATCTTAGTCTCTGACTGCTAAAACTGACAGGCAATTTAACTTCATTGCTATATTTCAGCTTTTATCTTTATTTACAATTTTTACCTCCATATTTCTTTACAATATTAAATTAACTATTCCTTGGTGCCCCAGAATGTGACCTGTCAATCTTTCCCTTAAATTAATCAAATTTTATCACACAACTCCTCTCTTTCATTCAGTACTTCAGCGCTAATTATGGAAACTGCTCATCAAATATTCAATCTTCTATAGCACTACAATTTCAATGACTTCAATTCTCTTGCTTGCCCTAGTTACTGCCAATATTTCATGTCTATATATAACTACTCTGCAGGCCAACTCTTTCACAAAGATGTTAACTTTTTTCCTTTAGAAAAGTCATCATCAATCATTATTATTGACTATCTAGTTTATATCCTTTACTGCTGCCATCAGCAAAATCTTTCTTCTACTTTTAGCATTATAGTTCCTAACCTAATCCCTCAGTCATCTGACAAATTAAATACAATCTACTACCTTTATTTGCTTTTACTGATGTTCATCTTCTATCAGAATTATAAAATATTAGTTTGTTTATGTTTGTAATCCTTTCTCATCATTAAAAGTAAGTTCTATGTGAAATTACCCATGGTCTCATCCTCAACATTTTACATCTTTATAATATTTTTGAAGTATTGTTTTGCTTGCATGAGTTATTCCAAATTTATTTCTTTTATGGCCATCACCCCCAAAAACTATGCGACGTACAGAGCTGAAATTTGCACCATTTTACTCAGTTTCTTGTAATCTTTAAAATCTATGTGCTACTTGCCCATATTAATACAGATGCAGATTTTTTTCCACAGCATTTTTTTTAATTCATAAAATTTTCAATGAATTTCATTTTGAAAGGGAAAAATGTCAAACAATATTTTTTTAAAGTGTGTGCCAAATTTCATGGTGTGTTCTAGTGGGAACCTACTACAATGAATTTTATTTTAGTGCTGAGTGCAGTACCCATCATATAGTCTGTAGGACTTTGTAATGGAATACTTAAAAAGCAAACAATAAATAAGTGACTAGTATTAGAACTCTCTATTTAAATTTAAATAGAATTTGTCTTCCCCATGTTCAACATACATCAACACAGGCCCTACATGGACTATAAATAACTCACTAGAAGTCTGTAAAACTGTTTTGGATTTCATAAAATTATTCTTTTTTTTACAGAAATGTAAGTAGCTGTGCTTTACAGATTCAGATGCAATGGAAACAAGTACTACAGTTAAAAATTGTCTGTTAGTTCAGGGTTACAAGTAAATTGGGTATTTGCTTTTAACAGTCACACTTATGAAACCATGTAAGAGCTACATGCAAAGGCACTGTAACATGGTTCCTCTGCAGTGAGTGAGTGAGTGGGACACTTCCAGTACAGTTTGGCAACACTGCTTTACGACCATGACTCTTGCACCATCCAATCACACAAGCATTGTTGGATGTAGGAACCAGATGCAATTTTAATTGTTACTTGTCACAGTTGTGTGCTCTTGGTGCTGCATTAGTTCACTTGTTACTGGAATGAGTGTTTTAGCTTTTTTAAACGAAATGCCCCATACCTGCAGTAACAAACATGATAACTTTTGCTGCATACATGCAGTTATTTATGGTTCACATAGACAACAATCAATTAAAGCACTGAAACAATCTTACCCCTTCTAGTTTGGGTATGGAGTTCGAGCTGCTATATATGTTAATCTACACTGAATTATTGGTGTTTAGTAAAAACACCTCCATGGAAGTTGGTCTGCCTGCTATTTAGTGCAAACCCATAAATCATAGGTCTGATTGCTATTTTGTATGGCACCTCCACTGAGAAAACAAGTCATACCGGGAGGAAAGAGGAAGAGAGATATTGAATCAAACGTTTGGCTGTCAAGAGAGTAACACGCGTTGCCTGTAATGACTACTGTAGTCTACTACTGTAGAATCAGCTTTCGCAGAACCCAAAGAAAATTCTGATTATATGTAAAGGCTGTTAGTGTCCAGCCCCTAGCAAATGAGACAGGAACTAAAAATCGATGGCAGCAAAACAAAAAGCTGAAATGTTTAACACCATTTTCAAACGTTCCTTTACAAAGGAAAGCTCAGGAAAATTGCCCCAATTTAATCCCTGTACCACTGAAAAGATGAATGAAATAAGTACCAGTCTCAGTGGTATTGATAAACAGCTGACATCATTACAACTGAACAAAGCTCCCGGCCCTGATGGAATGCCTTTCAGGTTCTACACTGAATTTGCAGCTGGATCAGACTCTTCTAACTATAATCTATGGCAGATCACTAACAAAATCCCATGCTCAGTTCTCAGAAAACTGGTACAGGTCACACCTGTACCAGAAAGTTAATAGAAATGATCCACAAAACTAATGTCCAATATCCTTGACATTGATTTGTTGCAGAATCTTAGGACATATTCTGAGCTCAAACATAATAAGGTATCTTGAACAGAATGATAACCAGGATAGACTTCAAAAAAGCCTATCATGAGAAACACAACTCTCACTTTTCTCACATGATGTACTGGAAGTTTTGGATTACAACAGATTCAGTGCTTCTCGATTTCCAAAAAGCATGACTCGGTACCACATCTACAATTATTGTCAAAACTATGATCATATGGGGTATGAAGTGGAAAAAAAAAAAAAAAAAAGTGAAAAAAAAAATACAGTAAGTACCACACATGCAGCAGATGGGGTTAAAGTAGACACTAATTTCTAATTTTTTGCACACGCACGAATTAGAAATTAATGTCTGCTTTAACCCCATCTGCTGCATGTGTGGTACTTATTGTAACATGACTAAACTTTTCATGGGAAAGAGGAGAATCTAAAAATAAACGGACTTTGTGGACAAACTCGTTCATGGTCATTGCCTGCAAAATGACCCTGAAGATTTGCTTACTTTACTCTCACTCAGTCCGCAATGTGTTCCTAGATAAATGTGGTGCACTGAGTGAAGAGCACACCTAGGGTTTCCATTGGGACGTTTCTCTCATGGAATAGCAGTAAAGAGCATGACGGGCTACTGCTATAGATGCTCAGGACACCACCCCCAAGAGGACGACAAAGAAACAGTACAAATAAATTGGGGAAGTTTAATAATGTATATAACTTATTTATTATGGTAGAAATATAAGTGAAATGTAAAGTCTTAAGTTCAGTGCATCAAAATCTATAAAGTGTCTACTTGGGTTTCAAAAAAAAAAAAAAAAAAAAAAAAAAAAATATCCACTGTGGACTAGTGTAATACCATCATTACAATAAAACTCTTACACAGAGAGCTGTTTTTGCAGATGACTATCCAAGGATTTGTATCAGGATTAGAGAATATGCCCTTTTCTTTCAATTTTCAGCACTGGCAGATCCCCACATTCTGATCATGTTCTACATCCTCTTCGCTATAATGGTAGAAGCTACCTTGAATGGTCACCAAGGCTTCACAATCATCTAGTTTGTCTTCAGTTTCCTTTAACCTCTTAACAAGCCATGCTTCTGGACCGTAGTTGAGTTTCATATGAAGGACACAGATGATGTGTCTCATTTTTGTATTTTTGATAAAGGGTCATAATCCTCAACTTCATATGTTATGTCTGACGCGGAATGAAGCATGCGACATCTCTAAGTAGCATTTTACTAATTTTTTTCCCAATGGTGCACACTTTATGCACAGGTGTAAAAATATACATACCAAGCCTACTAGGCTTTATCTCACTAATCAGTGCTCAGCCTCACTATCAGCCTGTTTGCCGTGGCTTCACCCTTGCATGTGATCGACACCTGTACTCAACACACCACCTCCTCCCCTTTAGGTCACATCTTCCCACCTCTACCTGTGTATCTCCTCTTCCCCTCTCTTTGCCCATTTCCTCCACCCCCTCTCTTTCCAATTGCCCCACTATCCCTCTACACCTTCCACCTGCCTCATTCATCTCCTGCTCCTTCCTTTTCTACATTCATTTCCTCCTCCTCCTCCCCCTCACTTTGTCAATCCATTGTCTATCCACCCCAACCTGTCCCCAGATATGCGGATCAGCATATGTAGCCCCTGCAATACATTTCAATGAAGTAGGCCAGTACTACTCCTGAAACATGCTTGTCAGGCAGGGCAGCCTACATGTTTGGGTCCGGAAAATCATTTCTTACTTTTGACATGGCTGCCCTGTGAAGCTGGTTCATTTGTCAGGTCAATACCGTTCCCACACACAACATGCTTTTCGTGCGAGGCAGCCTAAATGCCAGGAACTGGAAAGAGACCTGTTGCTCATACCTCTATACCTACTGGAGCTAGAAGCTTACAGACTCCACTGTGCTCATACTCGTTAGACCTAAGGTTTTTGCACAACATTTAGTTGAATGTATTGACAGGGACAGCAAAACACTAAGAATAAACAGCAATCCAGCAGTGACTCAGTAGCGCCACACACTTGGTGGTAGCAGTCAGCGCAAGCCAGGGCATTACTGTCGCTGATTGAGTGCAGTTTACTCATTGAGTTTTACCATCCCTGTTAACACATAGCAATAAAACTTATCAGACTAGACTAATCTAGGACTGATTTAACGAACAGGCATGTAAAATTCTGCTTTAAAAAGCATTTTGTTTGTAATAACACTGTCAACATTGAGCATTGCGTGAAAGGCATGATTAGCACTATTGTTCGAGTTGACTCCAGCAACACAATGCTAAAACAAAATTGTGAAAATCTGCTGAAACACAGAAGAAAATGAGCCTGCCAGAGGGTCACTATATGCCTGGCATGATAAACCCTAGTGTACTTTATGACAAGTATCATTTTAACTAGCTTGCAAACTATGTGGAGTTGAAATTTGAACTAATAAACTGGTTTGGGAAATTTGCATTTAAGAACAGTCAGCAAGCACATTTTTAAAGATGACTAAAATGGCACAAATTTCTAGTTTGTAAGTCAAATAATTTGATATATGGTAATTTCAAGGTTTCAAAACCTAGCAAAAATCATACCATTTTGCAAGCTTTACAAATTAATAAAATAACTCAAAAAGTTAATGCCTAGAAATTTTAATTTGGAATTTTGTTGTTTCGATATGCCTGTAGAAATCATACAATTCTAAATCATCAATTTTCACAGTTATCTTTTTTTTTTATTGGTCAATTTCACAGAGGGACCGCGAAGGAAATAACTTTTCCTTTTTATTAGCATTAAAAGATCATAGTAACCCATTCATGTGGGAACTTCACGTAATCAATTTAAACTGACCTTTAAGACAAAGAGGGTATTTCAATAAATTTTAATTTTTGAAGAAAAGCTTACAGCCCTGGCAGAACCATGGTGAACCATTGAAATTTAATTGTTATATGAACAAAAATTGTAAAGAGTGGCGAGGTCATAGATTTAAGTCTCAAAACCAACATGAGCCACACAAATAATTGATATGAGACCCATGTAATTCCAATCTTCAGTGTAATTTTGATATGAAATACGAATTACTACCTGGAAACCAAATTCAGACAAAGCTACCTTGTCTGGAAGATCAAGAAAGTATACAGTATTAAAAGATTGCCAACACAATTCTGCGTATTTTTCTTGTCTGCACTCCAACAATGAATACAGCCAGGTTGTTCAATGCCTGACAAAACTAGTTACACAAAATAATTTGACCAATTTGTCTGTCAGCATTGATTCCTTTAATCATAAGTGTGCTCTTCAATTAGAGACACGAAACAAAGACTTTTGTTCTTTGTTAGTGAAAAGGCCAACGAGTTAATCAACATCAACTCAGGGTGTACACATGGAAAAAAAACGGGTTTCCCCTGTTAAAAACGCATACTTTCCCCATGTGAAAATACACTTCTTCCAAGGTGAAAAACACACTTTTCCATGATAAGAGACAGTATACTTTCTCTTGGAGCTGTGAAAGTATCAATCGATTGAATGGTAAACTTCAGAGAATGAAAAAAATTCAGTGAAAATAAGTGTTGGAAAGATCTGTGATGTGCAGCAACATTTACACTGCATATTTTCAAATGATATGCTGCGTATTTTTGTATTTGCATTAAGAAAGTATTGATTCGAAATAGCACTTCAGTTTCTGAAGCATTGAAATCTAGATTAACATGGGCTTTTGTAAGCCAATCATATCTCATGTCACGTTATCTTGCCAACCAATGACAGCAGATATTCAGAGCAAATGACATGACAGTCAGCCAATAGCAGCATCACTTAAGTAGTGTGAACCACAAATCGGAAAAGCTAAGCTTTCACACATAATTTTGCTCTTTTTTTTGTGTGTGTTACACTAAGATACATCACACAAATGTGACAGTAAAATTTTAAATAATGACGACGTCCGGTCTTCTAGACTCTAGAAGTCTTTTACATGGCTAGTCCTCAAGGTGTTAGGTTTTAAATGAGAGTCAAACACACTTTGATTTAAGAAATTCATTGCACACACAACACGTGTCATCTTGTGTAAAAGGAAACTTACTCTTAAACTAACTCTTTTCAAAGCACCATTCACCATATTTTCTCACGATCATAGCTTCATTTCAGCAGTTGCCAGAGACTGCCAGGAAACAGGCGTTACTGCGCATGGGCAGCTACGATGACATAGGAGGCCCGCATGTTCATACATATATAGTATCAAGAGATACTACATGATGTTAAAATACAAAGGATACTCTAAGGGCATTGGAATTTTGTAAACCACATTAAAATGAATAAAGCTTTCGAGTGCAGTTTTCAGGATGCAAATTTTCTTAGAGTACCGCTGTTGTATTATCTCATGCTTGGTTCCTCATTATGGCATAATGCCCTATGTGCCAGAAGGTGAAAAATGGGCACTTGAAATTCACTGATCAGTTTAAACTGGCCAATAGTGCGGAATGAAACACTTCACTTCTAAGGAATTTATTGCCTCTGGGGAAAAATTAATGAAAGCCACATTTATTTATCAAATTGACAGAAATAACTTTGTTGTACTGCAGGGCAATTGTCTGGAGGGGGGATTGTGCAAATAACATAAAAGAACTGAAATTAATAACATATGTTAGCCTTCTGTAATTATCTGAATGTATTTAATTCACTTGATAGCTCCTAGCCACAGAAATCCATTTTGTTTTCATTTGATGTGACGTGTAAACGAAGAGGAAACAGCAAAAATCACTAAATGTAGACATGGCTTACATGTAGACTAACACCCTGCTCACTACAACCCAGACTGCTATGCACATGTGCAAATTTGGCAGCTTTGACACACCAGAAAAATTGTTCCGGGTAGCATCTGAGTGCTTGTTGCTACTACTGGTTCAGCTAACAGCCACACTTCAGGTAGCCAGAAGCAGGAGAAGGTATGGACCATACGCAACTCAACTGCTCGTGTGTGAGAGCCCATGGGCAACTGCAAAATGTACTTAGGCCTAATGTAAACAGTTGTGATGCTTGTCAACAGCAATTTATTGTTATGAAGTATTCCATAGTCTTTGTCCTAAAGCCTTTGACACATTTTGCTCTATCAGTTCTTACCAGTCAACATAACAAAAATTTAATTGAAGACTAAAACAATGAAGAATTATTGGGTTTTTCCCAGTTTCCTGGAACTTACCTGTTTAACTATTATGAAGGTTTGTATGCAAGCATATACCTACACACAAGCAGCCTACAAAGATTTCACTTAAAACTTTGTAAACATTCTAATAAATTTCAGAAATGACGTAAAATAAGGATTAATATTACATGTTTTTAAGTAACCTGTATGACAGATGTGCAGAAGACAGAGGAAAGTATATACTCAGTTCCACTGTTACAACTAGTTCTCTGAACGCCATCTAATAGTACATCTACAGTCCACCCATGAACTATGTACAATGAATAAGCCATTAGTTGCCTGCTTATGAGGAACTAAAAGCAAGGTAACACCACTACCCTATCTCAATATTACCCATGTACAGTAGTATCAGCAACTGGATATCATTAGCAACAGTCACTACATTGAAAAGTTGTGCATTTTCAAGTTCCCTCATTCAACTACTGTTCAGCTACAAGACTGCCTGATAATGGCAACCACTGTGTAACTTATTACTTCAGACAAAGTGATACATTATTCACTACTTCTCTAACCAACAAAGGATCACAGTGACTTTGGGCAAGCATTTTGTTCTCCTACTATTTTTTGTGCATGTCATGAGCAAGAGTGGCCACAGAATATCTGCCAGGCGGGGCAATGGGCACCTCTCCGGTGCTTTGAGACACTTGCCGATTGTGGCAGTTATTCTATGAAATTATGAACATAGATTATGAAGTTGGTTGTTGTTGGTTGTTTTTGGGGGGAAGGAGACCAGACAGCGAGGTCATCGGACTAGGGAAGGAAGTCGGCCGTGCCCTTTGAAAGGAACCATCCCGGCATTTGCCTGGAGCGATTTAGGGAAATCACGGAAAACCTAAATCAGGATGGCCTGACGCGGGATTGAACCGTCGTCCTTCCGAATGCGAGTCCAGTGTAGATTATGAAGTCAAAGCAACTACAAAGACTACTTGTTTAACACAAATACTGACAAAGGTTGGCATTGTTTATACAGCATAGAAAACGGGAATCATACACTCACTATGACTGGATGTGGTGGAAACCACAAGTGCGCAGTCACAAACGTTAGTGCACTAATAGCATAGAAAAACGCAAGGGGGCAACATCAGAAAGTACTTAGAAGGACGCAGAGAAACAAAATAAAAGAGTTAGATCTTTTTGAACAAGTCCATCAGTGTAATAAAACGAAGGACACGAGCAGCTGCTTGAGCGTCATTAGCTAAAAGTTCCTGTAAGGTAGACGGCAGACATAGGACAACACGAGAGTGAATAGAACGGGGACAGGACAATAAAACATGACACACAGTCAATGGATGACCACAGGGGCACTGCGGGGCGGGGTCAATGGACAACAGGTAGCGGTGGCTAAATCGGCAATGCCCAATCCGCGACCTGGCCAAAAAGACCACCTCTCACTGGGAAGGGTGCGAGGAGGTCGTCCAAGCCATCGGGATCGGTTTGATGGCCCTAAGCTTATTTTCATGGAGAGAGGACCAAGCCTCATGCCACAATGATGAAATGTGCCAACAAAGAACCCCACTAACATCAGTTGATGGGACACAAAAGGAAGCTGTCCGAGGCAGGAGGACAGCAGCCTTAGCCACAGCATCAGCAGCTTCGTTCCCAGGCACACCAATGTGGGCAGGAAAGAAAACACGAGCGCCAGTATCAGCTACCAACTGAAGGGACTGTTGAATTCGTTGCACAAGCGGGTGGTCTGAATATGGGTCACGGAGACCCTGTATGGCGCTCAAATAATCAGAGCAGATGGCACAGGGAGCATGACGATGGTGGCGGATATACTGAACAGCTTGATAGAGAGCAAAAAGCTCAGCTGTAAAGCTTGAACACTGATCAAGGAGCCAGTATTGAAAGGTATCATCCTCAACTACAAAGGCACATCTGACACCAGCAGTAGTCTTGGAGCCATCTGTGTAAATAAAGACGTTATTAGCGAGTCTCGAACAAAGTTCGACAAACCCCGAGCGGTATATCAAATCCATGGTCCTCTCCTTTGGGAGTGAGCCGAGTTCAAGGTGAACGCGAACCTGAGCCTGGAGCCAAAGTGGCGTCGGGTTCTCACCAACTCGAAAAGTCATAGGAAGGGTAAAATCAAGTTGCTGAAGCAGGCGACGAAAGCGAACTCCGGGAGGTAACAGGGCAGAGACATACAGCCCGTATTGGTGGTCGAGAGAGTCGTCAAAGAAGGACAAACATGACGGGTGGGTGGGCATTGACATCAGTTAGCAGGCGTACCGGCAAAGCAACATATTGTACCAGTAGTTAGCGGTAATTTGGCAGCTTCGGCATACAGACTCTCAACAGGGCTGGTGTAGAATGCTCCAGTTTCCAGACGTAACCCCCGATGGTGGACAGAGTTTAGACGGCGTAAGATGGATGGCCGGGCAGAAGAGTAGACAAAGCTCCCATAATCCAGCTTTGATCGGACAAAGGACTGATATAAGCGAAGCAAGACCATTTGATCCGCTCCCCATAATGTACTGCTGAGAACACCGAGGACATTTAGGGAACGGGTACAACGAGCAGCCAAGTAAGACATGTGGAGACCAGCAAAGTTTCCTGTCAAATGTAAGACCTAAAAATTTTGTTGTTTCCACGAATGGGAGAGCAACGGGACCGAGATGTAAGGATGGTGGAAGAAACCAACGCCAGAAGTTCATACAGCCCGTTTTCTCACCAGAAAAACGGAAACTGTTGGCGACACTCCAGGAATATAGACGGTCTAGACAACGCTGAAGACAGCACTCCAGAAAACATGTAAGCCGCGCACTGCAGTAGATGGTAAAATCGTCCACGAAAAGGGAGCCTGATACATCAGCTGGGAGGCAATCCGTAATTGGATTGATCATTATGGCGAAGAGAGCGATGCACAAAACTGAGCCCTGTGGCACCCCATTCTCCTCGCGAAAGGCACTGGACTGGACAGGACAGAACCCACATGTACCCTGAACTTTTTATCCATTAAAAATGCATTAATAAAAAGAGGGAGGCGGCTGCGAAGGCCACAAGTGTGCATGGTGCGGAGAATGCCCACCCTCCAACAGGTGTCATAAGCCTTCTCCAAATCGAAGAACACAGCTACCGTCTGGCACTTGCGCAAAAAGTTGTTCATAATGAAGGTCGACAAGGTAACTAGGTGGTCAACAGCAGAGCGGCACCTACAAAAGCCACATTGGACATTGGTAAGGAGGCGTTGAGATTCAAGGAGCCAAACCAATCGAGAATTTACCAGCGCTCCATCACCTTGCAGATGCAGCTGGTAAGGGAGATGGGGCGATAACTGGAAGGAAGGTGTTTGTCCTTTCCTGGTTTGGGTATGGGAACAACAATTGCTTCACACCAGCATGTGGGTACATGACCTTCAGTCCAGATGAGATTATAGGCGCGAAGAAGAAAGCCTTTACCTGCAGGAGAAAGATTCTTCAGCATCTGAATATGGATCCATCGGGCCCCGGAGCAGAGGATCGGGACCGGTCGAGAGCACTTTCGAGTTTCCGCACGGTGAATGTGGCATTGTAACTTTCACGATTCAAAGACTGGAAGGAAGGTGGCCATGCCCCCTCCACTTGTTTTCGGAGGAGGAAGGCAGGGTTGTAATGGGCAGAGCTCGAAACCTCTGTGAAAAAGCGGCCAAAGGCATTCGAGAGATACTCGGGATCCACAAGGACGTCATTTGCTACAGTCAGGCCAGAAACCGAGGAATGGACCTTGGTGCCAGATAGCCGGCACAGGCCACCCCCAGACAACCGAAGGAGTAAAACTGTTGAATGAGCTGGTGAAAGCCATCCAGCAAGCCTTTTTGCTTTCTCTGATAACACTACGACACTGTGCACAGAGTCGTTTGTAACTGATACAGTTCGTCATCGTAGGGTGGTGTTGGAAGGTGCATAAAGCATGTCGCCGAGCACGAATAGCGTCGCTGCATGCCATAGTTCATCAGGGGACTGGGACTTGATGGGGAAGTATGAGGGATGGAATATTCAGCAGCAGTGAGAACAACGTCCGTGAGGTATGTGACCTGACTATCGCAGCTGGAGAAGTCAGGATCATGGAAGGTCGCCAGGAAGGTGAAAAGCTCCCAGTCAGCTTTGGAGATGTTCCAGCTAGTGGAACATGGAGAAGGGGCGTGATGCAGGGGATGGATTACACAGGGGAAATGGTCGCTCGAGTATGTGTCAGACAGAGCATACCACTCGAACCAACGTGCAAGTTGGATAGTGGATCCAAGTGGGAATAGGTATGTGTTGCGTCTGAAGGAAAGGTAGGTGCACCAGTATTTAAGCAGGTCAGATAGAGGTGGCTGAAAAGGTCTGCCAAGAGGGAGCCTCTCGGGCAGGATGCTGGAGAGCCCCAAAGGGGATGGTGGGCATTAAAGTCTCCAATCAACAAAAATGGTGTAGGAAACTGAGCAATCAGTTGTATCATGCTTGCCCTAGTAAAGGCAGACGATGGTGGAGTGTAAACAGTACAAATCGAAAATGTGAAAGTGGGGAGAGTAATTCGGATGGCAACTGCCTGCAGATCTGTGTGCAATGGGATTGGATCATAGTAGACATCATCCCGAACCAGCAACATGACCCCTCCATGAGCCGGAATACCTGCCACAGGGGGTAGGTCAAAACACATGGAGGTATAGTGTGCCAGGTCAATACTTCATTTCTTGGAGAACTACGACAAGCGGGCAGTGCATTTGAAGGAGCAATTGTAGTTCCTCTTGGTTGGCTCAAATGCTGCGAATATTCCATTGAAGAAGTGCCATTATGAAAACTGAAAGAAAATAAAGAAACAAGAAAGGGTCATCTCTATGGCCGCTGAGGGCTTGGCTTCGAGGGAGCACTGCTGCTGCAATCAATAGGTGGTGAGTCATGGTCAATCAACTCAACAGTTGCGTCTGCCACCTTCCTGAGCTGGACAGGAGGGGCAGCTTCCTCCACTGGTGAAAGGCCAGATGATTGGCTACCAGAGATGCGGCCTGACGAAACTGAAGATGGCCGGGGACGGCAACCACTGGGTGGTGCAGGAGAAGAAACGTACCGTGGCGGAGATGGAGAACTCTACTATGAGCCTTCTTTGAAGAATTATGTTTGGTCGAAAGAACAGTTGATGGCTGTGAAGTTCGGGTATGCAAGAAATCTTCGCGTGTCGGTTCTTTGTTGAAGGTCCGAGCATCTGATTTAGAGGACCTCGTCTTTGATGACGATGATGATGATGACTGAACCTTAGGGTTGGTGGGAGGAAGAGGAGACGTTGATCCGGCGATCTTAGCACTGGCCGATCTGACGGCCGAATCGCTGAATGTGAGATCGCGTGTCTGGGTAGCTACCTCCCAGGTAGGACAAGGAGAGGCGAGAACGGTACTGTATTTCCCTGCCAGAAGCACAGTGGGCTTTCTGCTATTTAATAACTTGCGAGCAGCTGAGGTCGACACCTTCTCTTTCACTCAAATTTCCTGTCTACTTTTCTCATCTTTGTAGACAGGGCAGTCGCGAGAGGAGGCAACATGGTCAGCCATGCAGTTGACGCAACGAGGGGACGGAGGTTGACAGTCACCCTCATGGGCGTCCCTGCCACAGGTAACGCATTTAGCCGCACTTGAAAAAGGGGGGGGGGGGGGGGGGTTGGCAACACTGGAAAGTAGCCACTATCCAATAAACAAGACTGATGACTAAGGGGTACTGAATAACTACGAAGTTCATTTGCTATTGAATAATGGACACAAGATACTCTTAAGACTGTTACAGAATACTAGTTCGAGTCAGCCTTTGGAGGCACTCACAGTTTTCTGACAAAGGAAAACTTGACAAAAAACATTTTTGGGCTCCAAAGTACATTAGAATAGTTACTGGCCAGGAACATAGCTGTGGACCGAATTTTCCAAAAGACAGTTCATTCTCACAAAATTAGTTCTAAATAAAGCAGTTGAACAGCAGAGAAATTTGAATTTTGGATTACCAGTGTTACCTGACAAACTGAGATTTTTGATGACAGCATTTTTAAAGAGATCGAAAATGTTAAGAAACAAAGGTTTGAAAAACAAAGTGTAAAATCAATACATAAACAGAATTTTCTTAGAACTAAGATCATAAACTTAAGTAAGATCACCCCACCTTACCCGAAACTATCCAGCCCCACCCATCTTCCACTTCAGCAAATCCAGTTCTAATTCTACTTTGCATTCCTTCTACCTTAACACAAGCACCACTCCTCCAAAAATCTGAAACATTGGCAGTTGTCACCATTGTCCTACAGACCTTGCAGGAGAACCACCTCTATATGGATACACAAGATACAGTAATATCAACAAAAAAGACAAGCCGAGATAGAAAACATAATATCAGATAAGCACACAGTACCAGTGACTACTCACAGTGCAAAGAAGAGATGAGAAGCCTTGAGATAATCAATAAACAGGAGAGAGAATGAGTAGCAAAGGAGCAGCTCTGCAGGTGTATGCAGAGAGACAGTAGATGCCATTTCAATGATCACATAACAGTTGCAGAATTGGTAAGTGGCAGAGTTCAAAATGAAAAGCAAATACATATGCATACTGAAACTGAAGTTTGTCTCAAGTGTTAACTGAAAGCAAGCATAAGAAAGTGGGTCGCCCACTACCATGCCTTTGGTAAACTACTTTATCACGAGAGTAAAAGACATAAATAAATATAGCACAAACATAGTATTGTTAGGCCATTATCACATCAAAATAGAAACCTGCTCTGGAGAAGCACCAAACAGTTTAGTTTGGAGTCAAATTTTTTTTTTTTTTTTTTTTGGGGGGGGGGGGGGCGGGGGGTAAAAACATGAAGGCTTATACTCCATCTTTCATGACAACAAGGCAAGTAGTGACCCAAAATGTGGCCATTACATTGAGGAAATTTTGGAATTTATCTAGTACTTTCAGTAAAAGTGAAACTTTATATCAAACCTATTATAATAAGAGGTAACATTTTGAGAAGGCCTATGCCAGTGCGTTTAATGACAGTGAAGTTTCACAAAAGACCAGACTACATTTCTATTCATGGAGTAAGATGTCAGGTGACCATAAATCTTTTCTATCACGGTAAGAGGGGTGGGAAGGATAGTGGGCAGGACATTTCGCATTTCAGGGCACGACGAGAGGTAATCAAACCCTGGCAGAGAATGTAATTCAGTTGCTCCAGTCCCTGATGGTACTAAGTTAAGAGGCGAATGCTCCTCTGTGGCCAGACTGGAAAGATAAGGCACAGGAGATTTGTTTTTGTGCAAGGATGGGAGGAAAATTACAGTCAGTGAAGGCTTCAGTGAGACCCTCGTTATATTTTGAGGGGGCCTGCTCATCACTGCAGATGCGACGACCACGGGTGGCTAGGCTGTACTGAAGAGACTTCTTGGTATGAAACGGTTAGCAACCGTCAAAGTGCAGGTATTGCTGGTGGTTAGTAGGTCTGATGTGAACGGAGATATTGATGTAGCCACCTCAGGTGGAGGTGGATGTCATCTATGACGTCTTTGCTATCTAGATTGAAGGTGAGGACACCTTACTCACATTCCTCCAGAACCTCAACAACTTCTCCCCATTTACTTCACCTGGCACTACTTAACCCAACAAGTCACCTTCCTAGATGTTGACCTCCACCTCGAAGAAGGCTACATCAGTACCTCCGTCCATATAAAAACCTGCTAACCACCAGCAATACCTCCACTTTGACAGCTGCCACCCGTTTCATACCAAGAAGTCCCTTCCGTACAGCCTAGCCACCCACTGTCATCGCATCTGCAGTGATGAGCAGGCCCCCTCAAAATATACCGAGGGTCTCACTGAAGCCTTCACTGACCATAATTATCCTCCCATCCCTGTACAAAAACCAATCTCCCGTGCCTTATCTTTCCAGTCTTCCACCACCTCCCGAAGTACCACAGTCTGGCCTCAGAGGAGCATTCCCCTCGTAACTCAGTACCACCTGGAACTGGAGCAACTGAATTACATTCTCCACCAGAGTTTCTATTACGTCTCGTCGTGCCCTGATATGCGAAATGTCCTGCCCACTATCCTTCCCACCCCACTTACCGTGATATTCCGCCATGCACTGAACCTACACAATATACTCGTCCATCCTTACACAACCTCTGCTCCCAATCCCTTACCTCATGGCTCATATCCCTGTAATAGACCTAGATGCAAGACCTGTCCCATACATCCTCCTACCACCACCTACTCCAGTCCGGTCACTAACATCACCTATCCCATCGAAGGCAGGGCTACCTGTGAAACGAGTCGTGTGATTTACAAGCTAGGTTTTTTTTTTTGTTTGTTTTTGTTTTGTTTTAGGGCGCAAAACTGCTACGGTCATTAGTGCCCGGTCTGTGACTTAGGAAAAGCTAAAAATGAAACTGGAAACCAGCAGCAATGGAAGTAAAACTCAAAGGGGGGGGGGGGGGGGGGGGGGAACAGAAGGAAAGCTAAAAAACCACTATAGAAGGGTGGTTGTTTGTCCCCAAAAAGAGCTTCAAATTACTGACGTCATCTCACTGGCACTAATGAACTCGAGAACACGATTGGCTGATCACGGGTCATCTGCTAAAATGGAATATATATCAGGCGACAGCTATAGACTGGCGCGTAACGGAGTAAAATAGGGGCACTCAAGTAAAAGGTGTCTCACCATCCACAATTGAGAGCAGTGGCGACAGAGTGGGGGAGGATCGCCACTTAAAAGATGTCGATTGCTAAAAAGACAGTGCCCTACCCGGA
This sequence comes from Schistocerca americana, assembly GCF_021461395.2. Lineage (NCBI taxonomy): Eukaryota > Metazoa > Arthropoda > Insecta > Orthoptera > Acrididae > Schistocerca > Schistocerca americana. The sequence continues at coordinate 445,968,162 of NC_060120.1, forward strand.
GTCTAGTTAAAATTACCTCCACCCGATGACGAGTTCGGGAGGAAGAGGTCCAAGCACAGGGAAGAGCTTTCAAGTCCCGCAATTTATTATTGGGAAGTGTCGACCAATGTGCGTGCCATAAAAGAGCAACACGATGACATAAAACACTCCGTAGATCGGCGAAGGGAATCACGCGAATAGCTGGCTGAAGAAGAGAGACTGCAGCCTTGGACGCTATGTCGGCCGCCTCATTTCCACAGATACCAACATGTCCTGGGATCCAGAGGAACGCCACAGAGACACCCCTTAAGTGGAGCAAGTGGAGGCAGTCCTGAATCCGGTGGACCAGAGGGTGGACAGGGTAGAGAGCTTGGAGACTGAGGAGATAGCTGAGAGAGTCTGAGCAGATAACACACTGTATCTGCTGATGGCGACGGATGTATTGGACAGCCTGGAGAACAGCGTAAAACTCCGCAGTATAAACCGAACACTGGTCGGGAAGCAGAAATCGATTGGGGTGTCGCCAACAATATAGGCACCCACCACACCAAATGATGTTTTTGAGCCATCAGTGTAAATAAATGTGGCACCCTTCATTTGTGCACATAGAGTAGCAAATGCCCGACAAACAAGTCAAGGGGTACCATCCTTGGGAAACTGACAAAGGTCACGGAGCAGGTAGGTCTGGGGCTGAGCCAAGGCAGTGCTGTACCCCAAGTTGTCAAGAAAGTTTTAGGAAAGTGGAAGGAAAGAGAATGGAGCAGTTGACGGAAGTGGACTCACGGTGGTAGTAGAGAGGAAGGGCGGCCAGGATACCCTAAATCCAAGGAGGCGTCAAAAGCAAAATGTCCTGGGCCAGATTTGCAGGCATGGTGGAAGAAAGATGGCTAGCATAACGACTCAGAAGGACAGCTCGCCGATTGGACAGCGGAGGTTCAGCATAAAGGCTTTCCACAGGGCTGGTGTAAAAAGCTCCAGACACTAAACGTAATCCACGGTGGTGGCTAGGGTCGAGACGCCGAAGAAGAGACGGCCGAGCAGAGGAGTAAACTAGGCTTCCATAGTCCAATTTAGAGTGCACTAAGGTGCGATAGAGGCGGAGAAGGACCACTCGGTCCTCTCTCCACGAGGTGCCATTCAAGACACGGAGGGTGTTTAGGGATCGCAGACAGCGAGCCGAAAGATAGGAAGCGTGGGAGGACCAGCATAGCTTTCTGTCCAAACATAAGACCCAAGAATTTAGCAACGTCCGCGAATGGAAGGTTGACAGGGTCTAGATGTAAGGAAGGCAGGAGAAACTCCCTACGACGCCAAAAGTTAACACAAATGGTCTAACTGGGAGAAAAGCGGAAGCCGGTTTCGATGGTCCAAGAGTGGAGGCGATCGAGACATCCTTGAAGACGTCGTTCAAGAAGGCTGGTCCGTTGAGATCTATATTAGATCACAAAATCGTCCACAAAGAGGGAGCCCGAGACATCAGGAAGGAGACAATCCATAACTGGATTTATGGCCATGGCAAACAGTACAACACTTATCACGGAGCCCTGGGGTACCCAGTTTTCTTGGGAGAAAGACCTGCGACTGTAACGGTCGCGCGGTTCCAGACTGAAGCGCCTAGAACCGCTCGGCCTGTGCCTGCATAAATCAGCAGAGTTAAATTCAGAAATTTTCTGCATAAGCACCATAGGTGCAACCTTTACTGTACCCTTCTTGTCTAAATAAGAAAGCTTGCATACAACTGATTTTATTTTAATTTTCAAAACAACTGAATGGGCCAAACTTTTATTTCAATGGAGATATCTTACATTAGTTTATTATTTACATTTTATATTTTACTATTTAGCAACAAGCAGCAGAAGGCGTTCGATAAAAGAAACCTGTGTGACAGCAGGTGCTACAAGGAGCTATCAATGCCTTATGGGGTTCCCAGAAGAACCTCTTAGCACTTATTTGGTGCAGAAGTTTGTAGTGTTCTTCACAGTTGTAATAAATGAACCAATACACATAGACTTTAGTCGTCAATAATACCTTCCGATTCACTATTTACAACAGTCTGCCAATGGCAGGGTAACTTTTCGAATCCACAACTGCAGAAATCCTATGGTTTCGACACTAAGACCTTGTCAAGCTATGTTTGGAGTGCATTTTCATCCGGAAAGGAAGTTCATTGAAGGTTGTTCGGTATACAGCAAAAAAAAGATGAAAATATGAGTGTGGAAGATTAGGCGAATAAGGTGGGTGCAGAATTTCTTCCTAACAAAACTCTTATACAGCAGAATGCAGGCAGGCATTATCATGAAGTACCATAACTTCATGCGGTTTTCCTGGTTGCTGTTCTTTGACTGCATCTACAAGGCATTCAGTTGTTAACAACAAATATCAGAAGTGATGACTGCACCTCTTTGAAGCAATTCTTAGTGTATCACAGCATCCCTAGTCCATCAGATGCATAATATTATCTTTTATAGATGTGCACAAGTCTTTGTACAGGGAGTGTATGCTTTTTTGGACTCAACTATTTCTTCCTTTTCAATGTTAGCATAAAAACACAATTTCTCATCGCCAGTAACAGTACAGGATAGGATTGGTCAGTGTTCTTCATGAGCCAACTGAAGGCAAGCAAGCAGATATGCACATATAGCTACCCATCTACTTTTGTGATTTTGGATGCAGCATGTGGTACCCATGCACCCGATTTTTGAACTTTCCCCATTGCATGCACATGTCGCATGATGGTGGAATGATCGCAGATCAGCACATTTGCCAGTTCTCTAGTACACTGATGTGGATCATTGTGGTTTAATGTGTTTAGACACACTTCATCAAACCCTGAAGGTCTTCCTGAATGTGGAGAGCCATTAATGTCAAAACAATCCCCTTACAACAAGAAAGCCATTTTCTTGCCATGCTCTGTCCAATGGTATTATCCCCATACACAGCACAAATGTTTCTGGCTGCCTCTGCTGCTGTCACTCTTCTACCGAACTCGTTACAATGATTCACAGTAAACATCCTGCTGCATAGGTCGCTGTCATGTCATATCATATTACTAAGTCTGTAGTATAATGCAAGGTGATATTTTCATTTTTGTGTATATTTGGGATGTTGCTCATCAAATTGTTATTATCTCTTTTAATATGACTCCACTAAAGGGAATATTTAAGAGAAGAAGAAAGAAGGGAAATGGATTCTACAGAACATGTCCTGTTAAAAGTTTAGAGCCGCAGAATGATGTCAGGGAAAGCAACACTGAATAAGGTGCTTCACCACCACATCCTTCCACAAAGAAGACTATAAGCAGCACCGGAGTATGCAGTGAAACAATTGCCAGGGATACCAGTTTAATATTAGGTTGAAGTGTTCTAAAAACAATACTTAAACTACATGCTGTAATATGTGTGGCAGTGAGAATTTCTGGAAATTTCTGCAAAAGATACAGTTTAGTTCTTAGTGTGGAAGTCTCTTGGGCAGAAAAGGTGCCATCAATCTAAACATTCTTGTACAATTGCTGTTAAGTATCGATACCAGGCAGGTGCCAGATGTTTAAGCATTGTCGAAATATAGCCATGGATACACAAAAAGAGGGAAAGAATAATCAAAGAAACAACTGCAGGAAAACAACTGTCAGAAGGGATCCAGTGGAGGAACGCAAAGTGCCTCGGCTGTGAAGATCTTTCAGCACTCAAATAATGTGGGATTCACTACATTAAATTCATTTAAGTGAATAATTGCTAGCATGCTCTATGATGACCTAATACTACAAAAGTTAGAATGTGTGTGACATGTTTAGAACTGAATGGGTAGAGATTGTAAAACAGGCAGAACTTTAGCAAAAAAAACTTAAGATGGTAAGAGGAGGAGGAGGAGAAGTTAGTGTTTAACGTCCCGTCGACAACGAGGTCATTAGAGATGGAGCGCAAGCTCGGGTTAGGGAAGGATGGGGAAGGAAAGCGGCCGTGCCCTTTCAAAGGAACGATCCCGGCATTTGCCTGAAGCGATTTAGGGAAATCACGGAAAACCTAAATCAGGATGGCCGGAGACGGGGTTGAACCGTCGTCCTCCCGAATGCGAGTCCAGTGTGCTAACCACTGCGCCACCTCGCTCGGTTTAAAATGGCAAGACTACCACAGGCTGTTTGACTGCAAAATGATCGATCAGCTAAGTGAATGCTGTGGCCAAGCTATTAGAAGAAATACAAACAACCTGGAAGGAAAGGGAGAAGCAGCAACGGCAACTTATTTCTGTAGGACATCAAGTGATAAGAAGCCACTGCACAACATTTGTTCAATTGGCTGGTGTAAATACCACAATGCTGATGCAGCAGGAACCAAATACATCCAAAGAAACATCATCCCTGAAGCTGTTGGAATAATAAAGCCAGTACATGGAGAACTAGCACACCCAGATCTTCTGAAGAAATGCCTCACAGGAAAAACTCAAAATGTAAATGTTGTATGGACCAGGGTGTCCAAACACCTATTTGTAGGCTCGAAAATGCTGAAGATTGCGGTTAATGGTGCTGCAATTAGCTCCAATGATTGAAATGCAGGCAGAATGAAAGTTCTGAGGTAATGTGGACTTAAGTCTGGCCATAATACCGAAGTACTTCTACAAAAACCAGACAGACAGCAAATTAACACGGCAGAAATTATGGACAACAATACAGCAGAAGCAGCAAGATCCTTCAGATGGAGGAAGAGGGTGCTGGGATGTTTTAGGCCGTTTTCCTTTACTTCAACTTTTAGATGTTATCTCTGAATGACTATGCATTTTCTGCAAATGTTTCTCATTATCTCAGGAATTACTAAAGCTGAAACTCTGACATGATTTGGGGGGGAGGGGGGGTGGGGGGGGGGGGGGGGGGGGGAAGAGGAGAGATATATATCACACATCAACAATTACTTAAATTGTTGGCCACGAGGTACACATAATTGAAGGATTTATATTTTGGTTCCAAAAAGTGTGTACTGTAAATTCAAAAAACACTACTTTAGTGTTAAGTTTATAAAAGTAAATACAGAGAATCTGGTAGCACATATCAAAATTGAAGTAGTTACTTCATCCATACATACTACTTTGTAACCAGTATTACCAGAAGGCCTATGTGACCCCCTGGTTATGGATATGTTGGTTCACTGCTCCAGATTGAACAACGTACTTCGCCTGAAACAACAGCCACCACATTACTCTCATGTCTCTCAAGGGAAATCATGGTGATTAGTCCCCTCTGCAACATGTTTGATGTGAAGTACCTGGCAGACTTCACGACCTCAGCCACATGGTATTGGGGCAACAATGTGCTTTTATGGACAGTTTTGTGGAACCCAATGTAAAATGCAATTGTCACCACAGGGCACGATTCCATTCACTCTGCCAACAAAGCAAAACAATTTCACACTCCATCTACATTAGGCAACTTCCACATCTAAACAGTGCGTTTCAGGCACACCCACATTGATACCGTTGTGCTGCTGCCTGAATCTGAAGGATTTATTTATGTTCTCTCTCACATTAATACAACAACTGGATGGGTGGAGGCAGCCCCCTCCATGATATCACGGCAGACACCAACTGTCTCCACACTCCACATCAAAAGTATTTATTCACAGAGATCTCTAACACTGATCAAGTCAAGTGACTGTGTGATAAAATACGTCCCACATTGTAACCTCCTTATTTGGGACCCTACAAAGAACTCCAATATGGAACCAATAGCTCTGACATTTTGATTAGTAACAAACCTATCCTTGTCTCCTTTGACCACCTCAAAACAGCGTAGATACTGCAACACGGACCACCTCTACCATCGATGGATGATGACGATGACAATGATGCTGTCTACCCCGACACATACAACTCAACATTTCAGGTGCCACAAGAGCTATGTGAGTGCGGTGTCTCCACACAAGCCAACCGACCTGCCCTCACCTTTAACGTCACAGTATGGCTGCACCAGACTACCACCAAAACACCTCGTCCCCTACTATGTGTATAGCACCTGCTGCACTATTTCTTCCTCTGCAGGAAAAGGTCCAAACATGTCTCACGTAAGGCTACCCATGACGTGGTTAGTCATGTACGCTCCCAACACTGCCCGAAGAATTGTCCAGACATTCCCTCTGCATACGTCAGACACGGCCCAGCTGATCGTGCACACCTGCGCCACCACAGAGTGACAATGTCTGGCGCCCTCACATCTCTAAATGCAGATGGGTTGCCACATTGCACAGTGCTTCACACTTACTAGGGGCAGGTCAGCTCTGTGGGGACATTTGTCCTAATGCGACTCAACATCTTTGGCATGAGCTGTGTGGAAGCCCTTTGGGACAGCACACCACGACTTCCATGCAAGCTCAACAACATTACTGACTGTACACACTGTACTAGTTGTCCATTTTAATTAACTTTTTAGTATTCTCGTGATGCAGGTGTTTCTTCTCTATTCGTGGCTTACAACCACCATAGTATCCTACTTCCTACACATCTTTGTTACATATAGTAACATAATGTTGCCAAAATATGTTATATAAAAAGGCCTGGAGGGGGAGGGGGGGGGGGGTACATTATGACGTTGCAGAGATATATCCCACAAAGGAAAATAATTAAATTATTTATTGGCTGTTCTCATGCAGACAAGATGGTTGTGATGACAGAGTGCAAGAGAGATGGAACAACTGTTAAATGATCTAAACACAAAATTAGAAGAATATGGAACGAAGATTAAAAAGAAGAAAATGAAAAGCATGGTAATTGGAGGAAAGGGGAGAAAATGCCATATGAAAATATGGGGAGAGGAAATAGAGGAAGTGAATAACTTCAGTTACTTGGGAAGTTTAATACTGATGATATTAGGAAAAGAATTGCAATGGCAAAAGAAGGATTCAAGAGGAAACAAAAATTACTTTTCGGAGCACTAAACAAAGATATGAGGAAAAGACTTGCCGAATGTTACATCTGGAGCATTACATTGTGTGGTGCAGAGACCTGGACATTGAGGAAGGAAGAGAAAAGAAGATTGGAGGCACTAGAGATGAGGATATGGAGAAGAATGGAAAAGTGAAATGGGAAGACCAAGTAAGGAATGAAGAAATATCAAGAAGAGTTGGAGGAGAAAAACATCCTGAAAGTCATCAGAAAGAGAAAGTGGAACTGGAGTGGATATTGTTTGAGGAGGGACTGTTTACAGAAGGGAGGAATAGAAGGAATGGTGGAGGGAAAAAGGGGAAGAGGATAAAGATATCAAATGCTGGGCAATATCAAAGGAGACAAATATTCAGAAATGAAAAGATTGGCTATGGACAGACAAAAGTGGAAGAGGCTTAAACCACGATATACTACTACTACTCCTCACATTAAAAAAATATATTAAAATCTGAAGCACACGTGCACGCACACACCACCCCTTTCAGATAATCCAAATATCTAAAAATTTTGTCTTCTTAAAACTATTACTCTCTTATTAAAATAAATAAATAAATAAATAGATAAATAAATAAATAAATAAATAAATAAATATATATATATATATATATATATTTATCTCGAATATCTGTTATGAAGATAAAGATTTCCCCCAGTTTCTATATAACTAGAAGAGTGAGCACTACAATAGTCTCTAATGGGGCCATTGTTCATTTTCCTTCGCGCCCCTCATTATGTTAATCCTTGAAATCACTTTTTTTGTATTTCAACTGTAATAGAAATACCTTCAAAAGCTAAAAAAAATCATTGTGAAGACATTTAATGATATTTCAATAAACAAGAACAGGTCTGGGGAAATCACTAGTCTGTCTTTTTAGGCTTTAATTAATCTGAAGGAAACGTGATTTATTTATATATATTGCTTCCTACAGTACAACTCAATCTAATACGAACTAGTACTAAAATTTCCACGAATATCAGTTCATTAACATTACCTTTTTTTTTTTTTTTTTTTTTTTTTTTTTAATTTATCGATACATTGACAAATACCATTCAACTGCTGCAGTTAGTCTAACTGTCAAATATCTTGTAATATGGCGCTTAGGTTATAACAGCTATAAAACAATTATTGTCTGTATGAACGTCTTGGTTCAGTACAAGTATTGTAACTGTTACATACCATGGGTGCGTTAACACTGAAGCCTACAACCAATGCTTCAAAGGATTGTGGTGCATTATAATAAATTTACCTAGATCTAGATTCATTGCTTTCTTAAAGTAAATCAAAAGCTGATTCATTTTGCTTACGAGCTTACATCAAAATAGACCTACCTTACTTTGCCGTTATGGAAATAAACTACCGATGAAGATTCAGGAGTAGATATACTGGCTTACCTGAAAATCCCAAATCAGCAAGCACATAGTGCTTTCGAGTCTTGACTGAAGACATTTGCTCAAACATGAATTCTCCGACAAGAAAACCGATTGAAGCAAGAAATGCTATAACTCCAATTCCAACACCATAGTTGCAGGCATTGGTATCTTCATTATATAAGCAAACATCTTTCTTAGTTTCACGATCAAACCTGTAGCCTTGAGACGAAATACATCCAAATACAATTATTGCGAACAGCTGAAAAAGAGGTATTTTCTTGTCAGATAAGCGATTTACAATTTTTGCATGAGATACGCTTTAACTATAAAATATAAACGAAAAACTGAAATTAATGAACTGGTAATTCGGATATTCTCGGCAAGAATTAGTCCTAAAAAATCAATATTATCCTACAATCGACTCAGGCCAAAGTTTAGCAGCCGAACGAATCATGGCGGTGAAGCTGTCAAAATTAGTATGTACTGTTTGAAATGACCTGACATAAGTAATCCATACAGAACGTTTACAATTAACATCAAAATTAAATGCTTACCAAACATGCTGCTCTCAAAATAACTTGCGGTCTCTGTACAAATTGTATAGGATCAAACGGAGCACCCGCCTTTCCACCCCCATACGCTCCGCCTGTCTCCATCTTTACTGACCGACTGAAGGTACAGTTACAGGCGTCTAAAGCTAGCGAAATGAGGGATGCTCAACTACCGGACCTACCGATAGATGGCTCTACCAGCTGATTACTGTCGTCTGTATTGCCCGCCATATTCGAATTTGGCAAGAAGTTTCTCTCGGTCTGTGCGGTGTATAAGGAATTAAGGATTATGGAAATGGTAATTTCTTGTTCCGCTTTCAATTGTACGAAGCGATGGAGTAAGGAAGGTGACTTACCATTTCACAGGTAATAGGACTACTGATACAATACAGACTTAGTGCGTTTGCTAATTAGATGTTTTTGAACAGGTTTCCTCTAAAGCACCCAGAGCTGCTGAAGAAGTGGATTACTTCCGTGAAGCGGAAATGTTTTAATCCTACGTCTTACAGTTTTCTTTGCGGAAACCATTTCCGACAAGAGGATTACGTAGTGAGCCCCGGAACGTGGAAGAAACGTCTCAAACCCGAAGCAGTGCCATAAGTTTTTGACTTTCCGACACATTTGATGCCACCAAATAAACAGCCACGACGACATGTTGTTAGGATTGTGAGTGACAACGATGCTTCTCCATTTGAGGTAGCTAATTAATTTCCTTGCTATGTGTGTGCTTTTTACTTTTGTGAACTTATTTTGTACGGACACAAATGGGCTACATAGGTCTAAGCAATGTTGTAATTCAAGTCCATATTTTTGTTTTTAGCGTCCTGTCATGGAATCTGTGCTCGATTTGCCCACTGTAGAAGCTACTGATTGCGTGGACAATGTTGTCAATGAGAATTATTGCGTGGAAAGCATGACCCATTTATCCAATGCAGAAGCTGCGAATTGTGTCGAAAACGTTAGTATAAGGATGTTTCCACACCCCCAAAGTTTTCTTATAATATTTTTTCATCATGCTTTGAGTTATTTCAATCATATATAACGAAATTATTTCTTTATTTCAGAGTGCAGTTGCTTCTTCAGTAATTGATTGTGGTATGCAGTCGAAAGTAGGAATGGAAGACAAGGCGACCGAAATTTGCAATTTTTTCTCAGACATTGTGCACGAATTAAAACGTAAACTGAAGTGCGTCCGTGAAAAACTTCGAAGAAGAGAGAAGAAAGTGTTTTCCATGGATGACATCATAAGTTCATTGAAGGAGGAGGGGCATCTTCCTGAGAAGTTACATAACTTCCTCAATCATCAGAAAGGAACACAAGTGGAATTAGTGTGCAATTTAGTGAACAACTCTCTCTCATCAAAGGGTAATAGATACACAACAAATGTGAAAATGTTTGCGATGACTGTGTACTTTTATTCACCAGCAGCATATGCATACCTGCAAAAATTAATGCATCTGCCCCATAAATCATTGATTTCCAAATGGGTGGCAGTGTAGACTGTGAACCTGGCCTCTTAAAAGATGTTTTTAAGTTCATTGATTTGAACCAATTGTAAGGGACCAGTTCAGCGATTCATGTCTAATAGTAGACAGTATGGCAATTAGGAAGCAAGTAGTTTGGGACCAAGGAAGTAAGTGATACACAGGTTTTATGGACTTTGGTGTGGAAGTGCCTCAGTCAAAAGAAGTAATAGAGGTATCTGAGGCTCTGGTTTTCATGCTTGTCTCTATTAAAGGCAAATTTAAATGCCCAATTGAATATTTATTTATCAGTGTTGTACAGGCAAATAATCAGGCCACACTGATAAAATCTGCTTTAGAGAGGCTGCACAGTTCTGGCATTAGGGTTTGGTGTGTTACATGTGATGGCTGCAAGGTAAATATAAGCACTTTATGTTCACTTGGCTGTACTTTAAATTTTTCCAAGGGTGATTTTAAAAGCCACTTTCCTTGTGGAAAAATACAATGTTCATTGTATCTTGGACATGTGTCATATGATTAAGTTAGCCAGAAACGCTCTAGCAGAAGTATCTGTTATTGAGTCTCCAACTGGCATTATTGGATGGCATTTCATTGAGCAATTGAACAAGGTACAAGAAGAAGGTATGACATTTGCCAACAAACTATCAGGACAACATATAGCCTAAGTTATGTAAATAGAAAAATGAATGTTTCATTAGCTGCACAGACTTTGAGTTCTAGTGTGGCAGATAGTATGGAGTTTTTGAGGAGGGTTGGTGATCTAAATTTTAAAGAAAGTGAAAGCAACAGTAGAATTTTTGATATTCTGAACTCCAGAAATCGATTAGGTAAAGGGTACAAGAGCCCCCTGAGACTTGACAACAATTCTTATTGGCTTGGTATTTTCAGAGACACTGAAAATTATATCAAAAGCTGAAAAATCATAGGTGTTCCGTTGCTGCTCCATGCAAGAAATACTTTTGCTTTTTGGATAATTTTCAATGTGCAATCAGTCAGGCACATAGCTCTGGCAAGTATGTTTTGTGTTGAATTTCCTCTGAAGTATTTGCTAACATATAAACTGTCACAAGACCACATAGTTCGCCCCCCCCCCCCCCCTGCATTCGGTCCAGAGGTGGTTGGAACAACAATCCAAATGCATACCAGTTCAAATGTGCCATGAGAAAGTTGCTCTTGGGTAACAGTGTCACTGCAATGAATGGGAATTGCTCAAATTTTAATGTGTGTTGTTTGCCAACTGTTTGTGATTTTCATGCAAGAAAGCATGTAGCAGAAAGCGATGAAAGTGCTGCAGAAAATGAAGTAGAAAAGTGGTGTGCACTTCTTGATGATAAGATTAAGTTCTCATTTTACAAGCAAAATATACTCTATTATATTGCAGGGTATGTGTCATTGCACCTTTCAAGGCAGATCACATGCAAAGACTGTCTTCACATACTGAAGCCACCAGTAGTTAAATCTGCATTAGAATGTGATGCTCTCCAAGCTTTTCCCAATATGGCCAATAAAAATGCATTTGTAAATTTTGTTAACCGGGGAAAACTGGTTAAAACAAGTGACTGTGTGTACTCTGTTATAGAATACTCAGAGAAACTGTTTCAGATGTTTGTGATTGCTGGGGATAGGCGACAGAAATATATACAGGCCAAGATTTTTCATTGTGTTAAAAATAAATTTGTAGTTTAGCCATTTCCTGCTCTTGGTCATGATTACTATTATGAAATTGAGGACTTACATCAGACTGAACTTGTTTGTAAGATTGCATCCCTGTACTCCTGCATATGCTTAAAAACATATGGAAAAAAAGTCTGCTGAGAAAATTTTAAACAACAAATCAAGTATAAGGCAGAAGTTAAATAAACTCATATTGTTTAATCATGTATAGTGCTCAAATTGGAAAAGATTATGTAATGGGACATTCCATGCAGATGGATGTGACATTTTGGCAGATTTTTTAAAACTATTTTGTCCATAGGTTTGTTGTTGTGTAATGATGAACTTCAAAGGATGAATCACATTGAAGTAAAATTAACTCTTTACATCCTGTGTAGATATTGTAACAAAATTATAATTGTTTATTATATAAGCTTATTTTAAGATGTTTGGTGTTACAAAATATGCACTTGCATTAAAAACAGGTGATTTGTGTGAAATTAATGAAAAAAATGTTCTGAGACTTATTTGACAGATGGCTTTCAGTGTGAGAAAATAGTTCCCTCAATAACTATGTTAACTTGAATTTTTCACTTTAAGAAAACAGTTTAATCACAGGATGGGTGTGATCTAATGGAGTACACAGTAGCCCTATGTTTCGTGGATAATCTGCAACATAAGAGCAATAAAATCATTACTCTGTTAATTCTTGTTGTAATACTTCCTAGAATGAACACAATGTTCCAATTGATCGTAAGCATTCTTATTACTTTAGAACCATTCTAGAATAATGGGGCCTGAGTAAGGCAAAACCTAATTTTCTGAATTTTGTCTTTATTTTGCTAGGAGGTCTTCCTATTATATGTTCCTGTGTAGGGGGGGGGGGGGGGGGGGGAATGCAAATAATCATATAGAATTATCTTTGTAGCACCACAAAGTACAGAATACAGTGATTACAGTTACACTTGGAAATCTAGGAAATTTCAGTCTTCATGTTACATGCCTAATTTTCATCAACATTTACCTTAATTATACAGTTACACTTTTTGCTGATTTGAAGTGTGTACTACATGTTAAAAAGATTTTGTTTGGTCATAGTAATAAAAGCATTTCATTTTGTTAGTTCATATGTCCCATACGGACCTGAAATTATCAAGTTATGATGACAAAGGAAGGAATTAACATTAAGGAGTCTCACTTCACAGAAATTATGTAACAATGGTTACACTTTTTGCTAGTTAACTTTAACATAAACCATTTAGTTTTCCATTAACAGTGAAAGCAGTTGCACGAGTCACGTAAAGAACAAAGTTTCCCATAGGGAGCTAAAGTATTTTACATTTGAGTTATTGCAGACCCAAAGTATTGTGCTCTTCATATTTCTATTTAAAAAAGTTTGTAACTCATTCACAGACATTTTGGAATCTGAACATACATGTGTGTAGCAAGGTACTTTTCATGTGCCATGTGGAACCTTTAATTTTCTGGTTCAAATATAATTTATTTCATGAATTATCTTTAATACCAACCATGTCTGAATGCATTATTTACCATTTAGAAGAAGAAATATTAGTATACAGAATAACAAACCTCATGAAAAAAGCGAGAGATTGTTCAGTACAGAACTTGGAATGGCTCTTTATCAATAGCAGGTAAAAAGGCTTCTATTAAATGTTCAAATAAACCAGTCAGTACCTCTTAAGTCACCATAGAGGTGATACAGTAATAAAACAATTTACTTTTTCAGAATTTCTGCTAAGTATTGAAAGTACGAAGACCTATTCAGTTAGTATTTGCTTTACCAATAACCTGTAGTACAAGCACTCATATAAGAAGGTAATTATGGGAGTCAAGAGTTATGTTAAAATTAAAGATACTGACTGGTATTACTTGCTCACAAAATGTTGTAGTTGCTGTACAGTTTATGCTCAATGTGGTGTACCCAATGTGATTCCTGGAGGGCATGATATTCTGTTATCCTATGGGAGTGCACTCGTACCACACCTATTGAAAGAAAGTTTTGCTGTGGAATAGTTGTATCAGACGTCTGTACCAGAAAACATATCTCCACTGTGACACCCTCATGTTCTTGGTATGCTATTAGCTATTATTACAGGAATACTCTTCACATGGAGAAGGGAGGGAGGGAGAGAGAGATGGGAGGAAATCATGTTCTTAGGAGGAGCAAGCTTTACAGCAGCATATGCTGTTAAAGCATAGTGAGATTTTCTTTTTCATTTCCAACATTGTACACAACTTTCTTGCACTTTTATGTTATCACATTTTCCCCTTGAGAATGGAGAAGAGACGGGGGGGAAAAAAAAAATTACGTGAGCTTTTATAAGAACTGAAAACTCTACTTGCGTCATTTGTTATTTTCAAAATGTTACTCTCTTTCCAAATACTGTTCTATTTCTTCAAACCAATTCTGAATTTTTCAGGTTATTACATATTATTTACTGTACATTGTCCAGCAATACTTCTGTTGTTACCGGATAGTTTGTAATTTGGCACTACCTTTGTGCCACTGGTATTGACTAGTGTACTTTTGCAGAGAAGAAAATCGACTGGACTAGAATGTGCCGTCAGTATAGGACAGATTCAGGCAACATGGAACTTTTTACACTAAATTTGCAATATAATGTCACCCTTGTCTCGCACAGATTGTAGCAGCCATTGGGGTGCCTGTCTGGCCAGCTTTCACTTTCAGGTTTGTTTTTTGCTTGGGCCCTATACTGACAACCAGTCATTCCAGTGATTGACACCATGTCATAAACTGGAACCAAGATTCACAGAAATAAAATTCCATGTTGTAATTCACAGTGTAATTAATTTTGCCCACTGACATGTTTTGAATTCAATTTTAAAATAAAACCATGGTACCAGTCATTGTTTGGGTGTCAGACTGGAAAATTACAGTTTTAAGACATCCCAACCTTAAAACTAAAAGCTGTGATCGATGTTATTTTCAACAAGTTCCTTCACTTTCTACATCATGGATCAGTCCAGTATCATATTATTACTAGACTTAACTTCCAAATGATGCAAGTCATGCATTTAAGAGGAGCCTTAACGTTGGCCTTTATGTTTGTCTCATGTAAATGTATTTCTTGTCTCGTATCAAAGACTGAAGCACTGTCAAACACTGGTGCTTCTACCTTATTGCTCAGTTAAAATACACCATGCCACGTACAGGCGTTAATAAAATCATGGCATTTACATTTCTGATCAAAGAGAGGGCCACATTCGTAAGTGCATGTTGCAATTAGTGTCAGCATATATGCAAATCGGTAATGCATCACTTCAGATAAAGAAAAATAACAATTTTTCCGTTTATACGTAAGTAATACTTTAATAGTTCAATTGTAATTTCTGTTGTCAGTAAAGATACCCCTAAGCAAACTATGTCACCTTTTTTTTTTTTTTTTTAAAGAGACGTCTTCACTGTTTTCCAAACTTGATTTTCCGAATTATACCTGTAGTTAAAAGCTTTGGGAAGTAAGGTAATTAGTTGACCTCCATTGAATCTTAAATAGTGTTTGAATATGGGCAAATAAGTACTCATAAAATTAATAGTAAACGATTTATAGGTCAGCTTCTCAAACTTCCTAAACACACTCGAATTTAGGAATTTCATAGCAGAACTGTCACTGTTTTTTCTCGCTAGATCAGAAACACTTCATTATGTTGATGTGTAGATGTCTAGAACATCCAATATAAAAGACTTATGAGGGCGCAGAACGAAAAACATTTTCATCCGTGTTTTGACACTTCGTTCTTTGCCAAATTCAGATATGGCGGACACCAGTGATTTCTAGTGAACACTCAGTGATATAATCTTTTGCCGGCACGCGCTAGAGCCATCTATCGGTAGGTCTGGTAGTTGAGCATCCCTCATTTCGCTAGCTTTAGACGCCTGTGGTACAGTTTGGTAAAGATCTTATAGGCATTCATCTAAGAGGTACTTTGCTGGTTAAGTCAATAGAAGATCTTAATCGACATTTTTAAATTTCTGTATTAGAGAAAACTCCTGATAAAAGCATTATATATTCAAAATGAATAATGAGTTGTTCTGAAAGTGTTGACGTTGATAGCGCAACTGATAAAAAAAAGTTGCGAGCACTAAGTTTGAACGAGTTTTTAAGAATAATATCCCTTTCATAAAGTGAATTTATGCAACTATTTTGCATGTTGCTTAGATAGAAAACCCATTTAATTTGTAACTATGTAAAAAGACATTACATTTCAACCAGTAATCGATGATGCTCCTACTAGATCTTTGGCATACGGGGAATTTCAGTCTTTGCTGTTAAGCGTGAATGCAAAGACTGAAGAGGGAGGTAGTTTTTTAATGTGTTGCTGTAGTTTTATTTGTGGGACACTGAGTTTGGGATACGTTGAAAAATTATAAAGACACAGTAAGCTTACATTGGCCAACAGAATTCATATTGATCTTGTTGACTTCGTTAGTGTCAACCAGTGTTTCTACATTTAGAATATTACTTTGTATTTGGAAATATTCAAAATTTCGACGGTAGTAAGAATGTCAAGTGGCAAAGTGTACGAAAATTCAGAGAATACGTGTGTTGTTTGTTTCAAAAATGTGTCTATATATTCTGTGGGAGAATGTGATCACGCTGTATGTTATGAATGCTCCACAAGGATGCGAGTGTTGTGTCGTCAGAATGAATGTCCCATATGCAGACAGGATATGCCTAAGGTGAGCGAATAAAGGCTTCAATGTGATCTTTCCCAAAAAAAATTAATTGAAATCAGTATATCTTTAGCACGTTTAACTATTTATGCTTTTGTATAATCTGTCTTGTTGTTATTAGGTAATATTCTCAAAGGAAGTTAAACCATTTCGGTCTATAAGGGATGGTCCCTATCTTATGGATAAGAAGTTTAGAATCTGTTTCGAAAACCAAGGAATTCAAGCCGCTTACAACAAGCTCTTAGAACACGTTTGCACTGTGTGCCCTGGCTCTCCAGCTTTCAGAACTTTCCAAAGTTTGAAGGATCATATGAGGAAAACGCATGAACTCCATTACTGTGATCTGTGTGTTGACAATTTAAAGGTGAGATCAGCAAAAACGCAGTTAGTTTCTGGAGGGATTGTTTAGTTGTCACTATATAGGGCTTACGTCATTTTCAGATATTTACTCGAGAAAGAAGATGCTACACACGCCAAGAGTTAGCACAACACCGGAGGAAAGGGGATCCAGATGACAGATCTCATCGTGGTCATCCGTTGTGTGAGTTTTGTGATCAAAGATATATGGACAATGATGAATTGTACAGGCATTTGAGAAGAGATCATCTTTACTGCCACTTCTGTGACGCAGATGGGTATCACCAGTATTATAGGTTAGATATCTTCATTGCCTATCTGCACTTTTTGGTTTTATGTCTTTATGTGTATCCTTTTTGGCCATATTTACGTAGGGTACATAAAATTGTAGGTTGGTAGAACGTTCTATGTAATTGTTCAGCTATTTCTGTAGAACAGTTGGACAACGAGAAGTTACTCATCAGTCACTGGTCCGTAGGAAAGCATTAGTTATATGTAGGCCCTGCTGTCTTTTGTCCTCCGGATTAATTGAAGCCTGGTTGGTTGGTTGGTTGGTTGGTTGGTTGGTTGCGTGTTCCATTGATCAATCCCACTTTACAGTAGCTGTTATGATGTGGAATGTGTCAAGTGCACAAGAAAAGTATATATGAAACAAAAAATTAATATTTATTTTATTTATTTCTATTCAAGAATTCATCTATGGTATAGAAGGAGTTGTTAAGGAGACATGACATCAATTTATGTTTCAAGCTATTACTGTCGGACACCTTATTTCATCTGGTAATTTGTCGAGAATTTTTATAGCAGCATATTTTACCCCTTTCTGTGCCAACGATAGGTTGAGCAAAGGATAGTGTAAGTCTCTTTTCTGGTATTAGGGCCTGTAATCATGAATGTCACTGTTGGTTTTAAACTGGTCCATGTTGAGAACAAATTTCATTAGTGAGTAGATGTATTGTGAGGCTGTTGTAAGAATTCCCAATCTTTTAAAAAGATGCCTACAAGATGTGCAACTATGAACCCCACACATTAACCACTTTCTTTTGAGCAGTGAATACTTTGTCAAAATGTTGAGTTACCCCAAAATATTTTTCCGTATGACATCAGAGAGTGAAAGTATGCAAAGTATGGTAGCATACTAATTTCTATATCCTCAAAATTGGCAGTTATTCTGATCGCAAAAGTTGCTGAACCTAGTCACTTTAGGAGATCCAAAATATGAATTTTTAAATTAAGATTCTCATCTGTATGTACACTAAAAAACTTAGTGCTCTACCCTGTCTACTGACTTCCGTTGATGTGTTATATTTATTGAAGGAATTGTACTTGTTCCAGCAGAAAATTGGATGTACTGTGTATTTTCAGAGTTTAGAGCTAGCCCATTTGCAGAAAACCAATTAATAACTTTTCCAAAGACCTTATTTGTATCATTTTCAATTCGAATTTCTTTTACTGGATTAATAATGATGCTTGTATCGTCAGCAAACAGTGTCAGTTCAGCTTCCTGTTTCAGATAGGAAGGGAGGTCATTCACATATATCAAGAGCAGAAGGGGACCCATCATTGAACCCTGTGGAACACCTAATGTAATTTCACCCCAGTTAGATGAAGTGGCAAATTTATTTAAATCACTTGACCCATATAAGGAAATTTTTGCTTCCTGTTCTGTAGGTATGACTTAAACCACTCATATGCTATTCCATTTATACCATAGAATTTTAATTTCTGTAACATAATGTCATGGTTCACACAATCAAATGCTTTGGACAAGTCACAGAAAATTCCTATTGGTGACATTTTACTATTTAAAGACTCTATTATGTGGACAGTGAGATTGTATATGGGTCATTCCATGTCAGTTCAACCAATTTGAGAAAACGTTCCAGTATGATAGTCTCAGATTTGGCTGAAATTTAGCACACCAATGCTACCAAGTGTGGAACACTCATGTACAAAATTTTAAGTTCCTGTGCCAATTAGTTCCAGATTTATGGCTTGTGAAAAAAGGTGGCGTGACCTGGAAATTGCAGCCCGCATCTGGCAATCTATCTTCAAACCCAACTTCAGGTCTTAATAACTTTCGAACTATTCTGCACAGTCCAGTGAAATTTTTACAACCCAGTAACATCCACTTGAGAACACACACTATGAATCAAAACACCAACAACATATTTCTGAGGGAAAATAAAAACTTCCAGAATGTGATTAAAAAAATGTAATACGTTAAAAGGTATATATTGTAGGTGCCCTCAATGCCACATATAATTCACTCAAAAAGAGTATTAATCTTTTTTGTGGTAAGCTTAATGTGGCCTAAACACACATAGAACTCATCTTGCCCATATTAGTCACGCAAACAGAGTTACATGCACATGAAAATACAAAAATTTTTAAAATTACCTCAAAAAACATGGATTTTCAGAGTGTGGTAGCACAAAAGGGACAATTGATATCCAAGCCAAATTTCAAACACTGCATAAGTAGACCATAATACAATATGCGGCAAAATTTCAACTTGTTATTGCAAGGCATTTGTGCACAATAAAAGTTGACAGAGATGTATTTGGTTAAGTTTCTTTTAACACAATTCAGCAAGTAATAGTGATGATGCAGACAGCTTGTTTCAGATAAAGCTGCAGCTGTTGTTGGGAACCATTAGGCAACAGAAAGTTAAACAGTGGTAGTTTTCAGGGACAGAATGAGTCATTGTTAGGCAGGAACAACAAAGGAAACAAGCAACAATTACAGGTTACTCATGTTTGTAAGATTCAGTACTGTTGTGGAAAGTCAGTATGGAGGCAGAAGAGTGTGCTAGTGGTGATTTTGTTGAAACAAGTTGCAATATTGGTAGAGCACAAGCATCTGAATGTCATAAAACAACATATGGAACAAAATGTGGCATTCACTTTGTACTGTATGATCTGGATGAATCGGACCAAGATTTGTTGCTATGGAAATCTGGGATACACCCTGTGGGCACAAGAAGTACAGTTCCAGGAAACTTTAGTGTTTGTTATCATCATATGAAAGTTTTTCTGGATAAGTATTCTTTCCTACAAAGAAGCTGTTTTGATCCATTTCGAATTCATAAGAAGACAGTGAAGTGTAGCCTCAGAGAAATTGATATAAAATCAGTATTGAAAGTGAATCAGTGCATGGGACTTAACATGAAACCAGGACAAAAGTTATGTTCCAGGTGTGTTACACTGCTAAAAAATGAAGAATATTCTGATGATTTACATGACCGTGACAAAGAGTATTAGCCACCTACAACCACAGCGGATGAGAGCAATTAAATACTTCAGTGACTTCTCTTGGTGTCTCTCCCATGAAGACAATCAAAGGTGGGAAAAGAGACAGGCCCTGCTATGGTAGAAGAAAACTACAAGAAGCTCAAATAGAATTAAAACACAAAATAGCTGACGCACTAATGGTGGACGAGTAAGAACTATCTGCTCCAAAGGAGCATAAATCATGCCAGAAATGCTCTGAGTTTGACAAAATTGTCCATGATTTGAAAGAAAAATGTACCATATCCACATGCCAAAAAAGTAGCTATTCTTACCCTTGCACCTTCCACCTGGTCTATTGACTACACTGCAGAGGAATTCAATGTTTCTACATATATGGTAAAGCAAGCTAGGAAAATAAAAGCAACCCAAGGAGTGCTTCAACAGGCTCAGGGCAAGCAATAGAGTTCACAAATAAAGGTGCTAGTGTCGGAGTTCTATGAAAATAATGACCACAGCCGAATAATGGCTGGAGAAAAAGACTATGTAATGGTGAAAATGGGAAATGTACGTGTACAGATGCAAAAAAGACTGTTGCTATGCAACATATCAGAACTATATGTAGAATTAAAGGAAAAGTATCCCAATACCAAAGTAGGTTTATCATCTTTTTTCAATCTTCAGCCAAAATGGGGAGCACACACAATGTTTGTGTATGTGAGACCCATCAAAATGCTAAGCTGATGTTTGCTGCTATAAAGGATTCTGGTATGGATTACAAAGGTGCAATGAAGCTGCTAGTGTGCGACATCAGTTCCTACCAGTGCATGATACACAGGTGTGAAAAGTGTCGTGGTAAGACAAATCGTGCAGCACACATGAATAACAAACTGTATGGTGAACTCCTTATGGGTGACGAACTTGTCTCTTATAAACAGTGGTCACACATGGATTGCACAAGTATTGGAACAAAGCAAAGTACAGTGGAAGATTTTGTTGAAATGTGTTGTCAAAAAACTGACAAACTGACCACACACAGCTTCACAGCAACAGCACACTCGGCTTATCTCCAGTTTTGTAAGGATAATTTGAAACAAGATGAAATTATAGTGATACTAGACTTTTCTGGAAATTATGCATTTATAGTTGAAGATGCCATCCAAGGATATCATTGGGACCAACAGTCAAGTAACTCTCCAGCCATTTGCAATTTACCATAGAGGTGAATCAGGTGATGTGTCTGTCATGAACCTGTGCGTTTTTAGTGACTGTTTAATTCATGATGTCGCTGCAGCTCATGCCCACATTCGCACTGTCATGACGTGTGAAAAACAAGCTGCCTCACATACATTTTGCAAAATACTTCAGTGATGGGGCAGCTAGTCAGTAAAAAAATTGTAGAAATCTCAAAAATTTAGGCGTGCATTACCATGATTTTCAGATTCAAGCAGAATGGAATTTTTTTGCATCAAGTCATGGTAAAAATGTATGTGATGGTATTGGTGCTACCATTAAGCGCATGGCATCACGAGCTAGTCTGCTGCACCCTACAGAAGGTCACATTCTAACTCCTCTTCAATCATTTGCCCGCATCTCGTGGTCGTGCGGTAGCGTTCTCGCTTCCCACGCCCGGGTTCGATTCTCGGCGGGGTCAGGGATTTTCTCTGCCTCGTGATGGCTGGGTGTTGTGTGCTGTCCTTCGGTTAGTTAGGTTTAAGTAGTTCTAAGTTCTAGGGGACTTATGACCACAGCAGTTGAGTCCCATAGTGCTCAGAGCCATTTTCTTCAATTATTTATCTGGGTACAGAAAAATATCTCCGGCGTACAGTCATTCTGTGTTTCGAAAGATGAGGTGAAATTAGTCGAAGAGTTGCAAAAAAGCAGACTAGAACACGTTAAAGCTGTTGCAGGCACAAGGAGCCATCAACACTTCTCTCCAGCGGTCTCTGACAATGTGCAGATGAGCAGACTGTCCGGTTATAACTATAGGTTCTTGCACAACATGTGTATTCACAGTGTGTCTGACTCATGATTCAGAAGCAAAAGCAGCAACATACAACCAGGTTGCTATGTTATTGCTGTTTATGATGACAAATGGTACTTAGGATGTGTTGCAGAGTGCTGTGAAGCAGAAAGTGATGTATTTGTGAATTTCATGCCACCAGCAGGACCAGTAAGATCATTTCATTGGCCATGTTTGGCAGACAGGTGTTAGATACCTTTTGAACATATTCTTATGACAGTTCCTGTTCTTACCACAGTGTCAGGAAGACTGTACAATTTTCCACTCAGTGTAAAGAGGGGTACAGTAGCTAAAGTTTGGGAGAACTTCTGTTCAAAGCACAATAAACTGGTTTTTAGCAGTTAAGGTGCAGTAAACATTAATGATAGGTTGTGTTAATCTGTCTATATGTTGTTGCTTAGTGATTAAACAGTTGTGGGAGAGGATAAGAAGAGGCAGAACAGTTTACGATATGTTTTTTACAAAATTGTGTTGTGGAACAATGGCCACATCACCAAATACATCCGTCAACTTCCATTGTAAGCAAATGTCTTGCAATAACATGCTGAAATTTGGAGATATATATCATTATGGTCTACCTATGCAGTGTGTGAAATTTGGCTTGGAAACCTTTTGTCCCTTTTTTGCTACCACACTTCGAAAATCCATGTTTTTCAGGTAATTTTTCAAATGTTTGTATTTTGATGTGCAGGTAACTTAGTTTTTGTTCCTGATATTGGCATGATTGTGTGTGTGTGTGTGTGTGTGTGTGTGTGTGTGTGTGTGTGTGTGTGTGTGTGTAGGCCACATTAAGCTTACCACAAAAAATTTATACCCTTTTTGAGTGAATTATATTTGGCATAGAGGGCACCTACAATATGTACCTTTTAACGTATTACATTTTTCTAATCACATTTTGGAATTTATTTTCCCTCAGAAATATGTTGTTGGTGTTTCGATTCATGGAGTGTTTTCTCTAAATGGATGTTACTGGGTTGTAAAAATTTCATTGGACTGTGTGGAATAGTTCCAAAGTTATTAAGACCTGAAATTGGATCTGAAGATAGATTGCCAAATGCGGGTTGCAATGTCCAGGTCACGCCACCTTCTTTCACAAGGGGGAACTAATACTTTGTACACAAGTGTTCCACACATGGTAGAATTAGTGTACTGAATTTCAGTCAAATCTGAGACTGAGCTGGAGCCCCTGGTTGAACTGACTTGGAATCACCCATATTGCCGTCTCAGTGGAAGAGCATTTTTGAAATCCTGTGATACTGCTTTATCATCTCACAACGAAACTGCTGCCTTCCAACCTTGTATAGACCACAGGCTATGCTACAGATCAGTATGACACCACAACTAAGATGTCGTATTCACATTTGTTGGCTTTGTCAACTTAGAACCAAACTTTCACTTTATCTTGTATCTCGGACTACATTCCTGTGTTTGTTGTCACAAAGCGGATTCCAAGAAATTATATAAATAAAGAATAATTGTCAGTTTTCTATTTGCTCACATAAGTCGTTTTACGTCATATATTGTCACAGGACAAAGCCGATATCTGCTATCAATAGATTCAATTAACCTCATCTATCAATTTACTTACTATTATGTGCTTTATTATTGTAGGGTGTTTGAATCATATTTGAAGGCTTTTTAAGTTTTATGCTAGCTACTAAATGTGACTTCATTTAAATTACGAGACTACATTAAGTAATTCTTTAACATATCAAATTTTATGTTTGCAAAACACATTTTAGTTAATTCCTGTATCAATATGACACTGAAAACAGTAGTAAATGATGATAGCAGTAACTGTCTCCTAATAAGCCACCCCAATGTATAATAATACAAAACCCATATTTTGATTTTTAGAAGAAAACACATTTACACATTTGATTTTGTTCCCGATGGTATCTTTCCGTATATTTTCTGAACTATGTAGACAAAAATATTTTGGGCCATGAAAATATTGCTGAAATGCTATGCTAGTTTTTTTTTTTACCCCACATTGCTGGTATTGGGTATGCACATAATATGTGAGCCTGGGATAGTGCGGACTTATACAAAGGCAGCCAGATTTAAATGTAAGCAAATGAGAACTTTGTCTGCCTGAGGGTAGAGAAGAGCAGTGGAGCATAGCCCCAATGCCCTCTGGCAGTCTACACTCATTATTTGTGCTTCTGTGAAAGGAAAACTGACATGTTGGCATACGGGTCACAGATCCTTTCTGGTGTCATAGTTGCGTTAAAGGCGTTTGATGCATCAGCATTATTCTCTTCAGTACCTAAATAAGAAAAGAACAACATACAATGGAAAGCAAAGGGGAAATACACAAAGGGTGTGCAGTGGCTTCTGCACCATTTTGAGTAAAATAGTTTTGTAGTGATGTCTTTGAACACCACAATTCACATCACAACAATTAAAACGCCTTTTTAAAATCTGCATAAAATCATCAGTATCGTATACAAGAAGGAAGACAAATGACAGAAAGTAAGTGGTAGTTCGTATGTCAGGGTTTGTGTTATTAACAAGAGATACAGAGTTATTGTTGAGTGAAGGAATGTACTACATATGACTACATTTTTATTGCAATCAACCAAAGTTGCTAGAAGTGAATCTTCTCTTTCTGTACTTTAAAGTGGAAATATTCAGCTGGGTGTAATCTGTGAAAGTTATGTGATGATAAAACAACTTATATACTGTTCAGAAGTAATGGTTTTCCTCAAGATGCCAGGAATCGAACCCATGACCCAGTGATTTAGCTGCAGCAGTGCTAGCCACTTGAACGCGAGCTGCGGACTAGTTACAGGGTGACAATTATTGAACTGTATGAAATAAAATTGTTGTAAGTTCGGACCAGTTTGCATAAAGATGTTCAAACTGCATGGTTGGCAGCGGGGCATAATGGGAATTGGTATAAGCATGCACATCTGTCTTATTGTTGTCGAATATTTGCATTTGAAAATGTCATTGTACAGCATGTGTGAGCTTATAGCACTAGCGAAGGTCTACTATGTGAGCAATAATAGACCAATTGCGGCTCAAAGGAAGTTTGCAGCAGAGTTGAAGATGAAGACAACCAGTCCAAGTGAGCTAACAAACAAGAATTTGATTTGTAAGTTTGAAGGAACGGGTAGTGTCTGTGATGACAGTGTTGGCGGTTGATTGTCTAAAAAAGGGCGAAAACATCAAGAAGACATGCACTGTGTTTCAAATCAGTGCCAGGAAATCAATTGGATAAACTGCACAACAGGTGGGAATTAACTGGGAGATACTGCAACAAATTGTTGTTGCTGACCTGCATCTCATCCTATACAAAATTCAAAGGCATCAGCCATTAATCCCAGGGTCATGGAACAGTGGTTGTATTACACCAACACTGTTGTCCATGTAATTGACGAACAGGACTTTGATGTGAATATGGTCTGGTTTAACGACAAAGTCCATTTTTATTTGGATGGATTCATCAGTTACCAAAATTGGCACATTTAGGGCACTGTGATCTAGAAGTCTCTTCACCGACAGTGGGTGACAGTGTGTTGTTCAGTGTTCAGTCACGAAATAATTGGTGTGATATTTCTTGATAGTACTGTGACTGCCAAGTGGTACATGAAGGTTTTGGAAAATGATTTCATCCCCATTATCCAAAGTGACCCTGACTTCAACAAAATGCGGTTCATGCAAGACTGAACTTGACCCCATCAAAGCAGGAGTGTGTTTGATGTCTTGGAGGAGCAGTTTGGGGACTGCATTCTGGCTCTGCGGTACCTGGAGACAACTGGGCCATACTCGCCTTGGTATTTAGTCTGTAGCAGAATGGACGGGGACTCCTTTCTACCTAAAAAGCCTCAGTTTTTTGTTCAACATCTTGAGGATAAGTTCGAGGAAGTGACAGAACTGTCCAAGATGAGAAGCGGTGCAGTCTTGATTCAGACACCATCCCCAGCCCAATCCGGGGTGTTACTCACTTGTGACCAGCTGGGTGATATTCTTGTTTCTGTCGCTCCCCATTAAAGCCTCAGCATGGTCCAGGGGATTATTTTCCATCGAGACCACCTCTTGCAGTTGCATGATGAGCTCCACGCCAATCTAGAACGGTGCGGTGTTCATTTCATCCAGCGCGTTTACAGGGGACTCAAAGACAACTGTGCCTTCATCTTGGCCTTTGAGAGTTCGTTGCATGAAAAAGTCAAGGCGATGGTTTACCGCTGTGATGTAAAAGCGTACGTCCCTCCCCCTTTGCGGTGCTTTAAGTGCTGGAAATTTGGGAACATGTCTTCCCGCTGCATTTCCAACACTGTATTTCGAGAATGCAGACGTCCACCGCATCCAGATACTCCCTGTGCGCCTCCTCCCACTTTCATCAACTACAGAGAGCAGCACTCCCCCCTACTCGCCATGCTGCTCAGTACTCCAAAAGAAATGGAAAATCATGGAGTACAAGACCCTGGACCGGTTGACTTACCAAGAGGCTAAACATAAACTTGAATGATTACACCCCGTTTGGTTGATATCCACACACGCTACCATCACAATCACCAGCCGTTCTACACTCTGTGCCATGAATAGTGGGCTCTCTGGGCCTCCAGATTACATCTGCCCTCTTGGTTGTAGGGGGAAAATCCCCTGCTGTTGCTCCCAAATTACCTCCTTCGGGAGCAAGGTCCCCCTAAATGTAGGGGACATTAGTCCCCACCCCCAGCTGGAGAAGCAACAGCCTCCTCTTGATCTTCTCATGCAGAAGGGGTCCCTTGGGGCCGTCTCTCCTATGGTCTCCACTAATGCCACAGCGGACACTCACCAGTAGCTCAAGGAGCCAAAAGCTGCTGGACAAAGAGCTTCACGGTCTTCCTCTGTGCCTGAAGCTGCTTTGGAGAAATCATCCCAGCAAGTCCATAAAAAGAAGCGAGAGAGCAAGCAAACTTAGTAGTAGTCTGCTAAGAAACAGGATTGTCTGGTGGCCCCAACACCACCACTCACTATAAATTCTGCATCTGAGGCTGCGGTGGAGATCTTAGCATCCACTGCGGACCTGGATCTCACTGATGCCTCATCCACCATAGAAATGGCTACAAATACTTAATCGGGGGCAGCAGGTGACCCTGAGGCATAACCTGCCTCCTTTACACCTTTCATGCCTTCCCAGTGTCACAATATCATCATCCTCCAGTGGAATAGCGGTGGTTTTTTTCACCACCTGGCTGAGCTACGGCAACTGTTAAGCTTTACACTTGCTTCCTGCATTGCCCTCCAGGAAACCTGGTTCCCAGAATGCGGACCCCTGCTCTTCGCAGCTATAGGGGATATTACAAGAACCATAGCGACTACAATTGTCAGGCGGAATTTGTGTCCTGAACTCAGTATGCAGTAAACCTGTACCCCTTCAAATTCCTCCTGAAGATATGGCTGTCAAGATAAGGATGATGCAGGAAGTAACTGTCTGCAACGTATATCTTCCTCCAGATTGTTCAGTACCCCTGAACACATTGACTGCACTGATCCGGATTGTTCAGTACCCCTGAACACATAGACTGCACTGATTCATCAACTCCCTAAGCATTTCCTACTTTTGGGAGATTTTAATGCCCATAACCATTGTGGGGTGGCACTGTGCTTACTGGTAGAGATGTCAAAACTTTCCTGTCTCAACTCGACCTCTGCCTTTTAAATACTGGGGCCCCTTCACTTTTCAGTGTGGTTCATGGCATTTACTCGGCATCGATTATCCTTCAGCAGCCCAGGACTTCTCCCATCTGCTCACTGGAGGGCCCGCGATGATTTGTGTGGTAGTGATCACTCCCCCATCTTCTTGTCACTCCCCCAGTGGCATTGCCCTGGACGTCTACCAAGATGGGCTTTAAACAAGGCAGGGAAGCTTACACCTCTGCTGTCACTGCTGAATCTCCCCCACGATACCATCGATGTGGTAGTTGAGCAGGTCACTGGAACGATCATTTCTGCGGTGGAAAAAACAATCCCTTGTTCTTTAGGGTGCCACCAGCGAAAGTCAGTACCTTGGTGGTCGCCAGAAATTGCCAAGGCCATTAAAAAGTGTCGGCGAGCTCTACAGCAATATAAGTGGCATCCTTCCCTAGAGCACCTTTGTTTTTAACAGTTCTGTGCCCGCATTTGTCAGCTTATAAAAAGATGGAAACAGGCATGTTGGAGGAGGTACATCTTGACCATTTGGTGCCATACGTCACCTTCCCAAGTCTGGACGAAGATCAAACTTGTTTGTGGGTACCAGACCCCGACAGGTGTTACTGGCATTAACATCAATGGTGTGTTATCTACCAACGCAAATGCAATTGCTGAGCACTTTGCTGAGCATTATGCTTGAACCCCCGCATTAGAGTATTATTCCCTCAAACAGTGGATGGAAAGGAAAGCCCTCTCATTCACTGAACATCACAGTGAACCCTATAACACTCTGTTTACAGATAGGGAGCTCTTCAGCGTTCTTGCACATTGCCCGGACACAACTTCTGGGGGGGAATGAGATCCATAGTCTGATGATCAAACGTCTCTCATCTGACTACAAGCGACATCTCTTCATCATCAACTGGATCTGGTGCGATGGCGCCTTTCCATCACAATGGTGGGAGAGCGCCATCATTCCAGTGCTCAAACCCAGGGGGAGGGGGGAAAAGACCGCTTGATGTTGATAGCTATCGGCCCATTAGCTTCACCAACGTTCTTTGTAAGCTGTTAGAACGTATGGTAAGTCAGCAGTTGTGTTGGATTCTGGAGTCACTTGGACTACTGGCTGCATGCCTGGGCGGTTTCTGCCAGGGGCGATCTTCCAGTGATAATTTAGTATCCCTCGAGTCTGCAATCCGAATAGCTTTTTCGAGACGCCAACACCTGTTTGCCGTCATTTTTGAGTTACGAAAAGCTTACGACACGACCTGGCGACATAATATCCTTGCCGCATTATATGAGTGAGGTCTCTGGGGCCCGTTCCCAATTTTTATCCAGAACTTCCTGTCGCTCCGTACTTTCTGTGTCGAAGTTGTGCTTCTGATAGTTCCTCCCCCCCACCCCCACCCCCCTTCCACCCTACCCCTGTCCAGAAGAATGAGGTTCCACATTGCTCTGTATTTACTGTATCTCTATTTTTAGTGGCCATTAATGGTCTAGCAGCAGCTGACTTCTGCATTTCGCATTGCTCTCCTCCAGTACTGGTGTTGTTGAGCAGCACCTACAGGTTGCCATCCACAAGACACAGTCATGCGCTCTAGCCCACAGCTACCATTTTTCAGCCTCAAAGTTGTGTGTTATGCACTTCTGTCGGCATCATACTGTTCATCCGCAACCAGAACTTTTCCTTAATGATGATCCACTCACTGTAGTGGAGACATATCGATTCTTAGGACTTGTTTTCGACACCCGATTGACGTGCCTTCCTCATCCTCATCAGTTGAAGCAGGAATGCAGGCAGCACCTCAATGCCCTCCGCTGCCTGAGCAATACAAACTCGGGTGCAGATCGCTCTGTGCTGCTGCAGCTCTACAAAGCTGATGGCTATATGTCGTGCTCTTTAGTACCTCCGTTCACGTCCTGGGGAGTTGTTTCTTCTTTGTACTGACTCCTTGAGCAGCCTACAGGTTATCGACCAATGCTATCTTTATCATACTTTGGTAACGACCATCAAGGAGTCCATCTATGCCCTGGAAGGGTCCAGTCTTTCAGTGCTGTTTGTGTGGACCCCAGGTCATGTAGGAATCCCAGGCAATGAACTTGCTGACAGGCTGGCCAAACAGGCTATGCGGAAACTGCTTATGGAGATCGGCTTCTCTGCAACTGGCCTGCATTCAGTACTCCGCCGCCAGGTTTTGTGGCTTTGAGAGTCGAAATGGTATGAACTCAGCACACACAACAAACTGCGTGCCATTAAGTAGACTACAAATGTGTGGCATTCCTTCACGCAGCCCTCTCGCATGGACTATGTGGTTCTCTGCTGGCTCCGCATTGGCCATGCTTGAGTAACACACAGCTATCTCCTGCACCGTGATGACCCACCTCAGTGTCAGTGCGGCACCCGGCTGACAGTGGCCCATATTGTGGTGAGCTGTCCTCCTTTGGCTGCCCTGCTACGGACTCTTCAGTTGCCAGACTCGTTGCCATTAATTTTAGCTGACAACGCCTCATCGGCTAATTTATTTTTAAGTTTTATCATTCTATGTAAGTTTTAGTGCATTTCCTTTATCCTTTTGAGTTCCCGACTCTAATGCTTTTAACGCGGATGTTTTCAAGTGTCGCAGAGTGGCTGGCTTTTCCTTTTTATTGTCATGGTTGGCCAGCCACAGGCATCTGCTCTCTTGTTTTTACCCCTTCTAACTGTTTCTTGCTTTTATCTGTGGTTTTCTTTTCCTGTTTTGTCCATGGTAGTGTTGGTTGTCCTTCTGTTGTTCCTCTTGTTATTGTTCTATACATCTCCTTTATTGTCTTCTTTCCATTGTGGAATTATTTTACTGGCAACAAGGGACCGATGACCTTGTAGTTTGGTACCCCCTCCCCTCTCTTCAACCAACCAACCAAGCATCTGATGAGTGTATCTCCAACATTCATGCGTCATGAATTTTCAGTTCTTGTGCCCCCACATATTTTCAGCACCTGCATCATGTGTTTTGAAAAGTATGTACCCTTACCACTTTAGAATCAAAGTAGCTCATAATATTGAGAGATTACATTACTGTTCTGAAGGATCAATAGCTAAGTGTCTTGCCTCCATATTAGGACTGCTGTGGGGAGAGGAGCAGTGAGAGGAATGCAGTGGATCTTAGCAGGCAACAGGGAGAACTAGGGGTGCTTTACAGATTATTTGGCTCTTTCTGTTGTAACGTAAGCATCTTCTGTAAGTCAACAGAGATTATCATCTGTGTCATGAAACAGAAATACAATGATTTTCAAATCTACACAGTTAGCTGTAGCCGTCTGATTTGATGAACAAAAAGAAAGATTCTAGCCACTAAATCCTCCATTTTTTAATTTTGGTGTTTGGGGAGGAAAGGTCATTATTTTACATAGTGATAGTATAAGTAATTCTGAACAAAAAAACTGTTATATGAACATTCATCTGCAAAAGTTTCATTAGGGAGGTATGGGTATTGAAAGGAACTTCAATTCTGCAAAACTGATGTGCACAACATGGATGTTTACATGAGAAGTACAGTTATGTTACATAACGTTTATTTCCTTTGCATTTAGTACCTAATGCATTACAACATGCATGTTAAATGTATTCAGCTGACAAAGACGTACCATGTCTTTTACGAACGGCTTTAATACTGTTCACAGAACAGGTTCATATGTCCAACCATGAACATAAATGCACTTTTGCGCTCTAGCGTTTACATGTTGTGTTGGTTGTGCAGTTGCATGTGATTGGTTGCTAATCAGTTCAGCAGCGTCCATGATGTGACAAAGCAGTTCATCTCGTGTGTTTACTGTCACTTTATGCGCCTCTGATTTCATCCAACTCCATAAACAGAAATCTAGGGGTGTAAGGTCAGGTGATCTTGGAGGCCAGTTGAGATGGTCCCTCACACGTAAGATAACATGTCGAGGGGTACAGTCATGTTGCAAGTACATTCCAGTTCGCTTGGCTAAAGGAATGCCTTCCAGTAGTTCCACAAATGAATTTTCCAAAAAATGTGGGTACCTCTCTCCTGTCAATTGACTATTGGTAATAATGTACCTATCAAAAGCTTACCGATCATGCTGCACCAAACAATTATGGCAAAATGAACTTGGAAATTGCTATCCACTGAAGCGTGTGTATTTTCCCGTGACCATCGATGATTTTTGCATGTGTTGTTTATTCCATGTCGTGAAAACTGGGATTCGTCAGTGAATAGTATGTATGGAAGCAAATGACTATTCTCAATTACCCAGTGACAGAATTGAAGTCATTGGGCAGTGTCGCCAATGTGGAGATTTTTGACATGCTGTATGTGAAATGGATACAGGTTTTCTGCATGTAACATTTCCCATACAAGTGTCTGTAGGACTTTCATACAAAGGGACATTCTTTGTATGCTTGTACTAGGACTTGGCTCAACACTTGCGATAATTTCTTACTGTTCTTGCAAAGTTTGTTGACGTGCATGCTCAGACAAAAAATGTCTGCTTGGAAGAGAGCCTGTTGCATGCAAAGTGATAAACACATTGGTAGACACCCTGCAATCAGGTAATCATAGAGTCAGAAAGCACCTGTGGTATTCTTCTCTTGCAGCGGTAGCACTACTCTCACAGAAGCCATAAACATACGCCACATCTGCGTATTCCTCATTACTGTAGACATGTGGCATTATTAGCAAGGCTTATACGAACACAGTTAACACCGTACGCTACGCAGTTAACTGATCTGTCGCCAGTACACTACACAATGCGGCTTACAGGGCACAACTGCACAAACGACGAGTGATTGTACTATGTAAGTCACAAGACCATAATACGTGGTAGGTTGCATAGTGTAAACATGGCATGTACCTGTGCATTGTTTGCAAGAAAATCACGTTACCGTCCAGTTGTATTGCATATACGTTCATGTTGTGCACATCAATTTTGCAGAATTCAAGTTCCGTCCAATACCCATACCTCCCTAACGAAGCATTTGTGAACCTATTTTCATATAACATTTTTTGTTCAGAATTACTTATACTATCACTGTATATATATCCACTGAAGCGTGTGTATTTTCCCGTAACCATCGATGATATTTTTACGTGTGTTGTTTATTCCATGTTGTGAAAACTGGGATACAGGGTTAGTGGCGTAAGACGTAACACCCCCTTTGATTCCCGGGGGCGATTGCACGTATCAACAAACATGTTCGGCGAATCGTAGCCGACTATGGGCACATACTTTGGTACATGCACAATAATCACAACGTTTATATTGACCGAGATAATGAGGCAAGTACATGTTTTTTTAGTGGGACGCTACACTTTTTTTAGCATCATTCGAACGCTCTGGAAAAACCGCATATAGTGATGTAACGCTTGTTGCTATATTGATTCCAACTTTGCTTAAAAGACGCTGGTAAGTATTGTATGATTGAAGGTCGAGGTGGTCAAAGCGGCTGCAGACCGTAAACACGCATCGCGTGACCCGCAGGCCGAGTTGCCGTGCTCTTTGCAGCATGGATGGCCTACGCTATGTAGGTAAATCGTCATCCGCCCTCTTCATGATACACCATAGGTACAAGGGTGGCAAGTCGCATTTCGTATTTAACTGTGGCACATGCTAGCTAATTGCATATCAAAAGGGGATTATGAGAACTATGCCAAATGCATGGACATTCCCAGGCTGAAATGAATAGTTATTGTGTGAACATAGCAACCACTTTGTCATGCAGTTTCTCATTTAAGCTTTGCCCTCTTCCTGCTTACATTTCACACCTGACGCACAGTAAGCCACTGATAATGTTATTGATGGATGTGTCATGGAAAAGTTTTCACCAGGTGACGCCTGAGTGTGTGTGTGTGGGGTAACAAAGTGTCTGCTGTGAAACTACTGTTTCCACAGATAGTATTGGACATTATAATTAGAGAGAATAAACATTTGATAAGATAATCATTTTATTCATTCATATGCTGACCACCTCCCACCAAATAATATGACAGAAGGACAACCTACGTGGTATACACATTGTCCACACATGTTACATTTATACTTCAAGGATGTTACTGGTCATTGACACATATCATTTAATAATACATTGGCACCTATTGATAACCTTCACAATTCATAGTGTTGTTAACAAAACATGGCATTGTACTTTACTTAAGCATGTACTCAAACGGTTTACCCTCGACTGCAAGACACATCTGTAATCGACGTTCAAGAGAATGGGTAACAGATGAAAGGTCAGTGGATGATATGGCGGAGCAAGCTGTGACGATTCGGCGGTGCATGTCATCTGGCATTGTTGGGGCTTCGCGGTAGACCGCATCTTTCAGTGTTCCCCACAAAAAGAAATCAAGTGGAGTCAAATCCGGGCACCTGGCAGGCAATTGTACTACAGCATTCCATCCAGTCCAATGGTCAGGAAATGTCTCATTCAATATTTGACTTGAAACATGTGAGAAGTTAGCTGGGCAGCCGTTGTGTTGGAACCACATACACAGGCGCTCATTGAGTGGTATCTCCTCTAGCAGAATGGGTAGAATGTTCCTAAGAAAGTCTCCATACTTATTTCCATTTAATACTCCTATAATGAAATAAGGTCTGACAATGTAATTTCCTACAATGCCGCACCACACGTTGACGCACCATGGCCTTTGGTGCTGTACCTGATGCAGCCAATGTGGGTTCTCAACTGCCCAGTAGTGCACGTTATGTAAATTTACTTTCCCGTGATTAGTGAATGTTGCTTCGTCAGTGAAGAGCACACGTCTGAAGAATGTACTATCATCTCGCAGGTGTCGCAGAGCAGACCGACAAAATTTGATACGATGTTCGAAATCGCGTCTAGAGTGCCTGATGGGGTGAAAGGTGATACGGGTGGAACTTATGCCGGTGCAGAATGCGCATGACACTCGTCTGGCTGACCCCACATTCCGTGGCAATACGTCACGTGCCACAATGAGGATCGATAAACGTCATGGCCAGAACAGCGTCTTCGTGGTCTCTGTCGGTCGCAGTCTTCTTCCTCCTCCTTTGTTTGCTGTTAAAGCTACCTGTTTGCACTAGTGTAGTAATCATTCTTGCAATGGCCTAGCGAGTGGGACACCGACAATCAGGATACATATCCCTGTACCGCCATACGGTTTCGACAGCATTCCTACGACATTCGCCATACAGAAGTAACATGCCTAACTTCTGATTTGTGTCCATATCTAGATGTAATGTTCAAGCAGCTACTACGTCTGGATAAGGAGACACACGTCCTACTGGTTCAAAGTCGCACAACCTACTAGTTGTACGACGCGCCTGCTTTCCGGGACGCGCGAGGCGTGTTTACAGTCTGCAGTCGCTTCCGACCGCCTCAACCTTCAATCGCACAATATTCCCCAGTGTCTTTTAAGCAAAGTTTGAATCACAATAGCAACATGCGTTACATCACTATACATGTCTTTTCCAGAGCGTTCGAATGATGCTAAAAAAGGTGTAGCATCCCATTTAAAAACATTTACTTGCTTCATTATCTCGGTCAATATAAACGTTGTGATTATTGTGCATGTACCAACGTATGTGCCCCATAGTCCGCTATGATTCACCGAAAACCGCATGTCGATACGTGCAATCGCCTCTGGAATAGAGGGGGTGTTACGTGACTCACCCTGTGTGTGTATGTATGCTGAAAAAACTGTTTGCTGTAGTCGTACCAAATTAAGTGTCCATTGTGTTTATCACAGTAGTGATAATGAATCAGTCTTGAGATTTCTTTTCCTCTTTTTTTAAAAAAGTATGAAACCCATGTTTGCTTGCAAGGCAATGAGAGGCTTTGACATTCAGTTGCAGTGCCAGTACGGGCTGCTATCTGGACGTACTTTATCAGCCAGCTCCCTCCATTGCCAATTTAGAGTTCAGTGAATGACAAAAAATGTACAAGAGAGCCTCAGTATAGCAAAAAAATTTATGCAATTTTGTCATATGACGACATTTTGGAGACCGTGGCTGTTTTTGAAGACAAATGTTGATCGTGTTAGGACAGCAACCAGCCACAAATTTACTTTGAGTTCCTTTATTCAAAGGAAACCGTTACCGGTTTCGAATCGTTGCGATTCATCATCAGACGGTTTACACGCTTTCTTTCTACATTTGGTGTGTTTTTTACAGATTAATTGTCCTAAAATATAAATAAAACACAATTACAAACACGTCACATACAGATGGTTGCGTTGCAGATTTTCGTTGCATGTGACTTACGTGAAACGTCGGTTTCGAGTGATTGTTTCTATAACGTTCATCCAATCGATGTAAATGCATTCCCACTGCATCCTCGTTGTTGCACACGTAATAGTTCTCACTGTACACTTTAGATTTGTCACTGAGTTCATTCCAACCACGCACCACATGTTTTGGTACATACATATGTTTGTAAGCTCTTTGTATGTACCAAAACATGTGGTGCGTGGTTGGAATGAACTCAGTGACAAATCTAAAGTGTACAGTGAGAACTATTACGTGTGCAACAACGAGGATGCAGTGGGAATGCATTTACATCGATTGGATGAACGTTATAGAAACAATCACTCGAAACCGACGTTTCACGTAAGTCACATGCAACGAAAATCTGCAACGCAACCATCTGTATGTGACGTGTTTGTAATTGTGTTTTATTTATATTTTAGGACAATTAATCTGTAAAAAACACACCAAATGTAGAAAGAAAGCGTGTAAACCGTCTGATGATGAATCGCAACGATTCGAAACCGGTAACGGTTTCCTTTGAATAAAGGAACTCAAAGTAAATTTGTGGCTGGTTGCTGTCCTAACACGATCAACATTTGTCAAAAAAATTTATATTTGTAGCAGAACGATAAACTATTCCTCACTCAGTAACTTTCATCTTCTCATAAATAGTTATGTATTCATTCCACAGAAACTTATTAGAACTAGGGTGTCTTTCAGTAGGCATACTTAACTATCAAATCTGCTCTCCAACATGTTTCTAATCAATTAATTCATTAGTTTAGTCTCCCTTTAGATTTACAAATCCTTAGTAAAGAAAAAGGACACAGTAGATTGTGTAGATATGTGAAAATAATTTCCAGTAGTGGCATTAAATAGGTACTTGGGTACTACAGTAAACTTCTGCATCTTGTTTGTTAGGTAAACTGCATCAAAAAGTAACTGATTACTGTTGAGTGTAGTCATAGATTGCTGTGTGCTGAAGGGGTAGGCTGTGCAGTTGGATATGGTGTTCTCAAAAAAGCCTTTTATCTGTGTGTATGAGTACTGCTTTGTTTTGTTTCTAGTGCACCAACACTACTTGGTTGCATTAATAAACTATGCAGTTTAACAAAGTGACTAGATGTTGTTACATTTAAAGATTTTGCTTTCCAATTTGAGTCTGACTGCTTCCTCAAGTGAACAGCCATAATTTTTCTGCCTGATCATTTAGCTTCAGTAATCTTTAGGACTTGTTATAACTGCTCCTGTATTTCACTGTCTCTGTCCATTGTGTTTTGATCCATACCATTAAGTTACAAGTATGACTTCAGCAGTAAATTGTCACCCTTCAGTGACATATGAGGGTAATCCCAAAAGTAAGGTCTCCTACTTTTGTAGAAGTACATAGACCTCTTTATTTCTACAATGGTTTACATCAATTTACAGCTTGAACATTGAGCTATTTTTCAACATAATTACCATTTCTGTCGATGCATTTTTGTAGATGCTGTTGCAGTTTTTGTATGCCCATGTCATACCAGCTCACTGCCATGCTGTTCAGAAAGTTATGAACCTCTTCTTTAATCTCATCATTGGAGCTGAATCGCGGGGACCGCAATTAATGCTGACAGGTACTGTGAGACTCTGATAAAACTCAAACGGGCAGTTCAGAGCCACAGAAGAGGAATTTTGAGCAATGGCGTACACATTCTCCGTGACAACGCTCGCCCATACATCGCTCGGCAAGGTTGTTCTCCCACAACAGCTTCAGAGGAACATAATCACCTACCTTCCCTATAGTCCTGACTTGGCGCCCAGTGACTATCACCTGTTCCCTAGGTTAAAAGAACATTTGGCCAGAAAGCGATTCAGCTCCGACGACACGGTGAAAGAACGGGTTCATAACTTTATGAACAGCATGGTGGCAAGCTGGTATGACATGGGCATACAAAAACTGCCACAGCGTCTACAAAAATGCGTCAACAGTAAGGGGGATTATGTCGAAAAATAGCTAAATGTTCAAACTGTAAACTGATGTAAACCATTGTAGAAGTAAACACGTCTATGTACTTATTAAAAAAATAGCGGACCTTACTTTTGGGATTACCCTCGTATTATTGGAAGCATAATTTATCATTTCTAGATGATGAAGTTACCTTTATATTGTGTTTAAAGATGGAGAGGAAACTATACTGCCAGCACATTGTCCATTTTGGATTTTTTGTGTAAAAGAAACAAGAATACAGGCTTATACGATTTAACTACACTGGGAAAACTTCTGAGTATATTCCAGGAGACTTGGTGGGTTATTAAAACTACTGGAAAGGACACCTATTTGCTTACAGTATCTGAAAGGATTTAACAGTAATAAATACTCAAGGACTTATTAAAGAACACAAGTAAGAAAAACGAACATTAATGTGCTAAATTCTACTACATATGAACCAATATCTAAATTTAATCACAGTTCAAAAGCACAATATTAAAAATTTGGTTTAATTCTGCGTGATTATTAATTGTTATTTTGTTTCAGTTCCTATGACTTTTTACGAGACCATTTTCGAGCAGAGCACTTTTTATGTGAGGAAGGAGGGTGTGTTGAAGAAAAATTTACATCAGTGTTTCGATCTGCGATAGACTTAAAAGGTAAACCTGAACACCTGTGTGTTTTATTTTCATTTTTTCTTTTTCAGTAGTGTATTGAAACTTGTCAGATTGCAATTTGCGAGGGATTTTAATTGTGAAGAAATTTATAAATTCCCTCTTTCTTTGTGGAAGAGTAAATATTAAATTCATTTTCATATCATTGTATTGTGTTGCATCATCTGCCATTTTGGTAAAAAGACTGAACGTGATTTATCTTCCAATAAAGGTAATTCAAAATACCGAATGTTGCAAGCAACTTAGAACTTTGAGTAAAAAATTAAAAAATACACACACACACACACACACACACACACACACACACAATTTTCTTGAATGGCATTTTAAAATTTGGGGTGTGCAGCTAAAGATTTGCAACTTGTGACATTTGGTTGTGAATAAATTTTACACATACTTCGTTTTTCACTCTGTAAGATGTGAAGAAAATTGAAAACGGTTTGTGACGGTATGTATGTACCAAGAAGTTAATGCCTGTGCTGAGAAGTTATGACCAAAAGAACTAAAAACAATAACACCATTTGTATTCACCTTGGCATAATTCATTGATTCATAATCTTTCAAAACCTCGGTTGGTAAGTTTCACATTGCCGTGAAAATTGAGCTTTCATTGATGTTCCCTGTCAATATCACAGTGCTGTATGGAATTAAATTACAAATTTAAACACAGAAAGAAAGTGAAAGATTTATGCAGTACATTATTTTCTTAAACATCTAACAAGTGTTACATAAATTAAGCCTCAAATGTTTGCACATCAACACAGATTTGTTTAGTTGAAACACCTAAGTGAGATGACGAGTTGGTTAAGATACTGAGCTTGGATTCAAGAGCAGTGACATTGAAGTTCTCCTTATGGATGTAGGTTTTTCTGAGTTTTCCCTAAGTAATTTAAGTTGAATGTCTGGATGTCTTCTTTGATGAGAGGCACATTTTCTCCCCAAGCCTTGTACAATATGCAGGTGCTCTGCCTCTAATGACATAAACCCTATTCCCCCTTCAACATCTCTTACGGCTCTCCTTCGTGGTGGTATGTACAGAAAACGCGGTGTGACTGAAAGAATAAATTAAGAGTAGGATAAAATCAAGGAAAGGAAATTCCAGGTTTGGAATGTCATCAATATAAGGAGAGGATAAATTACAACTTACTGTAAAGATGACACCATGACTTGCATACAGGCACAATTAAAGACACTTGCACATTAGCTTTTGGCCACAGCCTTCATCAGAAAAAGAAACACATCATTTATTCGCACAAGCAAGCTTACCTCATGCAC
This sequence comes from Schistocerca americana, assembly GCF_021461395.2. NCBI lineage: Eukaryota > Metazoa > Arthropoda > Insecta > Orthoptera > Acrididae > Schistocerca > Schistocerca americana. The sequence continues at coordinate 446,008,214 of NC_060120.1, forward strand.
ACATGACGGCCAACTCTGGAAGCACGGTCCAGAATGCAACTGTCACATGGGTTGTAAGCAGCAATCTGGAGGGACGGGGAGGGAGAAGGGGTAGCGGTGTGTGTGTGTGTGTGTGTGTGTGTGTGTGTGTGTGTGTGTGTGTGTGTGTGTGTGTAGCGGGATTTGGGGGGGGGGGGGGGGGGGGATGAATGCTGCGTAGAAGAGGGTGCAGGGACGAGATTGCTGATGAGCGCAGAGTCAAGAGATCGTGGTGTGGGGAGGTGGGAAACGTGGAGCAAAAAAGGAGAGGAGCAGGGAAGATGGGCGAGTGTGCTAGCAGGGGGCAGCACACAGAGGGTGGAAGGTGAGCATTGAGAGTAGGTGATGGACAGAGGGGTTGGAAGCTTGGGCAGAGGGTGTGGGAACAGCTTGTTGCCATAGGTTGAGGGCAGGATAATTTCGAGAGTGAAGAATGTGTTGTATGGATAACTTTCATTTGTATGGATAATTTCCATGTGCATTTTGCAAAAGCTGGTAATGGAGGGAAGGATCCAGTTAGCTCAGGTAGTGAAGCAGCCGTTGAAATCAAACATGTTATGTTCAGCTGCATGTTGTGCCACATGGTGGCGGTGGCCGTTCATCCTGGTAGGCATCAGATTGGTAATCATACCCATATAAAAACCTGTGTAATGAATGCGGTGATGCTGAGTCGGGATAGGCACAATAAAAAAGATTCACACAATCAGAGCTTTCGGCCATTAAGGCCTTTGTCAGCAGTAGACACACAAACATACGCAAGCGCAACTTGCACATACGTCTGCAGTCTCAGAGAGCTGAAACTACACTGCGAGCAGCAGCACCAGTGCATGATGAGAGTGGCGACTGGGTGGGGGTAAGGAGGAGGCTGGGGTGGGGAGGGGGAGGGATAGTATGGTGGGAGTGGCTGACAGTGAATTGTTGCAGTTTAGACGGAGGGAAGGAGAGAAGGGGGGAGGGGGTAAGTAGCGGAAAGGAGAGAAATAAAAACTGGGTGTGGCGGTGAAATGACAGCTGTGTAGTGCTGGAGTAGGAACAGGGAGGGGGCTGGATGGGTGAGGACAGTGACTAACGAAGGTTGAGGCCAGGAGGGATATAGAAACGTAAGGTGTATTGCAGGGAAAGTTCCCACCTGCGCAGTTCAGAAAAACTGGTGTTGGTGGGAAGGATACATATGGCACAGGCTGTGAACAGTCATTGAGATGAGGGGTATCATGTTTGGCAACATGTTCAGCTACAGGGTGGTCCACTTGTTTTTTGGCCACAGTTTGTCGGTGCCGTTCATGCGGACAGACAGCTTGTTGGTTGTCATGCCTACATAGAATGCAGCACAGTGGTTGCAGCTTAGCTTGTAAATCATGACTGGTTTCACAGGTAGCCCTGCCTTTGATGGGATAGGTGATGCTAGTGGCTGGACTGGAGTAGGTGGTGGTAGGAGGATGTATGCGACAGGTCTAGCTTCTAGGTCTGTTACAGGGGTATGAGCCATGAGGTAAGGGATTGGGAGCAAGGGTTGTGTAAGGATGGATGAATATATTGTGTAGGTTTGGTGGACGGCGGAATACCGTGGTAGGAGGGATGGGAAGGATAGTGGGTAGGACATTTCTCATTTCAGGGCACGATGAGAGGTGATTACCTGGCGGAGAATGTCCCTGTTCGTACCCACTAAATCCACCTCATCCAGTCATATCTGCCGTCCCCTTTCTCTACGCTTATCCGCACTCAAACCTGCTACCCACAGTAATATACATATATTTATTAATTATTAGTTATTCTCTACTTTGACCTTTGAGACTTCTCACCAATTTTAGTGAGCTTTTGCCTTCCACTATTATCGTCTTCCTCAGATTTCATCTCTTTCCCCCCCTGTGCATCAATTTCGTACTTTTCACACACATTTGGGTGTATTTTTGTGTAATTTGGACGTAATTTTACTTTCTTACGTATTTTTTCGCATTTTTGCTCCACCATGGATCCTTGCTCCTTCCATCTGCGTCAATACAGAAAAGTTTTCTTATCCCTAGCCAGATCTCAGTCCCACATACTGTTCCTGTGTTGTTGCTTGGCTTATAACCCCCCCCCCCCCCCCCCCCCCCCAATGGCCTTACCATCAAATTACCCATCTCTGATTGCCACCCCTCATTCCACAATGACCTCCACCTGTTCAGATTCCGCCAATCCTTAGCCCTCACTAACATAGTCCTACAAAACCATATCAACCAAGTCCAATCCTTCTTGCAGTACATTCTTTCTATCCGCAGAATTCTCCCGCTATGTACTCCCAAATTCCTGGAACCCATGACACACATGTCAACTCGTGCCCGTCAGGAACTTCAGCAACATTCACAACGCCATCTCAAATAGCTTTCCATCCTGCTCACTTCCTACTCCCGCCTCAGAGTACCGCTATCCACCACTTCTGCAAGAACCTCCAAACCTCCCCCACGCCCCCTCATAGCTGATTAACCCTCTCTCGTAGACCTACCACACTTACCCCACCCTCCAAAACTCCCTCCCACCACCACACAGAACTCAAAACCTAAACAGACCCGCAACACAGCCATGAACCTTACTTCTAGAAGCCTCAGTCCCACAGAAATATCAGTCCTTTCCAAATGCCTCACCTTTTGCCCCATTCTCAGATTCAACCATACAGGACTAGTTAAAGATCTTCTATTCTTCTCCCGGTCCCTACAGTGGAAACACTTTTTCGCCACCAACCCGACCAATCAGACTCGACCAGAGACCAGTATTGAACCTTGCCTAACTCAGTTCGCTCCTCCATCCAACCGTGATCCACCCCCACTGCCTCCAAACCACCCCCTGTTAACTTTACAGAATTTCTTATCCTCGAACCTTGCCTCACCATCATTCCCCAAATCCCTCATCATGCGTACTAAACTTACATCCGCAAAAAGAACTGCAGTCCACCATCTAAAAAATGATCCTGATCTTATAATACTATCTGCAGACAAAGGCTCCACCTCCGTAGTTTTGAACCGCAAGGGTTACATGGCAGAAGGACTCTTGTCAGCTGTCAGATGCTTCCACCTACAAACCATGTCAAAGGGATCCCATTCCAGCAATCCAGCAGGATCTCCAGTCACTATTCAAATCCTTCGGCCCATCCTAGAACCTCTCCCCAGAGTCCATCTCTCTACTTACCCCTACTACTCCCCGCACTACCACCTTTTAGATGCTTCCTAAGTCAATAAACCCAACCACCCAGGACATCCCATTGTGGCCAGTTACTGTGCCACCACTGAGAAAATCTCTGCTCTCAGAGACCAACACCTTCAACCTATTACCCAGAACCTATCCTCCTATATAAAAGATCCCAACCATTTCCTTGACCAACTCTCCACAGTTCCTTTCCCTTTACCACACCGTGCCCTGTTCGTCACTATTGATGCCATCTCCCTGTACACTAACATTTCTAATGCCCATGGCCTTAATGCTATCGAACACTACGTTTCCAGGCGCCCCATGGATTCCAAACCAACAACCTCCTTCCTATTCTCCGAGACCAACTATATCCTTACTCACAATTACTTCTCCTTCGAAGGCATTACCTACAAACAAATCGATGGTACAGCTATGGGTACCCTCTTAGCACCATCATATGCTAACCCTTTCATGGGCCATGTAGAGGAATCCTTCCTAAAAATCAGAATCCTAAACCCCTCACCTGGTACAGATTCACTGATGACATCTTTGCTATCTGGATTGAAGGTGAATACACCTTATTCATATTTCTCCAGAACCTCAACAACTTCTCCCCCATTTGCTTCACCTGGTCCTACTCAACCCAAAAAGCCACCTTCCTAGATGTTGACCTCCACCTCAGAGATGGCTACATCAGTACCTCTGTCCATATCAAACCTACTAACCACCAGAAATACATCCACCTCGACAGCTGCCACCCTTTCCATACCAAGAAGTCCCTTCCATACAGCCTAGCCGCCCGTGGTCATCGCGTCTGCCGTGACGAGCAGTACCTCTCTAAACATACCAATGGTCTTACTGAAGCCTTCACTGACAGTAATCATCCTCTCATCCTTGTACAAAAGCAAATCTCCCGTGGCTTATCTTTCCAATCTCCCACCACCTCCCAAAGTCCCCCAGTCCGGCCTCAGAGGAGCATTCCTCTAGTAACTCAGTACCATCTGGGACTGGAGCAACTGAATTACATTTTCTGCCGGGGTTTCGATTACCTCTCGTAGTGCCCTGAAATGAGAAATGTCCTACCCAATATCCTTCCCATCCCTTCTACCATGGTATTCCGCCGTCCACCAAGTCTACACAATATACTCGTCCATCCTTAAACAACCCCTGCTCCCAATTTCTTGCCTCATGGCTCATACCCCTGTAATAGACCTAGATGCAAGACCTGCTCCATACATCATCCTACCACCACCTTCTCCAATCTGTCACTAACATCATCTATCCTATCAAAGGCAGGGCTCCCTATGAAACCAGTTGTGTGATTTGCAAGCTAAGCTGCAGCCAGGTCTTGCACATGGGTCTTCCACAGGGACATGATCTTCGTGGCAAGGGCCTCAGATTGGGAGTGGCATAGAGGTGGACTAGTATGCTGTTGAGGTTGGGTGTTTTAGGAGGGTTGGCATGGATCTTTGGTATGATGCTCCTCATTTCAGGGTATGAAGGTAGGTAATGTAAGCCCTGAAGAAGGATGTGTTTTAGTTGTTCCAGTCTGGAGTGGAATTGGGTGATGAAGGGGGCACTCCTTCGTGGCTGGTCCTTGGGGGTGGCCTACCGCTCCCATCTTTACCCTACTGCCCCTCCCAACTTTACTTCTCTCTTCCCCTCCCCTCAGGGGGCTCAGCATTTAGTTGCTGGGTACGGGCTTGGTGACCCTGGGGTCCCTGAGCTGGGGACTGGGAAGTGCCACCAGTCCTCAATACCGTAAGCTCTGAGCGTGCTTAAATGACCACCGTAAGGTGCGATGGTGGAACGTTGTACGGTACAGAGCCCGGGGATCTTGTCTTAACTGCCTGGGTCACGAGGATGGTGTAAACCTCTATAAAAAAAAAACCTCAATCTCAAGATGTGCTGCACGCTGAGGAGACGCATGGCTGCTGAGGTAGAACAGTTGCTAGCGGACGACCTCTGGGGAAGCTGCCGCCCCCCACTTGTATTAGGCTTACCCAGGCAAGCGAGGCTCTGTCTGGGTGGACATTCCTTCCCCTAGCTGCTCGTGGGACCACCATGAAAAGAAATAAGAATAGTGCGTAAGCACAAGTCTCTAAGAAAGGGAAGTTCAACACTTTAAAGTATGACCCCCCCCAATCATTCCCTTCCCTGCCCACACCAGGGGAGGAACGGCGGTCTAAATTACCTGGTGAAACGTATTCTCCTTGATTTCTGGTTTGCAGCCGGACAGATGGGAACTCATTTCTGACCACAAAGCCTCAGTTTTTTGTGGAAAAGTTGAGGGCATGTCTAAAATGAGGTCTGGAGCAGTCCTCATACAGACAGCATCCCCAGCACAGTCACGGGCATTGCTTGCTTGTGACAAGCTCGCTGATGTTGCAGTCTCCATTACGCCTCATAAGAGCCTCAATATGGTTCAGGGACTTATTTTTCATTGTGACCTGTTGTTGCAGTCTGACGACGAGCTCCGTGCAAATCTGGAATGCTGCGGTGTCCACTTTGTATGACGTGTCTTCAGGGGTCCTAAAGATAGTAGGGTCGCCACCGGCGCCTTCATCTTGGCTTTCGAGGGTGACATCCTGCCCGGGAAGGTCAAGGTGATGCTATATCGATGTGATATTAAGCCTTACGTCCCTTCTCCCATGCGCTGCTTTAAGTGCTGGAGGTTTGGGCATACGTCATAGAGATGTGACGCCAACCCAACCTGTCAGGATTGTGGACGTGCCTCCCACCCCATCGGCCCATATTCGCCGCCCCCTGTTTGTGTCAACTGCGGACAGAAACATTCACCTTGCTCGTCAGACTGCACTGTTTATCAAAAAGAGCGGTATATTATGGAGTATAAGACCTTGGACAGGCTCACGTACACAGAGGCTGAACGCAAGTACAATCAACTTCACCGTGTGCGCATTTCATCGACGTATGCTGCAGCAGCTTCGAAGTCGCCATCCCTGGCGATGAGCACCCAAGCTCAGCCGCTTTTTGTGGGCCCTCCAGCCTGGCCGTCTATTCCTGCCCCCTGGTAGTTGGGGGACACCCTCTTCCGTTGCTCCCCTGTTTTTAACATCAGGAGTAACAACCCCTCCTTCTTTGGGGACTTCAGTCCCCACCTCTGCACCGAAGAAGTGCCCGCCTTCTCCAGCTCCCCTTGCGTGGAAGGGATCACTTGGTGCCCTCCCTTCCACGGTTACTGCCCCTCCAGATGTCAGCTAGTGGCTGAAAAAGCCACCACCTGACGGCCGTAGGGCTTCCAGGTCTTCCTCGGTCCATAAGACTGGGTCGGAAAAGCCCACCCAGCCTGATAAACTGAGGGACAAACAGGACCCTACCTAAAAGAAGTAAAAGCAAAAGGACAAAGAGACAGAAAAGGAGTTCACCACTGCACCTGAAGATGATGTCGAGCAGCTAGCGTCCACTCAAGAGCTAGATGTTGCTCAACCCGCAGCTCCTATGGAAGTTGATCAGGCTACTTCCCATTCGGTGGTGGTGGTGGTGGTGGTGGTGGTGGTGATCTCTTCTGAGGCGTGATCTATCCCCGCCAGGTTCTTTCATGTCTTCACAGTTGGATAACATTATCTTTCAATGGAATTACCGTGGTTTTTTCCACCACCTTGCTGAGTTGAAACAGCTTTTGTGCCGCTTCCCTGCCACTTGTCTGGCCGTACAGGAAACCTGGTTTCCTGTTCGGCAGACCCCCTCCCTCTGTGGCTACCGGGGTTACTATAAGCACCACGTAGAATACAACAGGGTGTCTGGCGGTGTCTGTGTTTGTTTTTGCCACTGTTCCTAGTGCCCCAGTGCCACTTCACACAGCTCTCGAGGCTGTGGCTGTTAGAATCTGGGCGGGAATGGAGCTTACCATCTGTTCCCTCTACCTTCCCCCAGATGAGGTTGTCCCTCTTGCTGACCTAGCTGCCTTGTTCGCCCAGGTCCCCCCGCCATTCCTCATTGTAGGGGACATTAATGCCCACCACCCTTTATGGGATGGGGCCCAGATCTCAGGCCAGGGTAGGAACATTGAGGCCCTCTAGGCACAGCAGGACATTTGCCTCCTTAACACCGGTGCTCCCACATATTTTAGCTTGACTTGTGGCACATACTTGGCCATTGACCTCTCTCTTAGTAGCCCAGGTCTTCTTCCATACCTCAGTTGGAGGGTCCACGACGACCTCTGTGGTAGCGACCACTTTCCTATCCTGGTTTCTCTTCAATCCCAACCACCTGACCGGCTTCCACAATGGTCTCTTCATGGAGCTGATTGGGCAGCCTACACCTCAGCTACTATGGCTATTACTCCGCTTCCTGGTGACATTGATTTGGCAGTGGACGAGGTCACAATGGCCATTGTTTCTGCTGCTGAGGCAACTGTCCCCTGTTCTTCAAGTACCCTAAGGCATACATCAGTCCCTTGGTGGACACCAGAGATTGCGGAAGCTATCCAGGACCGCCGGCGAGCCCTGCAATGACACCGGCATCATCCTTCCCGAGAGAATCTGGTTGCCTTGAAACGCCTGCGGGCCCGGGCTCAGCGGTTAATCCGGCGGAGCAAACAGGCCTGCTGGGAATGATATGTTGCCACCATAGGTTCTTGCACCTCCCCATCTCAGGTGTGGTCTCGAGTTCGGCGCATTTTTGGCTTTCGCCCTCATGCGTCTGTCCATTGCCTTTCTCTTCGGGGTACACTTTGTACTGACCCAATTGTCGTCGCCAAACATCTGGCAGAGTACTTCGCTCGTAGTTCTGCGACAGCAGGCTACAGCGCAGAATTCCGCGCCATTAAAGAGCAGGCTGAGCGTACGCAGGTGTCGTTTCGCCCACACTGTTGGGAACAATACAACACTCCGTTTAGTGAATGGGAGTTCCAAAGTGCCTTTACAGTTTGCCCCGATACCTCTCCAGGTCCAGACCGCGTTCACAGCCAGTTTCTTCTCCATCTCTTGGCGCACTGTCAGGGTGAATTACTCGCCCTGTTTAACTGGGTCTGGACGGAGGGCGTTTTCCCAACTCATTGGTAGGATAGCGTTACCATCCCGGTGCTGAAACCTGGTGCGGATCCGCTGGTGGTTGATAGCTATCGCCCTATGAGCCTTACCAACGTTATGTGCAAACTCCTGGAACGGATGGTGAGTCGGCGGCTCATGTGGTTCCTCGAAGCTCGGGACCTCCTGGCCCAGCAACAGGGGGGCTTCCGTCAGGGCCGCTCAGCGATTGACAATTCAGTCTCGCTAGAGTCGGCTATTCGTATAGCCTTTACTCGGCGAGAACATCTAGTTGCTGTTTCCTTTGATCTTCGGAAGGCGTAGGATACCACCTGGAGCCATAATATCCTTGCTACGCTGCACGAATGGGGTTTACGGGGTCCACTTCCAATTTTTCTACGGAATTTTCTCTCCAATCATTCCTTTCGGGCTAGAGTTGGCACTTATTTTAGCTCTGCTCATATTCAGGAGAACGGTGTCTCACAGGGCTTGGTTCTTAGTGTTCCCCTCTTTTTGGTGGCGATTAATGGTCTTGCGGCTGCGGTGGGCTCATCGGTCTGTTCCTCTCTATATGCTGATGACTTTCGTCTTTATTACAGTTCCCCAAGCATCAGTGTCGCTGAACGTCAGCTGCAGGTAGCTATCCTTAAGGCACATTTTTGGGCATCCAACCATGATTTTCAGCTCTCAGTCTCTAAGACCTGAGTGACGCATTTCTGTCCTCATCAAATGGTCCACCTCCATCCAGAGCTCTACCTTGCCAATGAACTCCTTCATATTGAGCAGACGCATCGCTTTCTTGGCATGCTGTTTGATGCTAAGCTCACTTGGACATCTCATCTTCGCAAGCTTAAACAACGGTGCTGGCGGAACCTCAACGTCCTTCGTTGCCTCACCCACACTGTTTGGGGGGCTGCACGAACAACCCTCCTACAGCTCTATAAGGCCATAGTCCAGCCCTGTCTTGACTACGGGAGTGTGGTGTACGACTCAGCAGCACCTTCAACGTTGCAGATCCTCGACTCGATCCTCCATTGTGGTGTCATACTGGCGACAGGTGCCTTCCATACTAGTCCGGTCACTGTCCTTCTTGTAGAAGCTGGAATCACTCCCCTACGATTCCGCCGACGACAGTTGCTTGTGTCATACATCGCCCGCGTCCATGCCTCGCCCGACCACCCAAACCGCAGGCTCCTTTCTCCATCTTCTGCACTCCCCTCCCCACGACGACGGCGTAGGTCGGGTCTCCTGATCGCGGTCCACGTTCGTTCCCTTCTCTCATCACTTGAATCCTTTCCCCTTCCTCCATCCTTCCGGCCCTCTTCTTCTACCCCTTCTTGGTCCCTCCCTCGCTGGCGGCTTTGCTTGGATTTGTCCTGCAACCGCAAGTCCTCCGTTCCACCTGCCAGTGTTCGTCAACAATTCCTGGCTCTTCTTGCCTCGTTTCGCGATGCAGATGTAGTCTACACCGATGGTTCTGTGGTCGATGGACGCACTGGGTTTGCTTTCATCCACAGCGACTACATTGAGCAGCATTCCCTGCCTTGTGGGAGCAGTGTTTTCACTGCAGAGCTGGTTGCTCTTTATCGTGCACTCGCTCACCTTTCCTCTTGCCCTGGGGAGTCATTTGTCATATGCAGTGACTGCCTGAGTGGATTGCAAGCACTCGACCAGTGTTTTTCTCAGGACCCTTTGGTGCGCGCTATTCGAGATGCTATTTTTGCTCTCGCCGAGTGTGGTCGTTCAGCGACGTTTGTGTGGGTTCCGAGCCACATTGGCATTCCAGGAAACGGATGTGTTGATCGGTTGGCCAAGCAAGCCACCACTTCGCCAGCCCTGGAGCTTGGTCTCGTCGAAAGAGACCTCTGGTCAGCCCTAGATCGCAAGGTCCGCGATGTCTGGAGCTCTGAATGGTCTGTCTTGAACACGCCAAATAAGCTCCTCATGATAAAGTCGTCCACAGCCGTATGGAACTCATCCTTGAGGAGCACGTGTAGGGACTCGGTTGTTCTCTGCCGTCTCCGAATTGGACATATGCGGTTGACCCAAAGCTATCTCCTTCGCCATGAGAACGCGCCCAAGTGTCACTGTGATGCAGGGCTGACAGTGGTTCATCTTGTGCTGGACTGCCCCCTTTTAGCCCCCTTGCGGCAGTCCTTCAATTTACCAGGTGCACTTCCTTTAATTCTAGGTGACGATGCCTCTATAGCTGACTCAGTTTTACGTTTTATCCATGCAGCTGGGTTTTATCACTCCCTCTAGTGTGGGCGCTCTTGCATGATTTCTCAGGCTACACCCACTCCAGCGACTTTAAATTGTGACGTGGATACCAAAACAGTGTCTTTTATGGTAACAAGTTGTGTTGGTACCTCTATCAAAGCTTTCCAGCTGTAGATTCTTCGTTTGTAGTTGAGTGGTTGACCTTTTACCTGAGCCATCAACCACTGTAGTCTGTTTTACTCTAGTCAACTATTTGCTCTGCTCCTTTTAAGTGTCCTCTATTTTGTGTTATTGTGGTGTTCATTTTAGCTCTGTACCCCTTAGTGTTCCCTCCCTCTGGGTGCAGAGGCTACGCTTTTATTGTATAGGCCTTTTACAAGTATATCTGTTTGGAACAGGGGGCTGATGACCTCGATGTTTAGCCCCCATCAAACCCCAAAACCAACCAACCTCTTCCCCTACCATCGTTACCCCTCTGCCACATCCATCATTACTCCCAACTACCCCTGCTATCTTTACTCCCTTCACCTCCCTTCTTACACCCCCCACCCAGCCTCTCCCGCCCTGCCCATGTCATCCTTACCCCCTTTCCCTCCCATTATTTACCCCCCTTTCCCCTCCCATTGTTACTCACCTCTGCCCCTCTCATCTTTATCCCACTCTGCCCCTTGCATCTTTACCCCACTCTGCCCTCCCCATTTTACCCCCTCTGCCTCTCCTCCTCCTCCTCCTCCTCCTCCTCCTCCTTTTGCCCACTACCCCCTTCATTTTGCCCCACCCCCGCGCCCTCCTCTCTTGTGGGTGTGTGGGATGGAGTATGTTCTGCTGTTTCGATGTGTTGCACGAGGATCAAAATAAGGTGCAGTATGCTAACTTGCTATTGTGAGATGATGAGCCAGACCTATGTTGAAATTCATGGTGCATTAAAGACCATGGCTGTTGCACTGGCCACACTGAGTGTGATGATGTTTAAGCAGTTTGCTGTGATTGTTTACAACTGTTGAGCTGTTCCCCACCATCTGCCTTATAAAATATGATACACTAACTTTTAAAATTAGATCATTGTGGAACAAGGTTTACATAATTCACAGGCAGGTGGTGCACATGACTTTCCTCCCTTACGTAACTGATAAGCGTGTCAACAAGATGGGTATCCAGCTGCAAAGTCAAATAAAATAAAAGGAAAGAACACCAAAGGTTGAGTAAAGTGGAGACTGTAGTAAATGGGATAAATGCTAACAAAAATATGGTGTTTATTAGTGTTGTCCTGTTGGAAGACAGAATTATTTTCATCTACATCTATATTCTGCAGGCCACCATGTGATGTGTGGCAGAAGATATTTCACATACTACTGTTTCGATCCAAACCTTGTTTTCTCATACATGCGCACATTTTTCATTCATGTATCAATATGCCCTGTTGCTCATTATTTCATCAGTGAAATTCAGATTTTTGGTTCCAAGCCAGTTTATGATCCTCAGATAAGAATTGACTCACATATACAGTAATTTTGGCTATAACGTAAAAAGGTTTGTTCTGCTGTTCTGCATGTGCTATGTCTAAAGTTAAAAATGTAAGTGATATTGAAGTAAATGTCTTAGATATAGGAATAAAAACTGTTGTTAAGAGCTGGAAAAACTGTCTCTATATTGTTTATTTTCTTTGTTGTTACTGATTGTACAGCAAAAATACTCCAGTCTCATTTTCATTATTTTTTCCAATTAAGAATTTATGGATTTTAGTGCAGTTTTGAAAAAACACAAATTGTAAGCTAATTCGATGGAATAGCAAATATAACTCAACTCAGTTCAAAACAAAATTGTTTCTGAATACTATTCCAACTGGATTTCATTTTGTAAATAAACCATTGTTCTATTATTATTTAGGCCAGTTCTTTTGGCGTAGCAGCAAAAAATAAATAAATTAAGTTCACTTATGGTTGTCATGTGTGACTTCATTTTGGGTATGTAGTGACTGTTTGAGACAACAACATTTACAGGTACTCTTTAAACTGCTAAACCAAGTGCTACACTCGCAGGAAATAATCCTTACACTAACAGAACTTAGATTTGCATATCTGTTAAAGGGAGGCCAGTACTTGACAAGATGCTTTAAGGGGTAGTCAGTAATTACACCATTGTTTTGTGACTAGATTGATACAAATTCCCGCCCCTGCTTCAAGATGGGAAAAATAACTGCAATAAGGTAAGATTATGGATTACTAATCACATGAAAGAATGCATTAAACATTTTTTGTAACAACGTCTGTATCTATCTGCACATTTGGTGTTTAAGGCTGAAATTTTTACCGTACTTAGTGGCTGTATACATAATGCCAGTTTGCTTTTAATTATGAACGAAACTGAATGATCTCATTTGATAGAAACTGAATGTGCGCTGATTGAGAAATTCATATAGCACCCACAAACATTATCAGATAAGCAGAAATAAGTTTGTAAAGCAGAAAGTGAATTGAAACTTCCGAACAAGCTAAAACTGGATTGTGGACCAGAATTAAAACTCTCAACTTCACCTTTCATAGGCAGTGTTCTTACGTGTTGAGGCTACCTATAGGTAAATAAATGACTGCAGAAGTTACTCTGGTAAGGTTCGCAGGAGAGCTCTTTTGTAATTGGAAAATGGCAGAAGAGGTATTGGCAGCACTGGAGCTGGAGACAGGTCTGCAAGAGTGTTGCAAAAAAAAAGAGAGAGAGAGAGAGAGAGAGAGAGAGAGAGAGAGAGAGAGAGAGAGAGTCCTAGTCCAGCAAATAGTTTTATCCTAATAAGAAGTTTAAAGTGCGTCTCTCTCTCTCTCTCTCTCTCTCTCTCTCTCTCTCTCTCTCTCTCTCTCTCTCTCTCACACACACACACACACACACACACACACACTGGTGTGCAAAACTTAAGGACCAGAGTAACCTTCACATGATGTGTCATAGTTGAGTAGCAGCTCAATAAAATTTCTACCATACGTAGAAGGAACAGCTGCAGTGTAGTACAGAATATAACTGAAAGCAGTACGCAAAGAGATGAACATAAATGACACTTTTCTTCAAAGGCAATAATTAGTTGAAGTCACTCGGATTTATAATGGTTCCCTGGACATTACAAAAAGCAGAACATTGTTCTTAATAGAGTTTGTGATCAATATGGACAACAATGCAAGCTCCCATACTGGCAACAAGGTTGATAATTAGTTCTTACAGTAGGACATTCCCTTCCCTCACCAGCACAGTTGGTAGCTGGTGCATGGTTGTTTGTGTATGTGGACATACTGCAAAATGTCTCCTCAACACATCCCACACATACTCAAAAGGATTTAAGCCGGGGGGATAGGCAGGCCTGGCCATTTGCCTAATATTGTCTCGTTCCGAATCTGCTTTCATCAGAGAAAAGTATGTGACTCCACTCCTCATTGGCCCAGTTCCTATGCCCTTGACACACGATTCCACCCAGTGGATGTCAGTGGAACACAACGTACTGGTCATCTGGCAAAGACACCATACCCCTGCAGTCACCTTGCCACTGTAGAGTGTTATGTTGTGTGCCTGCCAGCCTTGTCACACATGGTTGCAATTCCACCTGCTTTTTGCCGTGGTTCATTTCTTGGCTGGGACCAATGTAGTGGTCGTCTGCTGCTTCAGTGACTATGGTCGACCACCTGCTCTCCTTCAGATGGCAGTGACTGTGGTTTGGAATGCTCCCTGTGCATGTATAACAGTGCTGTGAGCAATATCAAACTCGTGGGCTACTCTAACAGCACTTTATTCTTCTTCCAGTTTCCAGATGATTCTTCCCTGTGTGAAGTCATCAAGATGTTATCTCCCTACCATGTTGTGATGTTGACACGATAGTCGCACTGACCTTACACATGTGACGCCCAGCTTTCTGTATACAACTGGGAGACCTCTGACAATATGCTCCCGACTTGCATTCATTTCCCAACTTCCTGCTGACATCACTTTTATGACTTTTCTTCCCTTTCAAAGTAGTTAGGAAAAAGGTGTTGGACATGTAGTAAGACAGGTTATAATAGTGGGATTATGTGAATGATCTAAAAATGGGAAGACAGGAAGAACAATGCACATTATTAATGGATATAGTAAATGTTATATGAACTTGAGCATACTTTCTGAAAGTAACGAATGTCACGGGAATGGGAACATAATTAGTAATTTAACAGTTTCTGTGAAAATATTCATTTGTTCAGACCGCCACCATAACAATGAAAAAAAGTAACTATTAGTCTGGGTACTTGAATTTATTCCCAAACAATCAATGTCGTGTATTCTGTATATTCTGAATGTTGTGCTGTATTATTAGTGTGAATATAATTAATTTTATGCATAAAACTATTTTTATTCCAATGTTTTGTTTCAGCCCACCGTGCTTCAGTACACGGTCGGAGTCTTGGGCGAGCGGCCCTCAAGCAAGCACGTACACTGGAGTTAGAATTCACTTTGGCCCCCAGACCTAATGCAATGCGACGTGGTCCCCGTAGTGGGGGTGCTGGCGGTGGCAGTAGTGGTGGTGGTGGTGGTGCCACTGGTGGCTATGTTGAAGATAGCGGTGGAGAACTGATGGGCTTTGATGAAGGTGCTGCTGCACCACCACCTCCACCACCACTTCCTGCTGCTGCAGATTTTCCAGTGCTCGGCGGCAGTTCTGGTGCAGTCACAGTGCGATCCCTACCTCCTCCTCCACCTCCCGTCTGCCGACCCCGGCGTCCTCCTGTCCTGAGGGAAGAAGATTTCCCCGCATTAGATAGTGGATCGTCAGGTGGAACCTCTGGTCCACAAGGTCGGAAGACTGTGCGTGTGAGTGTAAATGGGGAACGGCCTTCATCTGCTTCTAATCTCTCCATCAGTGTAAATCGGCGTGCAGATGGAGCACTTACGACTCGACTGTCAACTTCGCGTGGCTCCAGACCAATTCCTGCAGAATCTGGCACACCGAGAGAAGATTTTCCAGCTCTTGTTCGCCACAGTGACACTTCCTCTCAGTGGTCTTCACCTATTGTGAATAACTTGTCCAATGGTGACCCACGACAGTCCCGTGCACAGTCACAGCCACACCCTCGACAGTCCTCAATAGTTAAAACTACGGGAGCAACAGCGAAGAAAGCATCCTCGTCACTTCTGATTCCTATGCCGACCTCTTGGCCTGTTACACACGATGAAGAAGACAGGGCACCTGCACCTGTGTCTTTGGGAACTGTCAAGGTAAAGTCCAAAAAGAAAAAACCAAAAGGAAGTGTGACAAATCAGGTTAGTTTAGATCAACCACCCAGTCCTTGCAAAGTGGCAAACCAGCAGGACTCGGGTACTAAGAAAAAAAAACAGAGTCCTGATAACAGAACTAAAGAGTCAAATATCAATGGAAATGTGAATGACTCTACAGATTCTGCTACTGCTTCAGTTTGTGCGACAAGTGCACCTGAGCGAAAGAAGTCACAACTGCTCATTACTGGTCTCAATGCTGCCAATGAAACAGGAGGCAGCCTTCCAGCTCCACCGCCTGGTTTCCACAGTACGTTGTCACCACCACCTGGTTTTTCTGTTACACTGAGTTCAGTTGCGAGGGCTCCTAGTTCAGTGCCTGAGAGCAATGGTAAGATATTGTTACTACATCTCCACTGAAATGCCTTTTTTTGTTATTAAATCAGGATGACGTTGAATATATATCGTTTACCTTAAATTGATAATTGATTTATCTGTTTGTTTGTTTGTTGTGACTCTAGGTCTGACGTTCACAAGCAGTAGTGGGAGGAGCTATGCAGTGAGTGCACAGTCCTCTGAGGGTCACAAATTTGTACCACCACCTGGGGCAGATCACCGCAACAGGCAGTTGGTAGCCCGTGTAGCTGAGGCAGTTCCTGATTTAGATACCTTTTTGCGTCGATCTGCCGAATTCCGAAGAGGGGCACTGACTGCCAGAGAGTTTTATGATGCTTGTGCCCAAGCAGCTGGTGAACAAACTTTTGCTGAGATATTTCCTGAACTGCTTCTCTTGCTGCCAGACATAACGAAACAGCAGGTAATCACACTGGCTAAATATATGTAATAGGTGATGTGTATTCAGAGAGACTAGGTATTTGCAACTTACCTTTGTGACATTTGTTTGAAGTTGATGATATTGGTCTTCTTCATCATGGTTAGAAATTAATAACAAATTTCATTTGATGTTCAAAGCCTTTTACAAAAACTTCGAACCAAAAATTACTGAAAGCAGATGTATTGTACAGCACAGCTTGAGTGGGGTGTGTGCAAAGCGGAAGAAGTGATTTGCCAGGGGTGAATGAAAGTCACAAAATCCAAGAGAAGTCTGTGTTGGTTGCAGATTGGGACTACAATGTGACTATTCAGGAAGGATATTAATTATTCCACATACCAGTGATATTGGTGGCAGGAATGGATAGACAGACCTCTAGACAGTGATATGACAGGGCTGAAAGTTGAGTAGTAGAGTAAAAGGCAGATACATGTTACAAAGAGACGAGGTGGGAAAAGATGCCATGTAGGGTGCCCCAGACATGAGGGAGTGAGATTCAGAAGCATCTCTGCAGGCAGATGTGGGAGGCAATCACATGGTCTACCTCCCACACCTCGATTGATTTTACAAAGAATGCTGGATAGGGCAGGATCTTAGTATGGGCTTTTTACTGCCCTTAGACTATTGATTTGTCAATCCAGCACTTGTAGCTGGCTCGATCGATTGGGTAGCAAAGGTAAAATCTCAGTGAGATAGTCTGATTGACAACTGCGATTGTACCTACAGTTACTCAGTTTGTAATCTTAGTTTGTGTTTCGAGATTCACTTGAGGCAGTGCAGTCTTTTAAGGCGATGTTTGCTATGAAGATATTAGTACATGAAATTTTTTTTTCCATATGACATTAACTGTAATAACAAATTTTGATACACTAAGCAGAAATCTTGAAGTATGTGCAGAAGTATTGGTCCTAAAGTGTACTTTCGTTGCTGTATCATTGTATTTGTAATAAGTAACAAAAGTGATGATTTGCATGGGACACACTGCAACATGGACAACATCACATATTCTTAAAGTTACTTGAGTGTTTTTTCAAAAATGAACATCAAATTTCACCATTGTATAAATTCCACAACAAATGCTCCCCCCCCCCCCCCCCCCCCCCCCCCGCCCCGCCCCCCCGTTTTCCCCCAATTTGATGTAGATAGTAAAGAGCATACTTCCTACAATAGGACCAGTCCTAGTAAATGAACCTTTGGTTAATGATAGGTTTAAGCTCGTACAATCTTTTGTTCTTATTTTTTGTAAATCTTCCATTTATTTGTCGCAATTATTCATAGCAATAAGTAACTCTTTTTTTTATTAAAGGTCATACTTTTTAAAGATTTTTTTTATGTTACTACTTTATTGATAAATCTGTTTTACCCCTTCAATAAGATTTGACTGCATCGTATTACTTATATATTAGTTGCTCTTTAGAGACAGTGAACTTCCGTGTCAAATTCTGCATAGCTGTCTATGTAAGGCAAATAGCTTTATATGCTGCGTGCCCAGCTTTCTTCTTACTCCATGTTCGTATCTGGCCTGTATGTACCTTATTGCATTAGTAGCTTTTCAATGAATTTTTCAGCCATGATAGGTTATGGGAGAGGTATATTGTGTGTGTGTGTGTGTGTGTGTGTGTGTGTGTGTGTGTTAATCACCATCATTTAGAGCTCTTACTATGTAGCATGAAACTAATCATGCCTGGCAGCCATTTTGGAGGCTGCAATTTTGAATGCAACTCATAATTTTCAAGTGGAAAATGGGTTGTGTAATGCAGCAAGCAGATAAAGAGATAGAAAAGAAATTCAGTTGTGCCATTTGTTTGAGCATAGCTTTATTCGTTCGTGAGTTGAGTGATATTTCTTCCTTACAGCTTACACAAAAGCTCATGGTGTTACCACTTTTAGGGGATTTCGATCAACCCCTCCCAGGCAGACCACACATTACCCGCAGTGTGATGATGAAACTTCTCATCAAATTCTGTGATACTGGTTCAGTAGCAAACAAAAAGCCCAGTGATAGAAAGCAGCTACAGAAAACAGCTACAGGTGAAACTTCAATCACTGTACTATATCATTCAGTAAGAGTCCAGGCCACAGAATTTGCTACATCTCACAGGCAACTACATTCACCTGTACATCAGTGAGAATTTTGGCCACACACAAATGACATCCTTACAGAATTTTAATGTTACAACATCTTAGTGAGAACGATCCAGATCGTTTGGGTCAGTCTGCAGGAAGGGGGACATGCAAGCTGGACAAAAACTGTTGTTTGCTCTATGACATGCTGTTCACAGATGAAGCTAATTTCTGTACAAACAGACGTAAATAAACAAAATCACAAATACTACTAAGATGTCAACACTCACTGTATGATCAATCAAAGATAGTTGGCACATTAAAAGTGCTTATTTTTTATGGAATATAGGGTTCTTTTATTGCTCAGCCCTTCTTTATTGGGAGTATACCAACAGCAGTTTGTCATCTGCAGTTGCTGCTATCTGAAGATGGCATATTTCCAACTTTTTGTTACACACTGATGTCGGAAATCTCCCCTTTACCTTGGGAAGCATTCCAATTACTACCAATGTTAAGGATTGCATCGAATAGTAATATCGGCACTTACCAAATGAAGCACACGGTTCTTTGTTGCTGGTTAAGGAATACTTAACCTAAATTCCTTTGGATGTAGGCTGCTCCTCTAGGAAAGAGAATCCTTGGTCTCACTGTAGCTGGTCTTTATATATGTGTATGTTGCAATAATAATCTGCAGAATTTTGAGTCATCGTCGTTTACTCACGAAAAATACAAAACATTTTCATTGTCCAGCCGTTCCATCCACACCAGCCATGTGCATTCAACTGCCGTTCCAACTTCCTCCAAAACACATCGCCCCCAAAGAACAAAAATTTACAAAACATTAACATCTTTGGAAATGGAAGATTAAAGATTTAACCACTAAAATTAATATCAATAATTCTGTCTCACTAGAAAATGCATAATTAAGATCTGATTAACAATTGGCATAAAACCGAAAGTAGACACTAAGATCTGCACATAGTAATGGGAAGGATAGAAATAGGAAGGTGGCTCCATTTCATGTCCCACTTCATTAGAGGCTAAATGTCTGTGCATACCTGGATTCCCAGTTTCCATGGAACTAGATAGGTTGTAGTGAGTGTAAGTGGAGTGGCTGCCATGTTCCATAAATTTAAGTCAATTAGATTTTTCTCTATGGAAGCATTCGAAGGCAGTCGTGTTTGTGGTGAAGGTCACAAACCTTGAACACTGCAAGGAGTGGATAAGGATCACTCAAAAATGTTTGCACTTTAGGGCCGTTTAGTTACTCAGGTGTCTCCGCAACGGAGCAAAGAAAAGCAATATAGCTTTGTGATGCATATAGGAAAGAATCATTATTATATCACAGTCTAACATTTACTGCTGTGCAAGTTATTGGTTTGGGCAGTTGGAACAAAACTAGCACACCTAGCAGCTAGAAAGCCAGCTGTAAGATTTTGTTTTTAATTATTTTTCTACTGAATTAAAGGAATTGCTGTTATATTTTTGCATTCCAAGCATTAGTAAATTATCGAGAGACATAATTGTCGTTAAGTAAATGTAAAAACGGATGAATCTCACTGATTGAATAGCTACAACTTATTTATGAAGAAATACTTATGAGTGTGACTGCAGCTTACTCTGCTGAAAGCAAGAGAATATAAACACATATTTCATGCATGAGAAGGGACTATGTCTGTTGTCTTCTTATTGTGATAAGCACTTTCCTTGAAACATAATTTTATGTCAAACCTAATGATTTTCACTTTCTTATACTTCACATGACTTTCTAATGTACAAATATTTCTGTGAAACTGATTACTTTTGCTTCAAAAGTGGCTGAGTGAATATGTGTAAGATTCTTGCTGGTTTTTGGCTCAGGTGTAGCAGCAATTGTGGAATTGGTTTCTTCTGTGTTGTAAACGGTTTAATGGCTTTTGACAATTGATTATCACATCTCATGATTTTTTTTTTTCCCCTTTCGGATACAGTTGTGGTGTCTTACTTTGTATGTTAAATAATAAAGGTACTTCATTTCATACAAGTTTCCTCCATTCCACATTTACTTATTTGAGTTTAAGTGTAGTGTAGAAAACATTGAGTAGATATACATCTTCTTTCTGCAAAATGTCAAGTCATCTACTGTTTATTATTTATTTTTTGTTCTTAAAATAAACTGACATTCATAAACTGACATTCTTCAGAAAAATGTGTAGATGACAAGAGAAT
Organism: Schistocerca americana; assembly: GCF_021461395.2. Lineage (NCBI taxonomy): Eukaryota > Metazoa > Arthropoda > Insecta > Orthoptera > Acrididae > Schistocerca > Schistocerca americana. Next base: position 446,028,926 of record NC_060120.1, read on the forward strand.
TGTAAATAAACTGTCCCGTAATGTACTGAACTGTACTTCCCAGGGTCCTCAGGAAAATAAACAAAGACAATAGTGGTATCATTTTTTAGTTATTTGTGATTTTTTATGGCACTACATACGCTCCCTATTGTGAAAACTGTTAAAAATCCGTATGTACAATATTATTTGCACTCATCTGGTATTGTATTCAGAAGTATCTGCTTGGAGTGCTACTGTCACAGTTTATAACAAAAATAAGCAGGATTGTTGTGACTGTATGTGTTAAACTATGCTTATATGCTGAGAAAATTGTGTTACTCTGATAAACACCTATACTTCAAGTGGACATTTTGCCATGATAAAATTTACAGCAGAGCTTACACTATGCGACTGCTTCAGCATGGCAGCTAGCCATCTCCACTCCCTTCTACACAACAAACAATTCGCCATCACTTTTTAGACTTACAAAAAATATTACTCTGTGCGAGATATGCTTAAGTAAACACTCGGCCACTTTCAGGGAAGCAAGAGTTCCACATTTGTGAAGAAGTTGCATGTGACCAATTCTTGAACTCCACGTAAACGTGTGGTTTTTGGGCATTCTTATAGACTATGTTTTGTTGTTGAACAAGGTTTTATATTTTTATTCCACATTATTTTAAAAAGTTTACAAAAATGCAGTGCTAAATGGCACAGGTCATAAAGCATAACGTCATTCATTAGTAGTGGGCTTCAAATTCTTGTCCAGCCATACATATGCATCTACACGCCACAAGCCACTTGACAGTGCATGGCAGAGGTTAACTTATAGCAGCGTTATCAGTTTTTGTTCCTGTTTCATTTGCGTATTAATTTGGTGAGGGAGGGGGGAGCAGTGGTTGTCCATAAGCCTCTATGTCTCTCTGTGTGTGCTGATCTCATCATCATATTCTCATGATGCTTATATATGTGAGTTATATAATGGGGACAGCATAATGGTCACACAGAATTTGTCGAAAACATCATCTCTAAATTTACATGGAACAGTTTTTTGAGACCACATCATCTTTCTTTTAAAGATCCCCTTTTACATTCCCTCAGCATTTCTGTTACTTCAATATAGACTATACCGACCTGTTACAATCCTAGCTTTGTGTCTCTGAATTTGTTCAATCTGTTGTTTTACCTACTTTGTAATGAACCCAATCTCTAGGAAAGTAGTCAAGAATTGGTCATAGTAATGTCTTGTATATGATTTCCTTTTGAACAGAATAGGTCGTGTGTTGAAAAGAGATCATAAGATGAACATCTACAGAAGTAAAACAAGGGCAATGGAATGTAGTCAAATCAAATAGAGCAATTCTGAGGGAATCGGATTAGAAAATAAGCCACTAGAAGTAGTAAATCCTATTTCGGCAGCAAACTGATTGTGGCCAAAGTAGAGAGCTTTTAAAAATAATTGTTAGCATCAAATATAAATATAATAGCAATGGAGGTTAGATTATATGGACTTCCAATATATGGATTTGTGATTATCCGGATTGTCAAATGTGAGAAATATCTCTGTAGTGTAGTCTGTGTCTGTAGGAACATGTCACACTGGGACTACCAATCTGCACCCTGCATGATCTCTGCTGCACCCATTTCATAATTGTTTTAGTTTAATAGTTGCTAATTGGTATGCTGTATGTCACACCTGTGCTTAAAAATTTCAAAGCACCAGAGAGTGGTGTTATCACCTAAAGATAAAAGTTATTGATCCATCAGAGAGAGAGAGAGAGAGAGAGAGAGAGAGACTAGTTGTAAATTAACCAATAATTATGGTGAATGTATTTCTGTGATCAGCGGTATTAAGAATACTACTGGTTCATTTTTTAAGTACACCTGTGAACTTGATACAGTAGTGAAGATGGGAGTAAACATCAAAAAGTGATGATGAAACAAACAAATGATCTTTTGGAAGAAGCTTTATGTAATTCATATGTACAAAAATGATCAACTAGGCAATTGATAGTTGCTCATTTGTTGTGTAAAGGGGCACTACAGTTTAAAAAAGGTGTCAGTGAATTATTTTTGCCAAAGATTTAAATCTAATTATGGAATACACAAATTGGAAATATGAGCTGAAAAAATGTCAGCTGATGTAGATGCTGCAATTCTGTGAAAGGTGGTTTTAAAAAATAACTGGACAGAAATGAGGATGACTTGGACTTTGTTTACAACATTGATGAAACCATATTAAAATGGAAATAATTACCTTAAAAATCTTTCTTTTTGTGAGAGAATTCAGCTTTACAATATAAAACTAGTAAAGAGTGAGTAACTATTAGTTTGCGCACACATTACCGGGTCCTGTAAAATGCCCTTGTTGCTCATCGGAAAATCCAAAACCCCAGATGCCTAAAAAATATCAGGGTTCCCGTAATTTTTAAAAACCAAAAAAGTACGTGGATGAACATCGAAGTGTTCATTGACTGGTATGACAACATTTTTATCCCTGAAGTAAAATAATTTCAACATGAAATTTGTAAACCAGGGAAAATTCTATGTTTACTGGATAATGTGCTAACCTTTCCTTCAGCTGAACAGAGAGAAAATGGGATGTTTGTAGTAAAGTTTGTGTCTCGTGATGTGACATCCTTTCTACAACCAGTGCGTCAAAGTGTTACCAAAACTTTAGAATTACTTTATAGAAATCAACTTCTACATAGATTGTTATCTGTTGATGAAGATAACATAGAAGTTGTTTTGTCATTTCTTGAAATTAATGAATTTAAATTAATGTTGTTACATGGTTATAGATGCCATGGGATTTGATTGAAAAGAAGACTAAGAGAGGCTGACTTATGAAAGTAATGATCAAGATTTTCAGATCATGTCAGATGACGAAAGTGTTGGAAACCTATTCAGGCAAATGAACAGCAGGAAATCCAGGTAGATGAAACAGAGGAGAACGTAGATGCAGAAAATGCTGCAGACTTGTTTCGTGTAGAAGCATTTCAAGCCCTGGAAACAGCTTGCAAATGGTTCAAAAAATAAACAGTTATGACATCGTGAGTTTACTGTGTTTAAAACAAATTTGTGATAAGCAACACTGAAGCAAAACAGTTGTTTACATCACACGACAATCTCCAAATATTTTAAACAAAATTAAACTACAGTGACTGCCCTGTGTGACTTTTGCTAGGTATTTCATGACTAAGGTTGCAATAATTTCGTAATTTTAAAAACATATGCATGTATGTACATATGAAAATATCTCTCTAATCTCATATTAAACATTGGTTTGTGTTGATTTCAATAAGGTTTGTTTGCAATAACCAAGGTATGTAGAGTGTGTCGAGGGGGGGGGGGGGGGGGGGGATTGGGATGTGGATGACAGTGCAGCCGTTGTCATACTGCAGAAACGGAGTTATTTATCTGCCGTGCAGGATGAGTTATTTATCTGACATGCAGGATGAGTTTACCAGCTCCCCTGGCCACCAGTCTCCCCAGATTTAAACCTAATCAAGAATCTTGAGACTACTGCAATTGGTGTTTTGGACCATGGATCTTCAACCGAGAAATGCAGCACAGCTGGCCACAGCACAGGAGTCGGCATTGCTCCACATTCCTATTGGTACTTTCCAGAATCTCATTGGCTCTCTTCCTGCACATCTCACAGCAGTCTGTACTGCAAAAGGTGGTTATTCAGGCATTTGACAGGTGGTCATGTTAATGTGACAGAACAGTGTATTAAATCTAGAAAGATAACCATATGACTAAAAAGCTGTTTTCTTCATACATTCATTTTCTTCATACATTCGGTTATCCAGATTTTTGATTGACCAAATGACTTACAGCAACAATTAGTTTGATTAATTGAGTCTAAATTGATGTCAGTAACATTGGTTTGTAATTGTGTGCAACCATTCTTTTACCCTTTTTGTAAATAGGAGTGACCCTTGTTTTGTTTCCAGTCACATGAATCAATTCATTGTGCAAGAATTTCTTGCAAAATGTGAGCTAGGAAAGGACTAATACTGTGTTGTATTAAAAATGAAATCTAATCGAAATCCTATCAGGGCCTAGTGGCTTGCTCGCTTTAAGTAGCAATAATTGTTCTTTTGTTAGTGTGTATGTAGTTTCCCCAATCAATATTGAGCACATCAAAGTCACTAATACCACATGCTTAAGGTACTTCTATGTTATCGAGTTTTTGGCTGTCTTTGACTACTCTGTGAACAATGTATCGGAATCTGGTGTTCGATAGAAACCCATCCAGTTATTAATAAAGTCCACTGCTCCTGGCTGCTCTTGCCCTTATTATAAGGAGCAGTTAAATGAAAACAAGACAGATGGAGAAAAATGAGTCTGCTGTTTATTATTTCAAAAGCAGTCCCCATAACTGTTAATACAATTATCTCACTGTAAGACAAGACAGACAGTGCTTTCATGGAAAAATGTGGTTGTCTATGGAATCATGATTGGTACTCAGGCATGCACCTATTCATTCAAAGAAAATAGACATCCATCAATATCTTTCTCCATGGCTCCAAAAATTTGTAGATTGCGTGGGGAGGGATCGGGACAGTATGGAGGATGTGTAAGGGTTTCCTAGTGAAACTTCTGCAGTGTAGTCGAAACAACAGGCGCATCAACTATGGGAAGGCAATGATGACATTTCCCTTTGACTGCAAGTGCCTCTGTTTGTTTACTTTCTGGAACACAGCACCACAATTAACACTGTGGTTACTTTTCAGAAACAAGCATGCCATCAAGTTCAAATGCCCAGGAATGTTGATAGACAGCGTCACCCTGTTGCAGGATAAAGCTTGCCCACACATTGCCAAGGTTGTTCAGACTTTTCTGCAGAAGCCTCCATGAAGTCCCTATCTTTCCCCATGCAGTTTCCATATTTTTGGGAAGAAAGACATTCACAGTTTCCGTTTTGATCGGACGAAGAGGTGCATGCCTGGGTACAATCCTGGTTCCTTAGGCAACCACAAACATTTTACCATTTTTGTCTCACAGTGGGATAACTGTGTTAACAATTAAAATGATTATTTTTGAAATAATAAATAGTTTACTTACTTTTTCCTTCTGTCTTCCATGTTTTCATTTGGCAGCACTTTATAATTCAATCTGATTCATTACAATTAATGATTCTGCTTGTCAGTATAAACACTTGTTTTTCTGAAGAGCCTAATTTGTCATTCTGATATAAATTTCCTGTGGAAAATTATTTCATTATTGCAATATCTGCCTTTGGACCATAATCAAGTGGTACTGCAAAAGATAAAAAAATATACACAGTCTCACAAACATGTCATCTAATACACTCAAGTGCCAAAGAAAATGATATAGGCATGTTTATTCAAATAGAGATATACGTAAACAGGCAGAATACAGCACTGTGGTTGGCAACCCCCATATAAGACAAGAAGTGTCTGGCGCACTTGTTACTGCTGCTACAGCGGCAGGTTATCAAGATTTAAGTGAGTTTGAATGTGATGTTACAGTCGGCGCATGAGCGATGGGACACAGCATCTCCAAGGTAGTGATGAAGTGGGGATTTTCCCATACTGCCATTTCACGAATATGCTGTGAATATTAGGAATCTTGTAAAACATCAAATCTCTTATATCACCGCAGCAGGAAAAAGATCCTGCAAGAACGGGACCGACGATGACTAAAAAGGGGATCATTCAATGTGATAGAAGTGCAACCCTTCCCCAAATTGCTGCAGATTTCAATGCTGGACCATCAACAAGTGTAATTGTGCGAACCATTCAATGAAACATCATCGATATGGGCTTTCAGAGTCGAAGGGCCACTTGTGTATCCTTGATGACTGTATGACACAAAGCCTTAAGCTTCACCTGGGCTCATAGACACCAACATTGAACTGTTGATGACTGGAAACATGTTACCTAATAAGATGAGTCTAGTTTCAAATTGCATAGAGCAGATGGACATGTATGGGAATGGAGACAACCTCTTGAATCCTTGGACCCTGCTTGTCAGCAGGGGACTACTCAAGCTGGTGGAGGCTCTTGGGACTCCTGATAAGTCTAGATACGACTCTGACAGGTGACATGTACGTAAGCAATCTGTCTGATCACCTGCATCAATTTATGTCCATTGTGCATTCTGATGAAATTGGGTAATTCCAGCAGCACACGGCCCGCGATTTATCCAGAATTGCTACAGAGTGGCTCCAGGAACTCTCCTTTGAGTTTACACACTTGCGCTGGCCACCAGATTCCTCAGACAGACATTATTGAGCAAATCTGGGGTGCCTTGCAGTGTGCTTTTCAGAAGAGATCTCCTCCCTCTCCTACTCTTACGCATTTATAGACAGCCCTGCAAGATTAATGGCATCAGTTCCCTCCAGCACTCCTACAGACATTAGTAAAGTCCATGCCACGTCATGTTGGGGGCACTTCTGCGAGCTCGCAGGGGCCCTACACAATACTAGGCGGGTGTACCAGTTTCTTTGGCTCTTCAGTGTAGTAGTACATTACAAGAAATGTTGAAAATAATAGATGTTTGTGAAAGTCTGCATACAGTGTCTGTGCCAAATTTTTTGTATGTTTTTATATTTTACCTATTTGTTATTTTAGCTTTTGTAGTACTACTCGATAAGGGCCCAGAAACCAAAATTGCAAGAGTGAAATAAATAATTTTCTACAGCCTATGATGAACATGATGCTTTCAGAAAATTCTGCATGACTGTGAACTTTGACCATGAGAAGTTAATTTCATATGTTGTTCAAAATTTCATTAGTCTCTATTTCAAGTTTAGACTACGGTCAGTTCCTCATATGATGTGAGGTAACTGCTTTCTTAAGGAGACATGAACTCTGGACCTTTATTGAGAATACTCCAGCACTTAACAGCTTTCATATTGAGATATACACACTCCTGATTTGCTATGTGGTCTGTTGAAATCATTGGTTTGCCTGATGGTGGTTTTCTTTTTATTGAGGGCTAAGAGTTTTGTCTAATCTAAACAGAAACTATGTGCATTCAATAGTACCTTGTTGCCCAAGTGACTTTCTGTTGTATAATGTGCATTTACCTATCCAGTGCAACTTTACACATCTCCACAGTGCAATGTAGGTCAAGTAATATACAGCCTGTCTTGACAAATAACTGGTGGGCCTCTTAAGTTACACCCTCCATTCTCCATCAGACCAGAGGACTCAGTCCAGTCCTTATAATGATGTTGTAAATTGACAGCTTTGCAGAAACCTCATCAGTGAAATTGGCTGCCAACGCCATTTCCACCAGTCTCTGGAAAGAACTGATATTGGTCTCAGAACCCAGGTGACAGACATTGTTGCCAGTGTGAACAATGATCTACAGCTGACTGCAACCTGTGCTCTCAGTTGCTCCCAGGTTCTCTCTTGCACCCCTCAGGGTACACATTTCCTTTGTTTCCCACCTGTTATGCTGTTTCCATAAGATGGGCCATGACGAGCTTAACATTGGAACTACTGGTCACTAACATTCTCTTCTTTCCCATGTACTTAATGTGTATGCGTGCTTGTGCATGTGCCCTATAACAAAGGAGATGCTGCTGCTGTTTGAGCATGAAAGGCAAAGCACAGAGCAATTGGCTCTCTCATTACCAGTGGGAGGTAGTACCTCACATCTCTTTATCAGAGGTATGAGGCAAGCCTTTCAGCTATTAGCCTCATACAATCTTCCCATCAAACAATTCCAGAACTGGCCACATTGAATCAGCACCTGTCAGATGATCACTCAGAGCTCACACCACATGAGCAGATAGAGTAGCTGGTGACAGGAGACTACCAAATCATTGGCACAACTTGCAGCAGGCGTATGAAGTCAGTAAACAGTGGCCAACACAGCTTGCAGCTGTTCACAAACAGCAGCAAACTCCTTTGGCATGATCTTGTCATGGTCACAATCCCAGTCCATATCTGAATGAGAACTCAGTTCTTTCTGGAACAGAAAAAGAGGAGTAGGTTATACTTATGTAAAGACTAAACGAGAAGAAATATACAAACCTCAGGGTCCATCAGCTGAAAGACTCATTGTACTTCATGCCGATGGCACAGGGTCTGAGTCACTACTGGAAGTTACTTAATAGTTGCTGGTTCAGACTGGCTGGTTGGTTGATTTAGGGGAGGTGACCAAACAATGATGTTATTGCTCCTATCGGATTAGGGAAGGAAGTCAGTCATGTCTTTTCAAAGGAACCATCCTGGCATTTGCCTGAAGCAATTTCAGGGAAATCGTGGAAACCCAGGATGGCCGGATGAGGGTTTGAACAGTCGTCCTCCAGAATGTGAGTTCAGGGTTCAGACTGATTCACACAGTAGTGTTGCTAACAATGACATTGAACCACACTATACATAAAATAAAGAAGAACCTAGCAGCTCCAAAAATACAAATACATAAATTATAAAGCACTACACACCCACACTGTTTACTGCTCATTTGCAAACGGAAGCATGTAAAAAAACTGGAACAGTACCTAGAGCTGATATCACAGTGTCTGTGTCAAGTCTATATAAAGCTTTTCCATGGCTTTTCTAAACCTTTAGATTCTAAACTCATCATAAACTTCATACTAATTGGTTTCACTGATATTTCGCTTGATTGCTTTCCAAGCCCTCCAAAAATAAAACAGTATAAATAGCCTTTGAAATTCCATGGTGGATCCTTTGAAAATTACACAGTTTATGTCCATCTCTGTGTATGTCCTATATCTGTTTGTGCTGAGTCCTTTGTGATATGTTTTGTGATGAGATGTTAAACCCTAATTTTCCAACACTCTTTGTTGATTCATCATACTAGTCTGAAATTTGTGTGCCATATTCTTAATTGGCAATTGTGTTTGTGTGTGTTTCTTAAAACAGAAAAACACAGAAAGAAAGAAAATAAAAATGTTGGCTGCTGGAATGAAACACACAGTCTCTTGAACAAAATCGCTTACTTCAAGTGAAGTAATTGATATATGATATGATATTTTGTTAAACTGGAACTGGAGCCCAACAATTTATTTTACATATGATGTGGCATTATTCTTAGTATTCTACTGGTGCATCTCATGACAGATTTATAGCTTTTACTGAATTGAAAAAATGGAAATGAGCATTTGGCATCATTGGCCGGGAGGCCCCTCACGGGGCAGGTCTGGCCACCTTGGTACAGGTCTTATTACATAGAGTTCTTGGCAGTACAGCCAATCACCAAAATTTCTTGGTTAACTAAGAGACACACAACACATTTACTGTGAGGCACACCAATGTGCAAAACTACTGTAATAAAATCTTAAATTTTACTGTTTGCTTAATCTGTTGCTGATAAGTGAATGACCAAGATTGACCAGGATTAGTAAATTTTGTTTCCTGATGTGGCAGGCTCTTCTTGGTGAGTGCCTGCAGGTGCCTGGGTGGGAAAACACGACATTTGGACAGTCAGTGAGCCGACCATAGCCTATGTGACTGTTTGCCCTGCTCAGGTGCCAAGCTGGGCAAATTAAACACATGTACGACAGAACGATGTGTGAATACAATGGTTTAGTGCCGCCTGGCCCTGGGTAGCCTGTGCTACCTGCATTCATCCACAGGCTAGATGATGGTCACTCATGGGTGCCCGCGCACCATGGCAGTGTTGGAAGAGCCTGTGATATAGGTTATCAGATATTTTTTACCTGAAATCACATCCAGTAACTGCCAAGGTAGTTTTTTGAACAGTGCCAAAGCAGTATTCTGTCAACAAAGATGTAACCCGCAATCCAATATATTGACATGACATCATCTTTCCTAATAGTTACTTAAGGCTTATTCCATTTATGTATAAAATAGTATATAAAATCAATTATTAGGTGCTCTTATCATTGTACTAATTCATTTTCTTTTTGTCAAAACATTGAATATAAAGTTCTTTGTTTGCTTTGTTTAGTAGTAATATCTCTCGTTTTTAACTGATACAGTGTCTGTTTAAACCCATCTATTTTTATAGTGTTCATCTGAAATTGCAGTATTTATTAGCAGATATGAACAAACATAATGCTATAGGTTATGCACCAGTGACAATAACCAATCATTAATTTTTTGCCCAAACTGGTCTGGAGTGTGCTGCTTATCATCAGTGGTTTGTACAGTTTCTTTGAGAGATTGGAGTTACATGACTGCATAGGGAAGAGTACTCTATAGAGGCACATCCATAAGACGATTTTTTTGTATGCAAAGCTGCTGGCATGCTCTTGATCTTTTGCCCCACATATTGTTCATTCACATTTCTGTTGCACTTACCACTGCACTAGTCACTTATTCTTTTGCACAATACTCTCTTTCTAAAGCTCATCTTTCATCCAAGATCTGTCGCTTTGATATAGCTCATCAACAATACTCTGAAATTTGAATCCTGACTGTTATTTAATTTGACTCATTTATTGCCCCTTATATATCTTCAAAAACAAGACTTGGAGTGAATTTTTGCTCTTTCCAGAATTCACACATCTTAGTAGCTGGCAGGTGCATACTCTTCCTGTCTCTTTCACCAAACAGAATCAAAGATTAATTTGTAATGTTCCTTCATCATGTCGTTGGCTACTTAAAATTGACCTCCCTTTGGCAGCCGTAATATACACAAAGGATGGTTTTTCACTTTGTTTATTTGTAGAGACTATAAAGAGTAAAGTAGCAAACCAAATAAAAGTTAGTGTTTAAAGTGCGAAAATGATAATAAAATATTTGATAAAAAATGGAAGTTTTTCTTTTCTGGTGAGTAAATAATTCTGTAACTTAATTGCTTTGCTTGTTTGGTTATGATATTAGGCTAAATGTAAAAGTTTTACATACTTCTTCCCATAAACATAATTGTCATCATTTCAATATTGTGAAAAGGAAAGTTGCTACTCACCATAAAGCAGAGATTCTGAGTCACAGATAGGCACAACAAAAAGACTGTCACAAATACAGCTTTCGGCCAGTAAGGCTTCCACCAAAATTAGAGCGCGCGCGCGCGCCCACACACACACACACACACACACACACACACACACACACACACACACACAAAACTGCAGTCTCAGGTAACTGCAGTCATGTGTGTGAGTTGTGTTTGCATTAGTGTGTATGTGTTTGTCATCTAATTTTTGACTGAGGTCTTACTGGCCAAAAGCTATATTTGTAACAGTATTTTTGTTGTGACTGAGCATCTCTGCTATATGGTGAGTAGCAACTTTCCTTTTCACAATATTGTTACATTCCATGCTGGATTTTCCATTGTTTGGCATCTTTTCATTTTTCTTTCTTTTTGTTTTACAGCATACATTCAATTGTCTTTACCCTTGACCTTCTTTGGGCAACCTGTCAAAATATTGCTTTTAATATCTTTTAGAGATCTCTCGAAACAGTGGACGTTTTCGTTCTTTACCTGAGATGTTGAGTTGTGTAGTTCTTCGAATATTTAGCAACTGAGAAATTGTGAACACCTGTGCAAAACGCTGTATTGCATGTATCATCTTTTACTGTGAAAAATAGCCCTTTCTAACATGATCCTATTGAACTTTTTGTCTATTGTATTTTCTACTCTGGTCTTGTTTCTTCTGTCATCGTACAGTCACTTCCAGTAGCTATTTAACTGCTTTGTCATGAGTAAGCAACTGTCTGTGGGTTAGTTTTACTTTAGCTTTAATTTATGTGCTTCTCTGCAAATATTTCATAATGATGCTACATACCATTTCTAAATTAACCACATTAATTATTTAAAAATTAACCAACATATGGTTTATTACCATATTTTTAAGTATTGAATAGTGTAATCATTATTTAAAATATTTAGTTGTAGGGTTTATGACTGTGTTTTACTTTTTGTCACACAAACCTGCTTCCTTTGATATTTTAGCCAGAAAAGTAATTACTGTGGTTAACATTTATTTCCTCAACTACTGAAAATTCTTATGGTTGCTACCACAACATTGTGTATGATGTCTGTGCTTTCACTACAGATTTGTGTCCTAAGCTCTCACTTCCCTCACCTCCCACCTGAGATTTAATTTTTAAATGCACTGGGTTATTGCAGCATTTTCTAACAGCTGGCAAGATTTTATAAATTTCAAACAACTTTGTCTTTTTGTAAGTCCTATTCAATTAGTTGCCCAGATTGAGCCTAAAGTACAGAATTACACATAAAATGTATTTCAATACACATATGATAACCCATATAGCATGTTTAATATTTAGCTAACATATATTGATTATTTAATAGCTGCCTTTTCTGGAAATTTATTGTTTTTTAATCTGATGATTATTAACTCATAATTGTCATATCAACATGATTATAGTGCTTTTCATCATGATACTGCCTTTGATGTGTGGAGATAAAAGGAAAACTGATCTCTCTTAAATTCCTGTGTTGTTTGTCTCATGTGTTGTCATAGAAACAACTGTTTGCCTCTTTGTGTGTCTGATCTCCACATTTTGAACAGACATGGCCACATATGGTATTGCATATTTCAGAAAATTGATCAATTTAAGCATGTATGAACAATGACCATAAATTTCTTGATTATCCATCATATTGGGTGGTGGGAATGCAGCCGCATGTAGTGATAACAATAAATAAAGTAGTCTCAGAGTGTAGTTATGATGTTAAGTTTTATTGCATGATTGATTTTGAGACTTCATGCCTCATCCTCAGATGCGCCTGAACATATAATGCAAACCTTTTTAAGATTGCATGCATAAGTGCATATATAACATTATATATAATTTCCTGGAAAGAAAATTTTGTAAGCTATCCATTATACCTGTCTTAAGGTTGGGCTAGAAGTTTAAATATGAACATATGGGAATCATAACTATTTGTAGCAGATGTCAGTAGTAGTTCAACAATATTTTCTGTCTTGAAATATTTGTCATTATGCGGTGATTCTGTTCAAGATGAAGTGAACGTAGATGAATTGGGAGTGAATAACCACTCTCTAATAAATAAATTTAAAAAAATAATCTTCATAATGTTGAAAACAGCTTTTACATTGACCATTAGTAAATATTAATGGGACAAGTGCACTAGGTATAACAACTACTACTATTTGTGCACCAAAGGTTTACACATACAAAACGTAAAATTGTTAATTTTCACCTGTGGTATCATCATGAGATAATGTGGAGTAGGAATTATAATTAGTCCTAACAAATACCAATACTAAGTCAATATTATTTTCTGTCTTGGTATGTTAGACATTGTTATTACTTGGTTTTCAGGTAAACTGAACGTGGATGTATTGGAAGTGATGATGACTCTATTATAAGAATATCTGTGGCCATGAGTAAATATCAATTTGAAAGGTACCCTGAGGTATAGTGATAATTATGTATGCCTCATAGGCAGTAGATTTGAAATTTGAATTTATGTGAAACATTTATCTGTGGGATGTCCTGTGAATGTTACGATAAAATAAGAGAAATAAGGGCTCGCACAGAAAAATTTAAGTGCTCGTTTTTTCTCGCATGCCGTTCAAGAGTGGATCGGTAGAGAGACAGCTTGAAGGTGGTTCATTGAACCCTCTGCCAGGCACTTTATTGTGAATAGCAGAGTAATCGTGTAGATGTAGATGTAGAATGTAATAGTGACGAGATTCACAACCACTATCTTGTTTGACCCACAGTACACCATTCTTCTTCTTACATGTAATACATCATCATATAATATTGGTATCCATCTTTCTTCAAAATTGAAGAACAATTGCAAAGAGAATATTTCTAAGTATATAAAATATTCATCTAATTGCAAACAATACACTCAAACTGGAGAGACAACATGACACAATAAAATGTTTTACTGAATTTTATTGCCACATGGTTATCAGTATCCAGGAACTACCATGACAGTAAATCACTGGTGTATCTTTCTGACTCACTGTCATATAGATAGAGATTAACCTTTGATAATTTGGATTAAATAGTGGTGCAGGTTACCTGTAACGTTTAATATAATGGCTCCTATGATATTAATGATTCTAGTAAGTATTAGTCTACTTTCGATATTGTTATTACCTCTGAAACTATGTTTAAGCAGCCTAGATGATCAGAATAGTGTTTTATTATACCAGGTTGACACTCCAGTGTTATCGTATTGCTCGCGATTGCTTGAATGTTTTATGTGTATAGAAATACTCTCTTTGTAATGGCTCTTCAATTTTGAGTGGAAAAGTGGATATCATTGCTATACAATGATATGTTAATGTAAAGTGAAGACTGCTGTTGTGTTAATATTTGACTGTGGTTGTGTATAATGGCAATGTGGATCAAGTAAGATAGTGGTTGTGAATCTAGTCACTACTATATCCTCAGGATGTTCCTTAGGTGATTATTAACATAAATTCACACTTCTAATGTATAGCCTATGAGGCATTAATAGTTTTCATTATACCTCAGGTGACTTGTCAATTAATATATGCTTGTGGCCAGCATAAATATTGTGTAGTACCATAAATGTTATTATAATACAATGATTATACACTCTCAATAGGTCCAGGTTCACTTACTTGAAAAATAGGAATAATAAGAATGTACAAGGTGCATTCAAGTTCTAAGGCCTCCGATTTTTTTTCTCCGGACTGGAAAGAGATAGAAACATGCGCATTGTTTTAAAATGAGGCCGCGTTCATTGTCAATATGTCCCAGAGATGGCAGCACCATACGGCAGCTGGAATTTTACCGCCAGCGGCGAGAATGAAAACTGTTTTAAATACTTAAAATGGCGACATTTTCCTTACTTGGACAGCGTGCAATCATTCGTTTTCTGAATTTGCGTGGTGTGAAACCAATTGAAATTTATCGACAGTTGAAGGAGACATGTGGTGATGGAGTTATGGATGTGTCGAAAGTGCGTTCGTGGGTGCGACAGTTTAATGAAAGCAGAACATCGTGTGACAACAAACCGAAACAACTTCAGGCTCGCACAAGCCGGTCTGACGACATGATCGAGAAAGTGGAGAGAATTGTTTTGGGGGATCGCCGAATGACTGTTGAACAGATCGCCTCCAGAGTTGGCATTTCTGTGGGTTCTGTGCACACAATCCTGCACGACGACCTGAAAATGAAAATGCGAAAAGTGTCATCCAGGTGGGTGCCACGAATGCTGACGGATGACCACATGGCTGCCCGTGTGGCATGTTGCCAAGCAATGTTGACTCGCAACGACAGCATGAATGGGACTTTCTTTTCGTCAGTTGTGACAATGGATGAGGTGTGGATGCCATTTTTCAATCCAGAAACAAAGCGCCAGTCAGCTCAATGGAAGCACACAGATTCACCGCCACCAAAAAAATTTCGGGTAAACGCCAGTGCTGAAAAAATGATGGTGTCCATGTTCTGGGACAGCGAGGGCGTAATCCTTACCCATTGCGTTCCAAAGGGTACTACGGTAACAGGTGCATCCTACGAAAATGTTTTGAAGAACAAATTCCTTTCTGCACTGCAACAAAAACGTCCGGGAAGGGCTGCGCGTGTGCTGTTTCACCAAGACAACGGACCCGCACATCGAGCTAATGTTACGCAACAGTTTCTTCGTGATAACAACTTTGAAGTGATTCCTCATGCTCCCTACTCACCTTACCTGGCTCCTAGTGACTTTTGGCTTTTTCCAACAATGAAAGACATTCTCCGTGGCCGCACATTCTCCAGCCGTGCTGCTATTGCCTCAGCGATTTTCCAGTGGTCAAAACAGACTCCTAAAGAAGCCTTCACCGCTGCCATGGAATCATGGCATCAGCGTTGTGAAAAATGTGTACGTCTGCAGGGTGATTACGTCGAGAAGTAATGCCAGTTTCATCGATTTTGGGTGAGTAGTCAATTAGAAAAAAAATCGGAGGCCTTAGAACTTAAATGCACCTCGTATAATCACATAAACAAACTAAGGTAGAAAATATTATTGAATTAGTACTGGTATTTGCTATGATTAATTATAATTCCTCTTTGGAGTATTAGGATTTAGCAGAGATCTCTAAACTAACTTTAAGACAGGTAGACTGGTTAGTATATATTGTATATTTTCCAAGAAATTGTGTGTTAAGTTGTATATGCACTTACATATGTAACCTTAAAGCTTTTTACTCTGTGAACAGTTGCATATGCAGATGAACTTCCAGTACATCTAGATTCAGTTTACCTTAAAACCAAGGAATAACAATGTCTAACACACCAAGACAGAAATCAATCGTGCAGTAGAACTATTATCTCTATTACTGCAGCCAGAGGCTGCTTAAATTGTTATAATCATCAGTTTTTCATATTTTACCTCATAAGTGTTGGTAACCATAACTGTCATTGTTTCAGTCCATATAATAGTTCTGCAGTTTCTATTGATTGTACAAAGTGTGCTTTGTTGTGTTTCACACCCTTTCAGAAAATGTCCACAAATTTCTCACAGACACGGAAGTCTGTGTTACTATGAACTGATTAGATTCCATTGCACATGATTACATAATTGGGGAAATATTAATGTCACAGGTTTAAGTAAAAGCCAGAAGCTACAATGATTTACAACAACACAATCTTTGGAGTAGGCATTTAGATTACTTTTGTCACAATTACAGCATAGATGCTGATCGTTGGCAGTCTCCCCCGCCCCCTTGGGGAGAGTAACTGCTTTGAATTAATGTGTTCTTTAAAAAGTTCGCTGAGGCAGGAAAGTTACAATATAAAATTAAGACTTTATTTATAGGAAAAGGCATTGGTCCCAGCATTTTACACCGTAGTCCAGGTAAGATTGCTAAACAAAAGGGGGGAAAATCTTGGTAGTCATCAGTTTTTAATATTACTGATGATTTATTTTGTACACTCCTGGAAATTGAAATAAGAACACCGAGAATTCATTGTCCCAGGAAGGGGAAACTTTATTGACACATTCCTGGGGTCAGATACATCACATGATCACACTGACAGAACCACAGGCACATAGACACAGGCAACAGAGCATGCACAATGTCGGCACTAGTACAGTGTATATCCACCTTTCGCAGCAATGCAGGCTGCTATTCTCCCATGGAGACGATCGTAGAGATGTTGGATGTAGTCCTGTGGAACGGCTTGCCATGCCATTTCCACCTGGTGCCTCAGTTGGACCAGCGTTCGTGCTGGACGTGCAGACCGCGTGAGACGACGCTTCATCCAGTCCCAAACATGCTCAATGGGGGACAGATCCGGAGATCTTGCTGGCCAGGGTAGTTGACTTACACCTTCTAGAGCACGTTGGGTGGCACGGGATACATGCGGACGTGCATTGTCCTGTTGGAACAGCAAGTTCCCTTGCCGGTGTAGGAATGGTAGAACGATGGGTTCGATGACGGTTTGGATGTACCGTGCACTATTCAGTGTCCCCTCGACGATCACCAGTGGTGTACAGCCAGTGTAGGAGATCGCTCCCCACACCATGATGCCGGGTGTTGGCCCTGTGTGCCTCGGTCGTATGCAGTCCTGATTGTGACGCTCACCTGCACGGCGCCAAACACGCATACGACCATCATTGGCACCAAGGCAGAAGCGACTCTCATCGCTGAAGACGACACGTCTCCATTCGTCCCTCCATTCACGCCTGTCGCGACACCACTGGAGGCGGGCTGCACGATGTTGGGGCGTGAGCGGAAGACGGCCTAACGGTGTGCGGGACCGTAGCCCAGCTTCATGGAGACGGTTGCAAATGGTCCTCGCCGATACCCCAGGAGCAACAGTGTCCCTAATTTGCTGGGAAGTGGCGGTGCGGTCCCCTACGGCACTGCGTAGGATCCTACGGTCTTGGCGTGCATCCGTGCGTCGCTGCGGTCCGGTCCCAGGTCGACGGGCACGTGCACCTTCCGCCGACCACTGGCGACAACATCGATGTACTGTGGAGACCTCACGCCCCACGTGTTGAGCAATTCGGCGGTACGTCCACCCGGCCTCCCGCATGCCCACTATACGCCCTCGCTCAAAGTCCGTCAACTGCACATACGGTTCACGTCCACGCTGTCGCGGCATGCTACCAGTGTTAAAGACTGCGATGGAGCTCCGTACGCTACGGCAAACTGGCCGACACTGACGGCGGCGGTGCACAAATGCTGCGCAGCTAGCGCCATTCGACGGCCAACACCGCGGTTCCTGGTGTGTCCGCTGTGCCGTGCGTGTGATCATTGCTTGTACAGCCCTCTCGCAGTGTCCGGAGCAAGTATGGTGGGTCTGACACACCGGTGTCAATGTGTTCTTTTTTCCATTTCCAGGAGTGTATTTCAAAGTGACTGGACTGTGATCATTCACAAGTATGTAGGGAGCAGTGTGTAATCATGTCCAGCATATTCTGCAACAACAATAGTAGAACACACCCAAGGTTCATAAATTTGTTGCAGTCACAAATTCCAGTGTTTCCCTTGTCAAAGATGATGTGGGCCCAACCTGATGACCAGATCAGAAATTGAAAAGTTATGCTGTTTTATACGTCACTCGTAGAAATAAAACAAAAAAGCATGCAGTTTTCCCCGAATAGAAAACTTTGTATGTAGCAGTATTGTGTGCCAATGTAGTTACTGTAGTGTGTAGCTAAAGTACAGAGAGGAAAGTATGCAGGATGTGTGCCCACCCTGTTAGCCGTGCTGTCTAACACTGCTTTCCGAGCAGGAAGGCGTGCTGGTCCCCGGCACAAATCTGCCTGGCAGATTAGTGTCGAGGTCCGGTGTGCTGGCCAGTCTGTGAATGGTTTTTAAGGTGGTTTTTCATCTGCCTTGGCCCTTATTCTGCCTCAGTTACACTGTGTCGGCGATTGCCGCAAAATCAGTGTCTCCATGTACGCAATTACTCTACCAAGCAAACATTTGGGGTTACACTCATCTGGTGTGAGACATTCCCAGGAGGGGTCCACTGGTGGCCAACCGCTCAGTAACCCTGTGTTAGGTGTGGGGCAGTGGTGATGTGAGTGGACTGCTGTAGCCTCTCCGTCGTTTCTAGGTCTCCAGTTCAATACAATACAATGTAGGATGTGTGAACTAAAAGCAAATCTGTGCCCCTTATTCACTTTCATTAACAATTTTCAGTAAAACTGAATATATGTCCTTATGTAAATTCAGCTTTTGCAGAAAATACCAACTATTAAGGGACAGAACAAGAATAAAGTTTGCAACCTGTAACCTATCACTCCAAAAAGTCTCAAAACTGGATTAATAAAAAACAGAAAAAAGTTAATACTTCAGGTATTCTACATAGTTTCCCACCACTTGAGTACAATACACAGCCCATTCATACAACCATGTGAAGCCATAAGAAAAGGTCTCCTTTGAATGATTATCAACTTGCATGTCTCATTGGCTTGAATGTCAGGGTGGTGTTTTACTTTCATGTGTGTTTATGGCGACTTCACTGTCACACCATGAGTAGGGAACACTGTGTGACAAATCTATCAGTTTTATGTGGTCTAAGTTACTTTTACTGTTCTTCTTCAAATACAGTCGCCTTTTCTTTTTGATTTCGTGATCCAGCTACTCCATACCACAATCGTACATCAACTTATTCTTCTCAACTTCATCTCCAAGCAGGATGATGCTGTAAGAGTGTATCTCACTCTTTCCAGCTAATGAATGATGATCATGTCGTCAAAAATTATCTTCTATATTGTTTCAACTGTTTACATAAATTGTGAAGACAGTTCTGATTATCGATGACTCATAACTTCAGATACATCATTCAGTATGTCTGGCCACACTGAACTCAATTTAAGATCTAAGAGCCTTGCTTTGTCTCAAACATTTACATCTTAGTACTTCGATTTTCTCTTAGATGTTCATGACACCTTCAAGGGGTGCCTTTAAGAAATACGTGTCGATGTCCAGCAAATGTTACTGTGCTCACCACACCGCACATGTTGCCCCTGCTGCGTCACGTTGCTGCATATCCATCATCTGCACAAATCACAGATTGAGGAATGCACACTATTTTTTCATGCTACATGAAATGTTTATAGACGCAACCATCTTTTGCCAGCACGAGGGCCTTCAGTGGAAGATATGTCATTTTTACAAATAATCTATGTTACACTACATTGATTATGTCGTCAGTGTGTGGACCTTTCATGTGAATGAATGCACTTTGCTGTTTTGTAGTAGTTTTGTACTGATAACGCCATGAGTTCTCACCTATGACAGTATTTTCTAGAAAAGAACTGCCCTCATTTAACATTTCAGTCAAGTCGCAGCAAGTGCCGTCTGCATTGTTTTTGTTCAGCTATCGAGGTGTTTGGGGCAGAATTTTACACACACTTTGCCATTGTTTAAAATGTTCTCCAGAGGTGCGAACACTTGATTTAGAGATGTTGCTCTGCTGTGATTTGTGACACAATATTGTTGACACACTATGGCTTCACATCCACTGCTTAACACTGTCTGCTTGCAGCTGACTGGTTGAATGCACCTCTGTTGTTTACAGTTGTTAATTAAAGCTGCCACTATAGTTCCTGCACTGTTATCACTTCTATACCAGGAATAAAATCAGTCTTGGAACTCAGTCTTGGAACTTTTGGACTGACAGAAAATGTTCTATTTCTTAGGCAGCTTTACAATTTAATGCCAGTGCTGATGCATCATGAAAGTAGTGCAATTTGACTGGAAGGAAATGTTATATGCATTGAGACTGAGAGCAAATTGATTTTCACTTGTGTAAATGATAATGGAATTAATCGCAATATAAATTACACCATTATGTTTCATATTGTCATTCTCTTCAGTGATTCTAGTGTGCTATAAGATATGCACAAATAAAAAGATACTTAAGAATATCTTGTGATGTCTTCGTGACCTACAGTTCTGATTTTGTCTTTCTAAGTACAAGACTGAGATTTAAAAAAAAAAAAAAACAACTTTTCCCAGGTTGGAATACTATTTGTATTCTTATGTTATTTGTAAATCTTACACCAAACAACCCAAGTTGATATAGATGAATTTGTTGTGTTATTGAGTTCAGTTGGCAGCAGAAATCGAGTGAGCCAAAGGACAATTAGTTATACAAAGTTGTCTAATCTAATAAAAGGATCACACTGCATGTTCTGAAGATTACTGAGTTCATGTTCATTGGCTCACAGCCAAAAAAAAGTGGTCTTACCCACTGTTGGAACATTCAACAAGGTGTAACTATTTGGAACAGAGGAAAGTTTCTCATTGGATTTCTCATGCAACATTCACTTGTTGTAAACAGAATTGTAAGATGGTCATTTCAGTGGTTGATATTACTTTAATTTCCAAAAAGGCTCTGTATGAATTGAGTTACATCATTTTACATTTGTGGCTTATTCTCCAACCCTGACCATTTGTTGATTCAGCAGCTTTTGACATAAGAGAAGCTTTGCATAAGTTTGTGGTGGTTTGGGCCACCAGTGGTTGTTCAGAAGAAAGGTAGAGCATTAGCACCTGGAGAAGACAGTGGCCATTTGTGTGGGAGCTCTGATTGTGTGAATGGGTGTGAATTTTCTACATCTGATGGACTGATAGCTGAATATATCTAGCTATCCTTTTCACTGTGCTTGTCTGTGACTGAACCCTCCTTTATGTAGTGAATAGCAATCTACCATTTCCAGTGGTTGGTATTCCATCCTGGATTTTACATTGTTTGATTCAGATGAAGAAAACATGTTTTGTAGTGTAAGAAGTACTGAGTAGCGTATGTGGTGTACCCAGTAAAGCATTCTGTATACCCTTGGAAAGGATTCTGTATACCCTTGGAATTGGATCACTTGTTTCCTCTGAAGATCATAAACAAATGTATCCATGCCCTGAAGGTGTGCAGGTGGTGAATAACATGTCACTTACTGAAGCCAGAATTCAGAGTTCCGAGAAAGGTTGCTTGAGAGGGTTACTTCTTACAGATAAAAACAAACACTTGTAATGATATGTTAAATGTGTGTGTACTAATTTGAACTAGTTTAAATGGATCCATGTCGTTTGTTTGTTGGTGTACACTAAAGAATTTTTCATTGCATACTGGAATGCTGTTTTATGCCATCCATAAGGTTTTGAAAGAATAAACAAACTGTTGAAGTGGAATCTGTCCGAAATATTTATCCACCATGTGCTAACCTTGTTTATAAGATGCCCACCTCTGACACATCTGGGAGTGTCCTCAGTCTCAACACTTTAGTGAAGTGCAGGATTGATTAAATAAATACCAATAAACTGAAACATTGGTTAACAAACTGCATTTTAGTAGAAAATTCCGTATTTATGACTATGCTGGTGCAGCACTTGCTTTATAAACGTCACATTGTCGGTAGCGTAGTTTTTATGTCATTGGGAATGGTAACTAAATGTAACCCTGTTGTTCTCTTTATTTTCTATAAATAAAGTTGAAATAATAAACCATAGTCCTTCATCCTATAGTTAAATATTGTTTGAGGAAAACTAAATTTGAAGTAATTGAGAGACTGTTTGAAAGTTCCTTTTATTTTGTACTTAATGTGAAGACAAAGCTGTGAGAAGCAAATTAATACTGCTTCATCAGTTACTGATTTTAAGCTCCTATGTTACATTACCAAGAGTCTTAGCAGAAGCCTTGTACCTATCTGTTATTGAAGCTGTGTACAACTTTGTCGTCTTGAAATCACTGGTCAGCAAACACACATCTGTGAATTGGGGAACATTGTTTGAAGTCTTTGTATGATTAAACACTGTTGTTAATTATTAAAGAATAGTACAGAGGTTTCTTGTCTTGCAAGCAAATAAGTGTGACAATTTAAACAGCTCACCTTTTATGCTTCAGATTATAGGCAGTTTAAGTAACAATTCAGCTGTTCGTTGTAACACAACAGAAAATGTCATATATATTGACCCAACAGTCTTTCAACAGATCGAAAAACTCAGCAAAGAATAGCATTAATGTACACCAAGGGGTCAGCAAAGAAGAAACACAGTTGTTCCTATCACCCCCACACGTTCCCCCTTTTGAAAGTCCCACAGCTTGGCAGCACCATTGATATTTAATCTTTGGCAGTGGCTTCATCAAGAAATCATCTGGCTGCTTGATGGTTCTGATCTATTTGATGCTGAACTTTCTCAGATGATTAGCTCACAAATATTGGTGCCTTAAATCACCATGTTTTGTTAGTGTGATGCAGACTGTTGTGACTAAGTGCAGTGGCACCCCTTTAATCACAGAACACACTTATTGGTTTCCCGCAGTGTTGGACATTCATTTCATGGGGTAATCCTTGAAGATATATTGTTTGTTGTGCTGCTGTTGATAGGGTCATATACAGGGTTATTACTAATGATTGAAGCGATTTCACAGCTCTACAATAACTTTACTATTTGAGATATTTTCACAATGCTTTGCACACTCAAAAAGTTTTTTTAGGCATTCACAAATGTTCGATATGTGCCCCTTCAGTGATTCGGCAGACATCAAGCCGATAATCAAGTTCCTCCCACACTCGGCGCAGCATGTCCCCATCAATGAGTTCGAAAGCATCGTTGATGTGAGCTCGCAGTTCTGGCACGTTTCTTGGTAGAGGAGGTTTAAACACTGAGTCTTTCACATAACCCCACAGAAAGAAATCGCATGGGGTTAAGTCGGGAGAGCATGGAGGCCATGACATGAATTGCTGATCATGATCTCCACCACGACCGATCCATCGGTTTTCCAATCTCCTGTTTAAGAAATGCCGAACATCATGATGGAAGTGCGGTGGAGCACCATCCTGTTGAAAGATGAAGTCGGCGCTGTCGGTCTCCAGTTGTGGCATGAGCCAATTTTCCAGCATGTCCAGATACACGTGTCCTGTAATGTTTTTTTCGCAGAAGAAAAAGGGGCCGTAAACTTTAAACCGTGAGATTGCACAAAACACGTTAACTTTTGGTGAATTGCGAATTTGCTGCACGAATGCGTGAGGATTCTCTACTGCCCAGATTCGCACATTGTGTCTGTTCACTTCACCATTAAGAAAAAATGTTGCTTCATCAGTGAAAACAAGTTTCGCCGAGCGAGGTGGTGCTGTGGTTAGCACACTGGACTCGCATTCGTGAGGACGACGGTTCAATCCCGTCTCCGGCCATCCTGATTTAGGTTTTCCGTGATTTCCCTAAATCGTTTCAGGCCAATGCCGGGATGGTTCCTTTGAAAGGGCACGGCCGATTTCCTTCCCCATCCTTCCCTAACCCAAGCTTGCGCTCCGTCTCTAATGACCTCGTTGTCGACGGGACGTTAAACACCACTAACCTAACCTAACCTAAAACAAGTTTCGCACTGAACGCATCCTCTTCCATGAGCTGTTGCAACCGCGCCGAAAATTCAAAGCGTTTGACTTTGTCATTGGGTGTCAGGGCTCGTAGCAGTTGTAAATGGTAAGGCTTCTGCTTTAGCCTTTTCCGTAAGATTTTCCAAACCGTTGGCTGTGGTACGTTTAGCTCCCTGCTTGCTTTATTCGTCGACTTCCGCGGGCTACGCGTGAAACTCGGCCGCACGCGTTCAACTGTTTCTTCGCTCGCTGCAGGCCGACCCGTTGATTTCCCCTTACAGAGGCATCCAGAAGCTTTAAACTGCGCATATCATCGCCGAATGGAGTTAGCAGTTGGTGGATCTTTGTTGAACTTCATCCTGAAGTGTCGTTGCACTGTTATGACTGACTGATTCAGTGAAATTACCGACCCAGCTAACTTAAAATACAGCTATTGTTGATAGAGATCTGATACATAATCGGCATCACAGAAGCTTTCAATTTGTTGCTTCATATTAGGTCATCTAAATACACTATCCAGTGGCAAATTTTTAATCCCTTCAGCACTCAGTCTAAGAAACACTAGAATGTTGCTGGTGCATTCTTTAAAACGAATGACACTCTTCTACACTGAGAATGTTCCCAAGGTACTGGAAACACAGTCTTTAATCTATCCTCTGGATCAACTCCAAATGATGGTATCTACTCCTCAAGTCCGTCATCTAGAAATAACGGCACTGCCCACGATTATCTACATCTACATGACTAGTCTGCAATTCACATTTAAGTGCTTGGCAGAGGGTTCATCGAACCACAATCATACTATCTCTCTACCATTCCACTCCCGAACAGCGCGTGGGAAAAACGAACACCTAAACCTTTCTGTTCGAGCTCTGATTTCTCTTATTTTATTTTGATGATCATTCCTACCTATGTAGGTTGGGCTCAACAAAATATTTTCGCATTCGGAAGAGAGAGTTGGTGACTGAAATTTCGTAAATAGATCTTGCTGCGATGAAAAACGTCTTTGCTTTAATGGCTTCCATCCCAACTCGCGTATCATATCTGCCACACTCTCTCCCCTATTACGTGATAATATAAAACGAGCTGCCCTTTTTTGCACCCTTTCGATGTCCTCCGTCAATCCCACCCGGTAAGGATCCCACACCGCGCAGCAATATTCTAACAGAGGACGAACGACTGTAGTGTAAGCTGTCTCTTTAGTGGACTTGTTGCATCTTCTAAGTGTCCTGCCAATGAAACGCAACCTTTGGCTCGCCTTCCCCACAATATTATCTATGTGGTCTTTCCAACTGAAGTTGTTCGTAATTTTAACACCCAGGTACTTAGTTGAATTGACAGCCTTGAGAATTGTACTATTTATCGAGTAATCGAATTCCAACGGATTTCTTTTTGAGCTCATGTGGATCACCTCACACTTTTCGATATTTAGCGTCAACTGCCACCTGTCACACCATACAGCAATCTTTTCTAAATCGCTTTGCAACTGATACTGGTCTTTGGATGACCTTAGTGGACGGTAAGTTACAGCATCATCTGCGAACAACCGAAGAGAACTGCTCAGATTGTCACCCAGGTCACTTATATAGATCAGGAACAGCAGAGGTCCCAGGACACTTCCCTGGGGAACACGTGATATCACTTCAGTTTTACTCGATGATTTGCCGTCTATTACTACGAACTGCGACCTTCCTGACAAGAAATCACGAATCCAGTCGCACAACTGAGACGATACCCCATAGGCGCGCAGCTTGATTAGAAGTCGCTTGTGAGGAACAGTGTCAAAAGCTTTCCGGAAATCTAGAAATACGGAATCAACCTGAGATCCCCTGTCGATAGCGGCCATTACTTCGTGCGAATAAAGAGCTAGCTGCGTTGCACAAGAACAATGTTTTCTGAAACCATGCTGATTACGTATCAATAGATCATTCCCTTCGAGGTGATTCATAGTGTTTGAATACAGTTTATGCTCCAAAACCCTACTCCAAACCGACGTCAATGATATAGGTCTGTAGTTCGATGGATTACTCCTACTACCCTTCTTAAACAATGGTGCAACTTGCGCAATTTTCCAATCTGTATGTACAGATCTATCAGTGAGTGAGCGGTTGTATATGATTGCTAAGTAATCTGAAAGGAACCTAATCAGTATACCATCTGGACCTGAAGACTTGCCCGTATCAAGCGATTTGAGTTGCTTTGCAACCCCTAAGGTATCTACTTTTAAGAAACTCATGCTAGCAGCTGTTCTTGTTTCTAATTCTGGAATATTCCATTTGTTTTCCCTGGTGAAGGAATTTCGGAAAACTGCGTTCAAGGACTCCGTTTTAGCGGCACAGTCGTCGGTAACAGTACCATCAGCACTGCGCAGCGAAGGTATTGACTGCGTCTTGCCGCTTGTGTACTTCACATACGACCAGAATTTCTTCGGATTTTCTACCGAATTTTGAGACAATGGTTCGTTGTGGAACCTATTAAAGGCATCTCAATGGTTTCTGTGATGTGTGGACTGAAGTAAGCACATGTTGTTGTCTTATTGTTGCAGTAAGTGACAGTAGCTGCAGCAGCCTTACTTGAACTGTTTGTAGACTTTCTTTGTACAACCACCCTTCCCTCCCGCCTATGGGCTACTACTCTCCTCTATTATGCCATCAGCTACTACTGATTTATATGCTCTTCTAAAATCAGTTGCAGATACCTTGGTATTCTTCCCCTCAGATGCTTAACTTTCTCATACAATGCAGTCTCAGCAGCATCCTGTGCCGTTTCATAGCTTACACCTTTGTGCAACAATCTTCCTCTTCTGGGATTGCTAACATTGCCACTAATGTTCCCTTTAACAACTCAGCCTACTCAGTGCCAAAATTGTCCACGTTGATGGGTATTAGCTTGCTGCCATCTTTTTCTGTACACATCCAATACTTTATCTTAATAAACAACATGCCATATCCAACACATCACTATCCTCCTCTGTTTCCACTACACACAATGTACGGACTGCTAAGTCAGGCTCCACACTCATCCACAGCAACTTTTCAGTGCCATTTGATTAAGCCTTAATGTCACTGATCGTGGTTTAACAGGATTTCCTTGTTCAACAGATGCTCCTCGCAACAGTCACCCTTGGCAACAGCTTTCCATAGGTGGATGTCTTCCCACTAAGTTCCACCACACACAGTTGGAGGTCAATTATGGCACCATGCTGATGGAGAAAGTCGAACCCTAGGATCGTGCTGTAGCCCTCGCTTACATGAGACAATGCTTCTACACACTGCCTCGATGTGGTTGCCTCCAATTGAAAACTCACCATTACCAAGCCCAGTGGCCATATATCATTATCATCCACCTCACGCAAATTATAATATGGTTAGTCCTATTGCCTCCTACCCAGTAAATCTCTCGAGGCCACTGAAACGTGCATTTCTATGTCCAACAGAAGCATATGCTTTTTACCATCTATTACACCCACTATGGCATGTTCTGCATCTTCAGTCATATTTACTGCATTTCTTTTTGCTAGGAAGGCTGTATGGCAGTTCTTGGGTCCCAATTTCAGTTTAATGGGTGCTTATTAACACCCACACACCACCCCTGCTAATATTACCATAATACTGCCAATTGTTCATACCACCCATATTGTTCTGTTGTTAGCAGCATTACCTCTGGGTATGCCCCATACGCCCAAAATTAAAATATCTTATATTCAGAGCAATCACTTTCATTGATCTTTTACCTTGGTTGCAACATCAATATCCTCAAATTCCATTGCTAACCTAACTGGTGCATGGAGATTACTAGGTGGACCAGTGTGCGTCATCCTAGAGATTTGTGGTGCTAAGCATGCCAGGAAAGCATAGTGTGCCCTTTGCTCAGCTTCCTGTACCACCACCTGATTTGCCTCATCACTTTTCATTAATTCATACATATACACATTAAATTTCCTTTTCCTGTGTGCCAAATTCTGTGTGGCTTCATTGGGCCTCTTAGCAGTTATATTTAACTGCTCAGGAAAAAACTGCACACAGTTCTGCTTCTTATCTTTGCATCAATCCTTGACTGCGTTGCTCAGAAGCGTCCCCCTTGTCTAGTGACTCCATGCATTGTACAAAGGATTTCGCTTCTCTTAAAAGGCACAATTTTGTTATTTTGCAGCAGTACTCATCCAGTGAACCCCCTATTTCAGCCAATGACAAATGATCCCTCCTCAAATAACACATCAGATGACCTACTGGAAAAGGGAATAGCAAGGTTTGCAACTACTAGATGTACTTCTAGACTCGGACATTTCAACAACCACAACTCCTTATCCTTCTGTGCTAGCTTTTTGTTCACAAATGTTTTGTCTGCTCTCAACTGCGCTGCCTCATTCACTAATGATTGTATAGCTGCCTGATCGATGTGTGCCTGGTTCTGCAATTGCATTATGCTTACTCATGCTCATGAATTCCATAATGGCCACCCAACAGTAAAAAGAACAGAAGACGCTTTAGTTCATAACACTACCACAGTTATTTCTTATGGCTAGTCACGAGTTAATCATCGACTCCCCATATTGCGTAACCATGTGGCCAAAATGACGACGCATAAAACAAACTACTGCCACAGATTTGGCACCATGGGCAGAGTGCCCAAGTAAATTTCACTGTGCACATTGCACAGGCTCCAGTCACAGATCCTTAAAATTCCCTTCACTTTGTGACAACCAAGGTTCCTCCAGCCTCACAAACATAACTTTGCAGTTATGATGGCTCGTAACTCTTGACCCCACGATCGTCACAAGAGCACAAACAGAGTTTCACTCACCCGTAAACAAAGGTTCTGTTGGCTTCAGTTCAAATATCACACTGCTGGGATGTAGTACAATCTCTTCTGTCCATTGGTGGTGACGTCAGCTCTGCTGACAACTCTCTGTAGGTGGAGTGCCAGACCTGTGGGTCCCAGTGACAGACTGGTAATTGAGAGAAATACTTTATTATACTTCAGTTACAGAACTTGTCATTGTCAGTGTGAGACGGACATGCCCCACTCCAGCACTGTGGGCCGGCAGTGGCCAGCAGATGGCTGGCTTCTGCCCCATGCAAAGAAGTACATCAGAGTCTTGCTGTGCTGACACCTGTCTGGTAGCAACCCAGCAGCCCATCAGTTGACGAAGGCCATGACTCAGCAGTCCTCTCCTTCTTGTGCTGCTACTGCTTTCCACTTTTGAACACCCATGCTTAGGTGATTCAGGCCTGGCTCACATTCGCGAAGTCGGTGAGGGAAGACTGCTGTGCACAAGACATGACCCGCTGCCGCCTTGGCAGGACTCTGGCCGCGACAGGTGCGAAAGGCAAGTCAGCAGTGCTGTGACACTTATCTCCCATACAGTGGACTTTGTGCGAAAGGCAACTGATGCGGCACAGTCTCAAAACCATTGGTGAAGCTGGCAGTGCCCAGTTCCATCACCTACTGTAGCCCTGGCATCGTGATAGTGCTGCTGGACTTAGAATGAATCTGCCTCAAAATTCTTGGTTAGTTATACTGCTCTGTGGTGTCATGTAGCTCATAATGTGGTTCTTGTTCTGGTGTGGTGGCACATTACTGCTCACACTGTCTATTACTGGTGCACAGTGCAGATTCCACTGAGCTGGGCTGGGCTCATCTCACAATCACATTGCATACATGTTGCTGTAACCTGTGTGTCACCACATTGCATTTACCAGATAGCTAAAAGTTTTGCATGGAACTAGGTAGCTATGTTTCACATTTAATTTTATATACCCTAGATTTTTATAGTGAAATGTGTACTACAGTTGATGAGAAAATAACAGCTATCAATAAAACCATAAACTTCCAATCATTGTAGATGGGCCATACCAGTCAACTTATCAAAATTAGATAGTGATTATCCACAAAAAAAACCATCTGGTCCATTCAGCTAGTTCGGCACAAAAAAATCATAAACATTAATTTTTATTAACAAAAATAAAATGGCACCATATTAAACACAGGCAAAGTATAACTAAAGAGGTAAAGTGATGACAAATTATGCCACACAAGTATAGTGATCGTGATTCATCAGTTTCTGAACAGATAATTCATTATAGATATGGAAATTCACAAATAATTTCTGGTATCATAATCTATTGGATATTGACTCAAATCATTCCTTTAAGAGATTATTAAGTCTACTTGGTTATGAATGAAATTCACATACACCCTGTTGCCAGGAACACAGATTGTCGAAACTATTTATTCCATGATAGTTGCATGAGAGGCCAGCCATGAAAATGGCAAACTATTTACGATGTCACCAAAGAAAAAACATTTGTTTCCAACAATTTACGTAAGTTTCAGCTCTTTGGATTTCTTAACACTTGTAAGAATGTCTTAGCTTGTCTGATTGTCTCAAGAGTTATTTCATGCCTGTTTTAATTTTACTATATTAAAGCTGAAATTTCAGCTTGTAAGACAATAAGTTTTAGCACTTTCTGGTTAATATAGTTTCTTACTGTGTGTTCTTTCTAGTATATAGTACATAGTTATAATTCTTAAGTGATTCACTATTTGGAACTTCTCTTCTGTAGGAACTGTGGACAGTCTATACTTCAGTGAAGTCAGAAAGTGGAAAAGGTGCCCGTATGCCACCGCTGGAGGTGTGTGTTGTGTGTGGACAGGTTATCGCCACAGATGATGCACGACAGCACAAGGCAGCACACCACCTGGATAACCAGTTTCCAGCTCTCGGCACTCATAAGCCTGGGACAGTAGCTGCTCCATCGACGACTCCTACCTGGGTTCGGAGGCAATAGCCATTTGTAGCGTTGTCTGTTATAATGGATTGTAGAGAGTACAGTTGACTGATGTTATGCTCAAATTTCCCATCTGCCCATGTCCTTCAAAAGGTTTGTTACCACAAGTGATTTGTCTGATTCACATGATACTTCGGTTGGCACTACAGTAAGGACTGCAAGTGATTCTTGAGGACTGTGGTACTTTCTTTGCTGTGCAGCACCAGAATTTGTATTTGAAATATCTGTTGGGTAATTAAGTCCAAATGCAATGGGTCCATCATCTGATATTAATGCCATTTTTCTTCTGTTTGCTACACAATATCTGTGTAAAGTGAATGTGTATTGGTAAGTTCAGGCATATTTATTGTCTTTTTTTGTTATTTTTCTGGGAATTTTTCTAGAAATACAAAACCTTGCCATTTAATGTAATATTGTATCCAAGAGCAGTCGTAACAGATAAATGTGTGATACATCAGTGAAAAATAAAACTTTTTTATATTAATAGCCCTATTTTTAGACATGAACTGTAAGAAGTCACATGTGTTGCTTCAGTTCACATTACAAAGAAACTAAACAAAATGTGTGCAAGTAGTGAAGTTTGTTCAATATCACGACCCTCTCCGAAAAATATTTTCAACGACTGGAAGTGTGGAGTATACCAATTATTTAGTTTTACCTCTTAGTGACATTTTGGAAACTGCTATTGTCAGTGGTTAAGTTTTTAGTTTTTCTCTGCATTCCTGTTTTCAAACATGAGAAGTATCAGAATTTCCTTTCATTCCTTATTATTTTCATTACTTTTACAAACAGTCTAGTGTGTGAGAAAGGATTTAAGGGAGAGGAGACTATAAAGTAAACAAACGAACATTCTGATTTATGAAATGCTATAAGAGATTTGTACAACGCTACTTCTATTTCTTGGGTTAGCTGTTAAGATGTTTTTTTGTTTTATGTTTTACTGGTACTCTAGCACCAACTGACCGTACTGAGATTTGACTATATTCCTTAAGATTACATTTATTGTGTAACAGAAAGTTGTGCTGTAAAAGCATCATTCTTCAATAATTGCTGTGTGTGTGTGTGTGTGTGTGTGTGTGTGTGTGTGTGTGTGTGTGTGTGTGGGCGCGCGCGCGCAGGGGAGGGGATTTCAGTTGGAGAGCTCCCCACCTCCTGTTCAGACATAGCAACAGAATGGTCACTCCACTGCTTGGTGTGAATTCTTATGTGCTTCATTACTCCAAGTGGTATTTTAATTAATGCTGATTAACCATTGGACATTTGTTTCAACCTGTGGATAACAAAGCAAATATTCTGAGCTGCAGCTGTTCAAATGTACTACACTTGTCTCTCAAGAGCACTGTGGCAGATGAAATGAAAGAAGGTATTTTATCACTATGTGCCTAAATTGTTCATTGTACCATTTCAGCCAAAGTTTAGGCTACTGCTGATTTGCCATTGTTGGAGAATGAATGAGGGCTTTGTCTTGTAATGTATTTCTACTGTTGTTTATACTATATGTAAATATATACATAAATAATTGTTGCATAACATTTGTTCTAAAAGAAATTATTTTAAACCTGATTTATTTATTAAATAAAAGTAATATTTCTGTAATTGTCACTTGCTTATTCTTACTCTCTGTTTCTCTCAAATGAATTTACACGTGTGTTGCCAAAGAATCCCACACCCCTCTTGATATGAACTGCACCACACAGGGATAACGGACTACAAATGGAAGCTAGTGCCGCAACTAACCATGGAGCTAGTCATTGATCAAATGTGGTGCTGCCAATGCCGTCTTCCGTGTCATTCGTCTTAAGAGTCATCAGGAACATGGGTAATCATCATCATGTTGTAGCTAAAGTATAATTTGTCAAAGAGGGGCACCTACTAGTCAGCTTGCCGCTGCTTGTTTTTGTGGCTCACTCTAGAAGTGTTGGAAACATTGGGTTCCACTGCTCCACTGAACGTTGCTTAACAACCTACCCTCTGTTTCATGTAAGTGATTATAATTTCTTGAGCAACGTTTTAGAAATGGTAGCACTACTACACACATACTTTACTCTCCAACCAGTCTCAAGTGTAAGACCAGGTAGGAGCTCTTTAGTCATACCATTTCTGCAGTCTGTGGATCGTTTGTAATGCACTACATTGAAGTGTATTGTGGGTCTTTAACCATTTGAGGAATGAAATAAAGCAACTGTTGTGGTTGTAATTTTCCAGAAAAACGGGCATTAATACTTGAGCCCTTAGTTCAGAGGTCACTACTCAAAGATCACATGAGCTACAATGTTCCTAGTGTAATAATCAGGAGATCTTAATTTGATGTGCCTCTCCTAAAAATCAAAAACTTAAAAGTTTTACACTTTTCAGGTGTTCAATTTTTTGCAAATATTAGTATATGTCATCTAGGAATAGATCTTGGAAGACTAGATTCTACCATTTTCTTGGAGTTGGTTGTATGGGGGAAGGAGAGATATGGTACCTTCACAAAGAATACTGTTTAAATCAAATAGCTGGATAAGGACTGCAGAGAAAGGTAAATACACCAAAGTAGCATAACAGAATCCATAAAAATGAATAATAAGAAACCATGGAAAAGATGTCAATGGCTAATGGCTTTCATCTTTTCCATATACATAAGATTAAAACAAAGTACCATGCCTCCTCACATCACAATGTTTTCCTCCTGCGCAAACTCCCAAAATCTCTGCAGTTTCTTCGTCCAGTTGACAGCAAGACATGTCAGGCAAACTTTCATATTTTATTACTTGACCATGTCATTTGTGGCATAAATACTTAATGAAAGTTTTTAATACCTTGCAACCTACTTACAGTATTATATTCATCGTATTATGATTTCATTAACTGCCTGTGCATAATTCTTAACTGCCTATTCTCTATGGTCCCTTTTCATTAGTCTTCTATGCTGTAATTCATGACTATTTAATCATTAATTTTTAATGAGCTTCATCCCCATAATACTTTGAAATCCTGAGCCCATTTATGGCTGATTGTCTCCTTCAGTGGAATCATGAGCTATATTTATACATTTTTCATTCATAATGAAAATATGTGGCGATGTCCTTGTTAAATTATTACGGATTGGAACACACACTGGAAAACAATTCAGAACTCAACAACTATGTAATGAAATTGTTTCACATTAGGTTACTAGAGTATTTCATTTCAATACACATGAAGTCAGCAGTAGAGTAGCAATATAACCAGTCCCTCATCAGCAAGACAGGAAAATTTTGGAGAGGGAGTGATATCTTTTTGAAAGAAAAATGCAATCCTCGACTGCAAGAAAAATGGAATGTTACTTGTAAACTTATTGTGCAATATCTACTGGAAATTGCTTGTTTTTACTGTTAAAATACTGTAGGTCATCCACTGTAGTGAGACAGGGGTGGAAAAACTGGGATGTACCGTGGAAACAAAACTGAGTTCTGTCGACGAAAGATTAGTGTGTACAGCATACGATTTGTGTTCTTGCTCTATGATGCAGCAGCACATTTGCAGGTATCCTAATCTGGGGTCAGTTGCCTGAAAGTCAGTGTGGCACACAGGTATTAATTCACTTTCTACTGCAGGTACCTCTGTGAATAAATTTAAAAAGTATCTTGCTGTTAATTTTGAAACGTCCAGCCGCTGTCCACTCTTCCCATTCAAACCCACATTATTACAAGTCCAGTAGGACATGTGAAGCACTTTGAAAAACTGAGTACTGTTCAGTATGGGTGAATGACTGAATTACTTTGTTTACACGCAACACAGCTTGGAGTATACGAATTTTGGAAACTAATTTTATGTATTAGGTTTGATTCAATTTTGTTAGGTTAATCAAATATCAGGTTCCAAGTGTCAGTTATGTTACACAAATAGTATCTGTCGGTAATCAGTTTTTATGATTTAGTCAGCAAACAGAAATCAGGTTATCAGCAGTCACTTTGTAATAAATCGGCCTATTTGTGTGTGTGTGTGTGTGTGTGTGTGTGTGTGTGTGTGTGTGTGTGTGTGTGTTGCTTTTTCAAACCCCACGATTAATTTTAACCAAATTTGGTACACAAACAGCAAGCATTGAGTATCAGCATGTGGATTTTATAACCTTCTAGCACCAATAAGTGGAAATGTGGCAAAAATTTGTGCCTTCAGGCCCTGCTATATAGCCTGTTTTGCATGATTGGCATGTTGTGTGGTTATAGTATTGGCCTGCTTTATTGGTGTGCTTTGCAGAACAGCCTACACATGAGGGGCAAGAAGTGGTTGTCCAGCCCCTGATGTGGAGGCTGCCCTGAGAAACTTGACTGTTGTGGGAGTAATATCTCCCTACTTTATCAAACTATTTTGTGGGGACTAGACATGAGGATGAGCACAGATAGATGAAGGCTGAAATAAACAGAGGAGGAAATGGTCAGAGAGAGAGGAGACTCGGGTGAATGGATAGGGGGAAGGTGGCAGGAGGGGATGTAATCTGTAGCGATGTGTGGGTTCAGAAGGCAGAGGATGAGAGATACAACAACAACAACAGTTACGCGAAAACCTTTTACTTAAGTAAATGAGTTGGCGAACACACTTGCAGTGAGATCCAGTGTGTCTGAATGCTTAGCCAAGCCAATTATACTGTAATCTCTGATAGAGGCTGCGTATTTGCAGGTGTTAACACAAAGCTGAAGGGAACCTCTTATCATCTTCGATAGTGGCATTGGTTGCAGCGGCGTAGGAGGGTGTGTCCACAGGACAGTCATCGGTTGACAGCTGCATTTGCTATGTGGCTGCCTTATAGCTGTACTGCAAATGTTTAGTGCCAACCTTTGAATTACAAATAGACAAGCATGTTTTGGTGTTTATGGTGAACGCCTACACATTCCATCCCCTCAAACCTCCTCACCGTCATTGGTTTCTGGCTTTGCTGGTAATGGGGGGGGGGGGGGGGGAGGGGGGGGAAGAGGAGTCTTGACACAGGTGTCACTGAGGAGGCAGGAGCCGGAACCATGGTCATTTAGGAACACCGGCCAAAAATCCAGTCACAGGATGTACACCATTCATCTAGACACGGAGCATCATTCTGGAATTGGCAATGACACAACGGCAACTGTAGGTCCTTGTAAGCATGCAAAAAATTGGCAATACAGGGAGAACCAGATCTCCACACCACTTTGTGGTGGTGATGTTGGCAATGGTGCGTCTGTCTTTGTGTTCCCTGTCCAATGCATGCAGTGCTGGACCTGAGGGAGGTGAGGGCAACTGAGACTGCAAGATTGTGCAGGGCTCCTTCTCTGAAACCAAGAAATCTGCAGCAGGATTACACGGTTTACAGGAGTGTAGCTGATTCTGATGCCATCTGTGCAGCCCAGGCGACTCTGTACGAGATAGTGTGTGGCCCAAGACTTGAGTGATGATACCCCATTTGCAGCATCTGTTTCTGCCAAAGACATGATCATTAATGTTAAATATAATGTGTTGGGGATGAAGAGCTGACTGCAGCAGTGTTCTGTGTCTGCGTCCATGCAATAATTCAGCAGGTGACTTGCCATTGAGTGGCCAGGTATGGTATCAAGGCAGAAAATCACCAGAGCGTGCTCCCATGAGTAGGGGGATGTAATTTGTCCATTTGTTGCTTAAGTGTTTGGCTTTGCCATGATATTGAGGATGGAACAGTGCACTTGTCAGACGATTGTTGCCATTGGTATTAAAAAATTGCTTGAAGTATGTCAATGTAACAGGGTGTATGCGATCCGGGAAAAACCCGGGAATTTTTCCATCCCGTAGAAAACCTGGAAATTGTTTAGAATTCCTGGAATTTTTCATTGTTTTACTTTTCAGTTAAATTTTTTTTTATTTTGACTGGTAAGAACCAATACTCTTACGAAGGATATTATTGTATCCCGCTATTGCAGAATGATACTGCAGCAACAAAACATGAACGGGAGAGAAAAAAAAAAGAAAATAAAACTTAAGTTGCAAAGGAAATGCGCCGTATACAACAACAACAAAATAGTGCTCATACAAGCGTCTGCCAACAGTAACGTGTGTCAAAGGCTTTAGGAACACTGTGCAATGCTTTAGAACTACATATGGCATCCGATGAGCCCGACGTGAAAACTGTTTAAATTAGATTCGTTTGAGCAGTTGTGGGCGGGCTCTTGCTCATGCGCAGTTGAGTCGCGTATGAGTAATACCTTCTCCCGCTTCTGGTTACAGAAGTGTGGCTGGGCGCCACTACTTAATATTGCGCCGGTTCGGAAATATCCTAGATCCGAGGCTGATGCACAGAGCAGTCAGAGTTGTGGTGGAGAGCTGGGTCGTCTCCAAGTGATTTTGTTGTTTCCTCTTCGTTTATTGCTCTCACCTTAAATGATCACAAAACGGATTTTTGTGGCCGGGAGCTATCAAATGAATTAAAACACATTCGCATAATTACGACAGGCTAAAATATGTTATTAGTTTCAGATTTCATTTCCACCTTTCTGACAGTCAAGCATTGATGACCTTACAGAACAATGAAGTTATTTTTGCTGGTTTGCTAAAGAGATTTGGCTTTTATTAATTCCTTCTACTGACGCAGTCAATTTATTTGAAAGGAAGTGTTTAATTTCACACTATTGGCTAGTTTCAACTGTGCGCTGCATTTCGAGTGCACATATGGCATTATGCTATTATAAAGAACCAAACATGAGTACTGGTAGTCCAAGAAAATTTACGTATGGATGTGCATTTTAAGCCGAATTATGCACTTTAGTATGGTTCGCGAAATCCCGACGCTCTTGAAGTATCCTTTGATGTCTTGTTTCTTTTATGACATAATGTAAGATCTTTTAATGTCTTACACGTACGAACATATGGGCTACCTGCGTCATCGTAGCTGCGCAAGCGCGGTGACGCCAGTTATCTGGCGCTTTCTTGCAATCGTAGCTGCGCAAGCGCGGTGACGCCAGTTATCTGGCGCTTTCTTGCAACTGTTGAAACGAACCTATTTGTAACAGGTCGCGGGAAAATATTGCGAATGGTGGTTTGCAAAGCGTTACATTCAAAGCAGGTTTCCTTTTACGCATGATGAATTATGTGCGAGAATGTACGATGAATTTCTTAAATCGCAAAGCGTTTGACTCTCATTTAAAAATCAACTCTTTGAGGACGATCATTTAGAAGTATTTCAAGCCCAGAAGATGAGACATTTGCGTCGTTATTAAAAATTTTACTGGCACATTTGTGTGTGTGTGTATCTTAAAGTACAACAAGCGCAAAAAAGATCAACATATGTGGAAGCTTAGCTTCTCTTCCAACTTATTAATTTTCGAGACCAATATTATATGTGAATGCTATGTATATTAATTTAAGCCATTAACTTTTCTTATTTGTGTATTCGCGCTACTTAAGAGTGATCTTGCTATTGGCTGACTACATCACGTCTCCTATTGCTGTCATCAGCTGGCGAGATCACGTGAATGAGCTATGACGTTTACAAAATGCGCATCACAATATCTCAATTTCGATGCTTCGGAAATTGACATGCGTTATTTGGTGGAATTCAAATTTATACCTTCGTAATTCATCTTAGAAGAAAGATTAAGAAAAGGCAAACCTACGTTTCTAGCATTTGTAGACTTAGAGAAAGCTTTTGACAACGTTAACTGGAGTACTCTCTTTCAAATTCTGAAGGTGGCAGGGGTAAAATACAGGGAGCGAAAGGCTATTTACAATTTGTACAGAAACCAGATGGCAGTTATAAGAGTCGAGGGACATGAAAGGGAAGCAGTGGTTGGGAAAGGAGTGAGACAGGGTTGTAGCCTCTCCCCGATGTTATTCAATCTGTATATTGAGCAAGCAGTAAAGGAAACAAAGGAAAAATTCGGAGTAGGTATTAAAATTCATGGAGAAGAAGTAAAAACTTTGAGGTTCGCCGATGACATTGTAATTCTGTCAGAGACAGCAAAGGACTTGGAAGAGCAGTTGAACGGAATGGACAGTGTCTTGAAAGGAGGATATAAGATGAACATAAACAAAAGCAAAACGAGGATAATGGAATGTAGTCAAATTAAATCGGGTGATGCTGATGGGATTAGATTAGGAAATGAGACACTTAAAGTAGTAAAGGAGTTTTGTTATTTAGGGAGTAAAATAACTGATGATGGTCGAAGTAGAGAGGATATAAAATGTAGACTGGCAATGGCAAGGAAATCGTTTCTGAAGAAGAGAAATTTGTTAACATCGAGTATAGATTTAAGTGTCAGGAAGTCGCTTCTGAAAGTATTTGTATGGAGTGTAGCCATGTATGGAAGTGAAACATGGACGATAACCAGTTTGGACAAGAAGAGAATAGAAGCTTTCGAAATGTGGTGCTACAGAAGAATGCTGAGGATAAGGTGGGTAAATCACGTAACTAATGAGGAGGTATTGAATAGGATTGGGGAGAAGAGAAATTTGTGGCACAACTTGACTAGAAGAAGGGATCGGTTGGTAGGACATGTTTTGAGGCATCAAGGGATCACAAATTTAGCATTGGAGGGCAGCGTGGAGGGTAAAAATCGTAGAGGGAGACCAAGAGATGAATACACTAAACAAATTCAGAAGGATGTAGGTTGCAGTAAGTACTGGGAGATGAAGGAGCTTGCACAGGATAGATTAGCATGGAGAGCTGCATCAAACCAGTCTCAGGACTGAGGACCACAACAACAATTCGAAAATATGCAGCGTACACGTTGCTGCACATCAAAGGTCTTTAAAATCGTGTTTTTGCCCCCTGAGTTTCGTTTTCTAAAGTGCCGGTAAATTATACATCGGTATATAAAACCATTACCATTCAAAGGATTGATGACTTACAGTGCCGAGGAAGAGTATACTGTCACTTAACCATTTCAGGGGCAAAATAAAAAAAATTAAATTTTAATTTTTCCTTGTTTTTATTGTATTAATTTTCATACAGTGTGACAGAAAAATGTAAAAATTAAATGAAATATACATAAACTGAACACAGGGTGGTTTCAAATGGAGCCACTGCCCGCTAAATGTAATCACTTTTGAAGATACAGTAAAAAGCAATTCCTTTCTGCAGATAAGCATAAGGCTACCTGGCAGTGACTACATGTCCATCTGCTTCTGTGAGATTCTTTCTTTGTGCTGCAGTGCACACAGCGCCTTGAGGTTCCATGTTTTGGCAGATGTTTTGCTTCCGATATACGTTTCTCATGGGGAACAAGAGCTTTGAATTTTTTTGCAGATGGTTCTGATCCACCTTCGTGATTTCCTGTCTATTGCATAAAAACTGTTCATCATATCTGCCTTATCCACACGTCCCATATTTGCATTATATGATTTCACTATTTTTGGGCAAGGTACCTTTGTGATTTTTCTATCCTTTTCTTTACAGCTGACTTCTTCAACACATACAGGCGAATCAATTGTAGACACCACCATGACTACACATTTGTCTTTCCATTTGATGCAGGCAATGCCATCAGAACGAACTGACCAGTCAAACTCTCCTCTTTGCAGCTCTTTGTCTGTTTTTAGCGTAGGAAGTCCTTTTCTGTGTGATCTAATTGTTCCACAGGCAAAAAGTCAGTCATCTTTTAGCTTCTGTAAAAGTGAGACACATTTCTCCCACAATTCTCTCTCCTAAGGATTTTTCCACTATGCCTTCAAATTTTCTAGTATATATCTGAAAATCACAAATTTATCCAAGCTTATCAGCTCTGACCCAGATTTTGTATCCCTCTTGATGGGCTTTTGGGGCATATATTGTTTGAATGCAATTCGTCCTTTAAACTTCACCATGAATTCATCTATAGCTTGCTCCATAGTAGGTGCATAGAATTCTTTGAAATTTATCGGTATCTGATTGATTAGTGGACGGATTTTACATAATTTGTCATAATTTCTGCTCTCCCTTGAAGGCATAACAGCATTGTCATTGATGTGAAAATGTGTCAGAATCCAGCTGAACCTTTTTACCGACATTAGTGAGGAAATGTACTCATCTCGAAGTTCCTTATCGGACGACCAGCAATCACGATAATAACAAGGTTTCTTAATTCCCATTAGAATGTTTATAGCCAAACATTCTTTAAGTTCTACTTTAGAAAGAGGCCTGAAATTGCCACCTTTCTGTGTTGCGTACAGGTTAGACTGGAAAACTATGTGTTCTAACATAGTGTCACAAAACAGACAAAAAAAAATCTACTGGTTGCATACCTTCACTGTCATTTTTAAGTTTCCCTCGTACACCAGCTTCCTCTGAAAAATTGGCGGCAAAGTTCATTGCACTGACGTCCTTTCTCCATGAAAAATTCCCAATGGAAGACAGTGGCAAATCGTTATTAGTGCTGAAACTATCATCACTGTCATTGTCAAAATGGTCCTCACTCTCACTTTCCAAAATAATTTGAGATTAAACAGGTGTTTTCATTCGCAAATCCAGATCACTGTCTTCAGCTAGCACATCACTTTCACTGTCACTGCTGGTGTCAATCTGTGAGTCTGGATCTGAAGAAAAGGCACTCCAGAATTTCCTCATCCTTTAGTCTGTGAGAATACATCACGTGAAACTGGAAGAAAAAAAAAATTAGTCACACCTACTAATGCTGCCATTACAGGAGCAGTGGTTTCAAATGGAACCACCACAACATTCACGGAAATAAATGCATTAGTTTGGTTATTATTGCAGTACATATAGTATTAATGTAAACAGAACAGTATTCTGCATTTAATACATGCATAAAAGTTATCTAATACAGAAGAATACAGTCACAATTTGAGAACAAAGACATTTGCGCACAGCGTACAAAAATGGCTATCCAACTCGCCTCACTACTTGCTAATATTTACAGATTTTGAAGCGGTTCCAGTGACAGCCACTAGAGGG
Source organism: Schistocerca americana (assembly GCF_021461395.2). NCBI lineage: Eukaryota > Metazoa > Arthropoda > Insecta > Orthoptera > Acrididae > Schistocerca > Schistocerca americana. Next base: position 446,070,737 of record NC_060120.1, read on the forward strand.
CAGCACCAACTAGGCTGCTGAATGGTGTCCCCAATTGTAGCCACTGCCCTTTTGCCACAAAATGAGAAAATTGTAGGTGGTTTCAAACGGAACCACTTCTTCTGAAAGGGTTAACACGGAAAAAGTGTATTTTCATCTGGGAGAAATTGTATTTTTAACCGGGAAAAATCCGGGAATTTTTTTTCCTTGTCCACGTATACACCCTTTGTAAGCTTTGATGGTATTTGCCAGTATGGGAGATTCCATTGGCGCTACAAATAGAAATTTGGTATAAGCCTCTGCAACAATTGGCCAACAGGTGTTCCAATATGAACTCACAAAATCAATGTCTATTCTCTGCCAAGAGGCACTGGGCTTAGGCCAAGCAAGGAAGGAACCTTTGAGGTGGAGCGCTATCATGCTCCGCACTTGCCTGACAATGTGGTTTCCACTGTTCAATTTGTGAGACCATCCCTACCAATGTTCAGTGGCATTGGGTAAGCTGCTTTGTGTGCACTATGCCCCAGTGGCCTTATGCAAAAGACAAATGACTTCCTTTTGGAGAGATTGTGGAACTATCACACGCAGTTGATCACTATACTAATGGAGCAGAATGGCACCCTAACATACAGACAAACCATGCTGAACTGCGAATTATCACTGACCCACTATATTGTGAAGAGTTTTGACAGTATGTGATGAACTGGTGCAGATATATAGAGGTTCTCAAAGTACCCTCCGCCACGCACCATTGGGTGGCTTGCGGAGTATGGACGTGGATGTAGAGAGATTAGAGCCCACACACAGGCATACCTACAATCTTTCTTTCCACGAACAATACGAGACTGGAATGTACTGCAGCAGAACTTCTAGAGAGGGTTCTGGAATCCAACAATGATTGATGAGGAAACCATCAAGAGTTTCACAGTTCTGCACATCAGTATGCAGATAATAGTCTTCGTATCTGTCAAATGCTGTATCATTGCTAACTGGTAAACGAGGGGGGGGGGGGGGGGGGCTGTGCATTCAAATGCTTGGCTGCTGGTCTGTGCAAGATTTCAACTTCATACTGATAATTTGACAATTTAAAGAGATGGGACCTGGATAAACTGACTAAACCAGAGGTTGCACAGAGTTTCAGGGAGAGCATAAGGGAACAATTGACAAGAACGGGGGAAAGAAATACAGTAGAAGAAGAATGGGTAGCTTTGAGGGATGAAGTAGTGAAGGCAGCAAAGGATCAAGTAGGTAAAAAGACGAGGGCTAATAGAAATCCTTGTGTAACAGAAAAAATATTGAATTTAATAGATGAAAATTCGGCAAATGAAGCAGGCAAAAAGGAATACAAACGTCTCAAAAATGAGATTGACAGGAAGTGCAAAATGGCTAAGCAGGGATGGCTAGAGAACAAATTTAAGGATATAGAGGCTTATCTTACTAGAGGTAAGATAGATACTGCCTACAGGAAAATTAAAGAGACCTTTGGAGAAAAGAGAACGACTTGTATGATTATCAAGAGCTCAGATGGAAACCTATTTCTTAAGCAAAGAAGGGAAAGCAGAAAGGTGGAAGGAGTATATGGAGGGTCTATACAAGGGCAATGGGAGATATGATACTGCGTGAAGAGTTTGACAGAGCACTGAAAGACCTGAGTCGAAACAAGGCCCCGGGAGTAGACAACATTCCATTAGAACTACTGACAGCCTTGGGAGAGCCAGTCCTGACAAAACTCTACCATCTGGTGAGGAAGACGTATGAGACAGGTGAAGTACCCTCAGACTTCAAGAAGAATATAATAATACCAATCCCAAAGAAAGCAGGCATTGACAGATGTGAAAATTACCGAACTATCAGTTTAATAAGTTACGGCTGCAAAATACTAACGCGAGTTCTTTACAGACGAATGGAAAAACTGGTAGAAGCCGACCTGGGGGAAGATCAGTTTGGATTCCATAGAAATATGAGGACATGTAAGGCAATACTGACCCTACGACTTATTTTAGAAGCTAGGTTAAGAAAAGGCAAACCTACGTTTCTAGCATTTGTTAGAGAAAACTTTTGACAATGTTGACTGGAATACTCTCTTTCAAATTCTGAAGGTGGCAGGAGTAAAATACAGGGAGTGAAAGGCTATTTACAATTTGTACAGAAACCAGATGGCAGTTATAAGAGTTGAGGGGCATGAAAGGGAAGCAGTTGTTGGGAAGGGAGCTAGACAGGGTTGTAGCCTATCCCTGATGTTATTCAATCTGTATATTGAGCAAGCAGTGAGGGAAACAAAAGAAAAATTCGGAGTAGGTATTAATATCCATGGAGAAGAAATAAAAACTTTGAGGTTCGCCGATGACATTGTAATTCTATCAGAGACAGCAAAAGACTTGGAAGAGCAGTTGAACGGAATGGACTGTGTCTTGAAAGGAGGATATGAGATGAACCTCAACAAAAGCAAAACGAGGATAATGGAGTGTAGTCGAATTAAGTCAGGTGATGCTGAGGGAATTAGATTAGGAAATGAGACACTTAAAGCAGTAAAGGAGTTTTGCTATTTGGGGAGCAAAATAACTGATGATGGTTGAAGTAGAGAGGATATAAAATGTAGACTGGCAATGGCAAGGGAAGCATTTCTGAAGAAGAGAAATTTGTTAACATCGAGTATAGATTTAAGTGTCAGGAAGTCGTTTCAGAAAGTATTTGTATGGAGTGTAGCCATGTATGGAAGTGAAACATGGACGATAACTAGTTTGGACAAGCAGAGAATAGAAGCTTTTGAAATGTGGTGCTACAGAAAAATGCTGAAGATTAGATGGGTAGATCACGTAACTAATGAGGAGGTACTGAATAGGATTGGGGAGAAGAGGAGTTTGTGACACAATTTGACTAGAAGAAGGGATCGGTTGGTAGGACATGCTCTGAGGCAGCAAGGGATCACAAATTTAGTATTGGAGGGCAGCGTGGAGGGTAAAAATCGTAGAAGGAGACCAAGAGATCAATACACTAAGCAGATTCAGAAGGATGTAAGTTGCAGTAGGTACAGTGAGATGAAGAAACTTGCACAGGATAGAGTAGCGTGGAGAGCTGCATCAAACCAGTCTCAGGACTGAAGACCATAACAACAACAACAATTTGACATCAAAGACCAACCTTGCAGCCTTTTGGCAGGACTGACTTGGCAGGACTGAACAGCGTCAATGGCTTGTGATCTGCCACTAAGTAAAAACATCCTTCCGTAAAGATACTGGTGAAATTTTGTCACTCCGTAGATAATGGCAAGTGCTTCCTTCTCTTACTGAGATTAATTGCATTGAACTCGGATGTAAAAGCAGTCAGCCTGTCCATTTGTCCAACTCGGTACGAAAGCACTGCACCAATCATTTACGAGGAAGTATAAACTGCTAGCACAACCGGCTTAGCTGTTTGACACTCCCAAGACCATACAATGGGAAAATTTTACATTCATAACCTGTGTAACAGAAGTGCAGTTTGTGCTGCATTTGCAATGATAAAAATGTAGTGAGTGACTTTTCATAGTACTCCTTTAAGTTCACTTAATGTTGCAAGGTGCCAGGAGGTCATGAATAGCAGTTAAATCAAACTGCGGAGGTTGGCTGCCCTGAGCATTGATTACATGGCCTAAGTACTTGATTTCCATTTGAAAAGAAAAAAAAAAACCTTGTCTGTGTTGCACTTGAGACCAGCAGCAGAGATAAATTTAAATAAACTTCTGAGTAGAGAGATGTTCCTCAGGAGAATGACCTGAAACCACAATATTGTCTACCTAATAATTTGCACATTAAGGCACTTTAGGAATCAGCTGTTAGAGATAGCACTCATAAATCGCAGGTGCTGAACTACTGTCTAAGGGTGAATACAAAAATTTTATGATACGATGTAAGTGTTGACAGCAAAAAATTTCTGGGACTGCTCATCAAACGGAATCTTCAGATAGACATATTGTTAGTCTGTTTTAGAGAAGAAACAAATTGTTCCTACCTTAACCAGTTCTGTACACCAGCCAGGAGGTATAGTAAAGATTGATGAGTGGTGTGGCCTTGTAATTAATACATGGTGCTCAGGGTTAGAAAAAACAAACTGTATTGGTTTTTTGCTCGTGAGGATGATTTCCAGGTGGATGTGAGAAGTTAACTCCAGTAGCCACAAACCAGTCTTAAAGAAGAAGGGAAAAATCAGTGAGGAAGGAACTAATCCATTTAGAATCTGCTCTTGGCAGCGGCTTGGAACTGGAGAGAGACATATTTTTTGATCACAGCTCCAACAACCCTCCATCTCACCAGTCATGTCAACCTGATTTGATTGAGAAGGTGGCTTTGTTGATGAGGATTCGGTCCACGCTGGTGTGAACTAGTTGATTTTGCTGCATCAGCTCAGTCAATGGATGGAATAAGCAAAATTTAAACAATAAAAATTACTCGAGTGCAAGTGGGGGATACCTTGTACATCTCCTCCACTCTCACTGAAATCCCACGGGGACTGTAAATCTAGGTGGTAACAATATTTTAATTTCATTTAAGAATTCAAAATTGTAATCTCATTCAACAATTCAGATCTTGGATTGCGAGTATAATAGTTAAGTCACTATGTGGTGACCACAGTTGTCGACACAAGACTGTGATGGCAGCTGCTTTAAAAGGAAGCCAAAACTGGTTTGAGGGACAGCTTTGAGAAGCACAAGCAGTTAAAACACTCAGACAACAAGGACTGGATGTAATGTAAAAATACTCAATATATATTTATAAGTGATTGATTCCTAGTATTATTAGGGGAGGTAACAGACCTGATATAGTTTGTAATGTAATGGGAGCCACATGACGTTGAAATGCCTACTCACCAGATTTCTGTCAGTCTATTTTAGAATGACGTGAGTGTACAGTGCCCAACGTCCTTATGGTGACTGGGTAACCACCAGGGTGGTACATATTGTTCGCCAATCTGACGATAAGGCAGATAGAAATCTCAGAAATGCATTTTGAAAAACGACAGTTTGTTTTAACTGTAATCAGGGAGTATGGAAGCATTGTAAGTCAAATCTATTTTGGGTTCGTTATAATCACTGATGAAGTCCTCTAAGTAACATTGTAACTATCCAATTGATCCAATAAAAGCTAAACTGAAAATATATTAATATGGAGAAGACACCAAGCCAACTGCTTCATTCTGAGCACCAACCAGAATGATGTATGAAATTAAATAGGTTTGGAAGGGAATCAAATGCATAGGTTTTCTGAGCCATTCTATGTGCCTCTCCTTGCGACTTACAAGTAAGGTTGGTGACTCTTACCAACACTTCGTCACTCCACGCAGGTAGTTTCCCTACATATTCTGTATGAAAATGTGGACATTTTTGCCTGGTTTGCCCATGAAGGTGGTAAAACAACAAACCCCTTGCAACATGAATTACAGGCTGGGGAACTCAGCAAATGGGGAAGCGATGCTAGCTGCGAAGACACTGCAGTTTGTGGACTCACATTTGCTAATGCCTCATTAAGGTGCCTTTGCAGATCTTCGTTCTCCACCCAGTGTTGCTCAAGCCTAGCTTGCATACTGATCAGCCAGAACATTATGACCATCTATGCAATAGTCATGGCATGGAAACAATGGGCCCTTGGTAGGTTACCGGAGGGAGTTGACACCACATCTGCACACACAAGTCATCTCAGAAGTGTTTGATCAGATTCAGATGTGCTCAGCCTACTCCAGCCAGCATCTGTAATGGGAGGGAAGCATGGTCTTCTGAAGTGGCTCTCACTGGTTGCTGCAGATTGCAGCAAGCCCTCACTATTGTCTGTGGTACTGATTCACGTTGTTGATTTTGGAGTGGCACAATGATTTTGCAACAATACCATAGAATCAACACCAAAAATGTTTTGACTGTCCCTTGAAGACAACACTGTGAATAAAAATGTCTGGATAACATTCTGAAAGTGTCAGGCAAGCTATAACAACCAAGAACTGGTATATCATGACCATTATAATCAGAGAGAGTTGTCTGCGAGTGCTACAATTTAGGCTTTCCTAATAGATTCATAAGTGCATCAACTCAAAACTGTCACCAAAGCTCCCGCATCGAACTGCATGCACACATTGTGATTAGCAATATGCAAAGTGTCAAAAACTTTGTTTGCTTGTCGCTGACTTGGAGAAGAGTTCTGAGACTTCTTCAGCACTGTTTTTGACACTGGCCTAGCACACAGGAACTAGCACTAGATGACTCTGAAAGTACGACATTGACCTTCATAGGCTGACATTTGGAATAAGGAACAGATTACTTGTGTGACTTTTGCTTTTGCAGACACATTGACTGTACACATCTATGCTTGCCCTAATGAAAACACTGTGTGTCATGACAGGGGCACACCTGTCACTTGTTTGATGTGATGCACTGAGAGCAAGATTTCACACCATAAGTGTCTGCATAGCATGCTGGTAGTGTTGTTTATGGCACTGCCCTGGCTGTGATTTGAAATGTGGCGTGTGAACTGGGTGCATCATCTTTTTACTATCAACCCTACTTTGCACCACAGAAATGAGAGGAGAGTCAGCTACCTCAGCACTATCATAAGAGTCCTGTGATTCAATTAATTCAAACACTTGCTTCAAAAATGGGTCCAGATACAGTAGAATTTATTCCCTGACTCTAGAGTTAAACACATTCTGGGTGATAACATCTTGAATCATGGTGTCACTGTAGTATTTGCCGCACTCACACTTAAACCTGCCATGCTTGGTCAGACCTTGTAAATAAGCTATCCAGTTTTTGTTAGTTTGATGAAGTTGTCAATGTAATCTGAAAGAGTTACAACGAGCAGCAACCATGTTCACTTGTACATCCAAATACTTTAGGGGTGGGAATATGTGAGGAAGTGAGCTTCTGTGGCAGCCTATATACTATGATGCCCCTTGTTGCCAGAAATGTGGTATTCTGCCCGTATATGGAATATGATATGCAGTGAAGTGGGTGTCAAGCTGAGCAAAGTATTCAAACCAGTCTTCTAGCTGTGGATTGAAAGTCCAGACAGGCATTGCTCATTGTGGCACTGCTTAGGGTGCTGTGAGTGACACAGACAGACTTGCTTGGAGTTGCATCAGTTATGTCATTCCTGCAGCAGTTGTTTAATTTGAGCCTACAACTGAATAACTTGGATCTGAGACAGTTCTGTGGTATATTGGTCATGATTCAATACTCAATAGACACTGAATAGCAACAAAATGGCAGCATTGGAGCTGTAAAGAAAGTATCGACTAGAATTTACAGACCAGAATAAGAAAGAAAAGCTTTGTGTGTGTACAAGAATCCATAAGAAACACATGCAATCTTTCTTCATTGCCATAGGGTTGCAAGAGAGAACTCCACTTAACGGTAGGCAAAGAAAGCACAGCCTCGGCACGAATGTTATGGTATCCTGTAGTGATGTGTGGGTTCTAAAGGCAGAAAGCAGAGAATGAGAGACAACAGTTATGTACATAACTTGATGAGTTATGGGTTCAAATGCAGTCAGATTCAAACAAAGTGTTCAGAGTGTCCTAGTCTGTAGCCAAGTCCATAATTTGTAGTCACGGACAGAGAGAGGCTGTGTAATCGCGGGCATCGATCACAATTCTGAAGGGGCCTGCTGAAAGCTTGTATTGGCCTCTTAAGCATTTCGGTAGACTGCGCCAGCCAAAGAGGGCATGTCCATAGGGTGGTCATCGGTTGGCGGCTGCTTTTGCTGTGTTGCTGGCTTCTGCAGTGGTACTAGGAATGTCCGTTGCCAGTCTATGAATTACAAATACACACACCTGGCATGGTGTCTGTGGTGAATGACTTCGCCTGGGAGGAGAAGATGAAGGACAGAGAAAGAGGGAGCAGGAGAATATGGAATAAAAAAGAGAGGCAGGAGGAGATGTACAGGGATGAAGGGACAGAGTGAGGGTGAGGAGGAGGAGGAGGAGGAGGAGGAGGAGGAGGAGAGGAACAGATGTGGGAGGAAGAAGTGGACAAAGAGACAATGGGTGGAAGAGGAGGACACACAGGACAAAAAAGTGTCTTTTTCAACCCATGACACATAGGCTGCCCTGCACAACACACATTACACTATTAATATCAGTGTGGCTTCCAAAGGCTTCACTTGCAGATGGTCATGGCTAAGAAGGGAGAGGTGGAAAAAGATAGATAGTGAGGGATGGTGGGTGGACAGAGAAAGGTTAGGATGAGGACAGACAGAAAGGAGGACATAAACAGATATATATGGTAGGTTGATGTGAACAGAAAGATGGGAGGAAGGAGGTGGACAGGAAGGAAAAGGCTAGCAGCATGCATCCATACATATATGTATGTATGTATGTATGTATGTATGTATGTACAAGATCTCTTCCCAAACCTCTGGATCAGTTGCAACCAAATTTGGCACATGAATGGCAAACTTTGAGTATCAGCTCTGTGGGGGATTTATAGCTTCCTAGCTCCAATAAGAGCCAAGATATGGGGAAAAACATGTTTTTTCAGCCCCTGCCCTCCATGGCAGGTGTGTTGTGTGGAAATAATATTGGTTTGCCTTGCCGACCTGTTTCACAGGGCAGCTTACTCATCAGGAGTTAAAAACAGTTTTACAGCCCCTGACACGTAGAGTTCACTTCATGACAGACCTGATATGGTGGTGTGGTATTGGCCTGCTTCATCGACCTGCTTTGCATGACTGCATATATGCCATGGACAAAAAACTGTTTTCAAGCCTTGACATGTAGATTGTCCTGCATGACAGGTAGGTTGGACTAGTTTTGAGTGTTTTATCAACTTCTTTTGCAGTGAGTACACATGCAGATGGACATGGCTGGGAGAAGGTTGAGAGGGATTGAGGAGGGGATTGACAGAGAGAGGGAACAGGGGGGATTGACAGAGATAGAAGGCCCTGGAGGAAATGGATAGGGGGAGAGGGGGCAGAGCAGAGGGAATGGACAGATAGTGGCGGGGGAGGGGGGGGGGAGGAGGACATGGAGAGAGGAGGAGGAGGACAGGGAGAGAGGGGCAGGAGGAGTGAAGGGGAGAAGGAGAGGAGAACAGGGAGAGTTGGGGATGAGGCAATGGAGAAAGGGGGAGGGGGAGGAGGATATGTGGAGAGGGAGGGGGCAGAGAGGTAGGGAGGAGGGGCTGTGCGCATTGTATGTTACTTACAGATATTTGGGTGAAGCCACAGAGAAAAAAGGTTTTTAAATAAAAAAAAAAAAATAATAAAAAAAAAAAACAAAGAGAAAGTTCACTTTCCTTACAGATGTCAGAGAACTGAGGAGAGGGAGGTAACATGTTTCAAAATCTTATCCACATCAATTAATGTGTAATAATCTTCTATTACACCCAGCTAAAACACATATTGTGGAATCATGAGAATACGCACTACACATCCCATTTTTCCATGTAATCTCCATCCCGTTCTATGGCCTTCCTCCAGCACAAAACAAGGGCATGTATGCCCTGTTGGTACCAATCCTTGTTCTGATGGCAGAGGGAGTGCTTCGCTGTGTGAATCACCTCCTCATCGTACTCAAAATGTCTTCCACAAATGGCATCCTTTAATGGCCCAAACAAGTGGAAGTCTGAGGAGAGTAGGTAAGGTGGGTCAGGTGTGACAGCCACAGATGGTCTCCCTGACCGCTGCAAATCATGGAGCTCCATCGAACTGCCTTCTGATGACCTCACCCTCTGTGCCCAGCAACTAACTGTACTTCTGTTGACAGTAGATGCTCCATGGACTTTGCACAAGTGTTTGTGAATGTTCCCCACAGTTTCTTTCTCTGCAACGAAAAATTCAATGATGGCGTGTTGCTTGTAACATACATTACCTACAGACATCATTTTGAAACAGTCCTGCAGCTACGTTATCTGTCGGAAGTGACAGAAAGTTGGCGTGCTCACTCAGGAGACTTCAAGTAATATATACATAACATTTTGCATTTGTAGCATTGTTTTTGGTTTAGAAAAAAAATGTGTTACATTACTTTATGGCCAAACCTCGTAACATGTCCTTGCTGTGCTGGTACTGAAAATGGCTGAAAGGAAATACAGCTCACTTGTATGGCTTAATGACCCTCTGGGATAAAATATTGCAGAGGTAAAGTAGTCCTCAGTTTTGATCTCCATGCTGAGGCTACTCAGGAAGATGTTGCGTTCATGAAAAACTAAACTGGCATTGTATGGGTCTGAGGGTGGAACATTAAATCCCTTAATCAGATAGGGATGTTAGAGAATATAAAAAAGGAAATGGATAGGCTTGTGTAAGATATGGGCGGGAATTAAGGATAATGCAGTGGCAGGTAGAACAGGCCATGTAGTCAGGTAAGTGCTGACTTAAAAATAAAAAACTAAATAGACGTAATGAAGGAGCACTTGAATGTCTAATAATGAAGACACATATAGGAATTCAGGTAAGCTACTATGAAGAGCATAGTTAATGCATTATAATAACCAAGATGGACATGAAGGCAACATCCTCCACACTAGCACAAGTTCACACTGAGGTGACAAAAGTCATGGGACAGCGATATGCACATACACACATGGCGATGGGATAGTGATACACACATATACAGATGGGGTTGTATCGTATACACAAGGTGTAAAAGGGCAGTGCATTGGCAAAACGTCATTTGCACTCATGCAATTCATATGAAAAGGTTTCCACCACGAGTATGGCTGCGCGATGCAAATTAACAGACTTTGAACACAGAATGGTAGTAGGAGCTAGACAAACGGGACATTCCATTTCCGAAATTGTCAGGGAATTCAATATTCCAAGATACACAGTGTCAAGAGTGCCACCATGGACAATGCACTGGTTCACAATCTTCACTTAAAAACCAAGAGAGTAGCAATTGCACATAGTTGTTAGTGCTAACAGACAAGTAACACTGCATGAAATAATCACAGAAATCAATGTGCAATGTATGACGAATGCATCTGTTATGACAGTGTGATGAAATTTGACATTAATGTGGTATGGCACCAGGTAACCAATGCGAGTGCCTTTCGCTAACAGCACATCACCTGCAGCACCTCTCCTTGTCTTGCGACCATATTGGTTGGCCTCTACATGGCTGCAAATTGTGGCCTGGTCAGATGAGTCCTGATTTCAGTTGGTTAGAGCTGATAGTAGGGTTCAAGTGTGTTGCATACACCATGAAGCCATTGACTTAAGTTGTCAGCAAGGCACTATGCAAGCTGGTGATGCTCCATAATGGTGTAGGATGTGTTTACGTGGATTTTACAATAAAATGGCCCTGAGCACTATGGGACTTAACATCTGAGGTCATCAGTCCCCTAGACTTAGAACTGCTTAAACCTAACTAACCTAACGACATCATGCACATCCGTGCCCAAGGCAGGATTTGAACCTGCGACCGTAGCAGCAGTGCAGTTCCAGACTGGAACGCCTAGAACCGCTCGGCCACAGTGGCCTGCTGGATTTTACAAAGTATCGATTGAAAAATAGCTGTTTTTAATACACTCACCTATAAAATTGTCATACACACCACATTATAGCTGTTGCTCAGTTCACAGTAAATATTCTTGTTTCCCACCACCAACTTCAATGCATTTGTGGACTCTTGGGAGAACATATTGTGCTGCATGTCTCAGTGCTTCTGACATTCTCTAATGAGGACAGGAGCATCCATGGTGTGACCAATCAGTCCATTTCATGTATTCACATGTACATTAAATGTATTCTATCTCTGAAACCATTTGGAACAGGGCATATGTCCATTTAAAGTTTTTTGCTTCAAATGAACATTTCTGCCATATCACTGAATGTTGACCAATCCTCCTGAGACACCCCGTACAGATGAGATATACAAAGGATGGGGGAAGTGGCAGAATTACTTCTCCACACTGTGGGTATTGATTGTCTTTGCCATTGGAGAATGCAGAAAATTCATGAAATCTTCCTAGTGCCTCTGCGAACCCTAGATGTTCTTGTGTACCCTATGGTCTAATATTCCAGTTTCAAGAATACTTCATCAAAATGAACTGTGTGATACATGTCTTGAACAGCAACAACCACACAACTATGTGTAATCTGTGCAGGGAAGTGTGAGGTTAATGTTATAAGAACAAGATGGAATTGGAATTCCTGGATTACAGTTGGAAGCAGGGGCAGCAGAACCTGGCCATATTTGTGATTCCACATGTGGAGAAAGCAACATACTATAAAATAACAAATGAAATCACATTGTAGAATTTGGTGTACAGCTGGTGGCTGAATAGTAGCAGAATAGGTGGAATGTCAAATAACGTAATGGAAACTGATTAATAATTGCTGCTTGAATAATTAAAGAAAATTAGTTGTAAAGAATAACTGAAAGAAATTGGACTGTACACATATCCTGGCTGAATTTTAATTGGTACTAAATCAACAAACCTTCAATGTCAATACATTTAAGATTAATATTCATCGCTTAAATTTATGCACTTCTTCACATTAATTCCATTGTGAGTAGCACTGCTTATGACAATGCTGATATGTGATCCCCCTCTGCTGCTCACGCAAATTCCTGTAGTCTGCTTTGGTCCTCTTGATACTGGAGTCTCGGCACAGGCAAAATGATGAACAGATGGGTGTTATTGATATAAATGTATATAAATAAACTTGGTCTTCCTAATAACTTTTATAACACTTTGTAATGTACAGTTGGAGTGCACATTTTGAAACAATACTGGCATGGCGGAGCATAGTCTTACATCTGCCTGCTACCATTTATAGAAATAAACAGGTGAAGATACAGAAATTAATCAATTGAAGAGCATATCTCTTCTCTTTTTTGTATAAAAACATTATCTCTGGCACAAAGTAATTCTTTAATTCACATGTATAAAAAGAAAAGAATGAAGAAAAAAAAGAAAAAAAGTATGATCCATTACAATTGCCCCCCACTGTGCACTGATGCCATACTGTGGTGCACAGTGTCTAAGCTTATTTCCCTTTTTTGAGAGTTGATAACCCTGGCCAGTATGGGAATAGCCTTTATTTTCAGCCATTGGAGTTATCCTGTATGGTTATCAATTTATATGGGCATGTCAGCTTCTTTTAGCACACACATACATACATAAGTTTTCTTTCATAACAAAATTCTTGCTGTAACCGCTTAGTCCCATCGTTGGCAGTTAGTATCTGCCCATTGTTAAGCTTGCAAAGCATACACGCACAGCACAATGGTCATTATCATCCCATCTTGTGCTCACATGTTTAGTATAAAGCCAGAGTGCCCATGTTTTGCATTTACAGTAGCTTTCAGAGCACATATTCGTGAAGCTCATGTTCAGCGGTGTGATCCCTTGAGAAATCTTTGATGTGGTGACAACTGGTTTCCATATCAGTGGCCCAAGGAATTTGTTTCACCTCATCGCTCTCATATATTCAGTGGGGACACCAGCAGTACGTACGACATCCATCGACAAGGTAGGTTTCTTGCCGTTCTAGAGTGCAGAAAATTCATGTTTTTATAACATTGTTGAACACAGGAGATTCATGTTTTTACAACATTGTCGAGTTCCAACAATTCATGTTACATGAAGTACTGCCATCTTTAGCTTATCACATGCACACCAATCAATACGACATGCACACTTAACACTTTGCTGCCAGGTTCCATGTGTTTTTGCACTTTGTTTTTGAGCATCTTTCAGATAAAGTTTCTATAGTGTCCTTTCCACATACTATACAAATAACAGAAAACATACAAATACAATTACAAAATATGCTTATCCTATTCATTTGCTGACATGCCATTATCATCACTTATATACATTATAGTCTGCTTGTCATTTTGTTTTAGTACATATTGTTAAATTACAATTTCATTACACTGTTTGATTCCAATTATATGAGTATTCATTTTACGCTCATTTGGTTAGACATTCTTCCACTAAAATTCATACAATAATAGATTCTATTTACCTTTATGACACAAACTGACATACATTTCATTTCAATTTACAATGACTTCATGTTGGAGCATATTTATTAATTCCAAAGAATTAAAGAAGTAAACAACTGTCGCTACAATTGATACTACATGCCACTCAGATAACTACACATGGCCTCTCCTCTCTAGCATTGTCCAAGATGGATCTATACGCCACAGGGTTGAGGAAATTCCATGGAAAGGCATTTATGTGCTCAGTTATGGCTCATTACTAGACTTAACTGTGATCCCAAGAACAAAATAGTTTGTTGTTTATAAACACAACTCAAATCTGTTGATACCAATGATATCAAATACTTATTCAGTGTTTAGTAGTGCATCTCAGTATTCATTTGTTATGTTCATTGTATAAGGGATGCAGAGTTGTATCATCAATGAGACATGTTATGTGCAATGAGAGTAAAACAGTGTTTACATAAGTAACAAATGTGCATAAAAATTTCAATGTGAATCAGGTGTTCATGGGTAGTTGACACTCACAGTAGTTAGTTTCGCCCCCTTGATTATTTGGTAGTGCTCAACCTTAGTTCAGGATTGTGATATATGACGTTTCTGCAATTGTTTTCTTTTTCACATACTTTCACACTGTAACATTCTTACGTATCATAAAATTATAACTACATGTATCTTGCAAGTAGCTTGATTGCTACTAATACCTTTTTCATATATTCAACCATGTATGCATTCATTTCAGTGTGCAGTCATCCTATCACAAAACTTGTTTAATGTCATGTGTGCATCTCTAATTACCTTATGAATCTGAAAGATAAAGTGTATTATAGGCATGGTGCAACCTCTTATTCAGTTTGGCACTTATACTGTACTCGCTTGATTACCTGCAGCAAGACTTTTCTGATCCATCGAATATTAGTGCATGTACTTTGATTCTTAAATTTGTAAATATTGTACATATACAGATATAATGCATATAGTAGCATAACTTGAGTAAATATCTCATAGTTTAGGGCCCCTTTCCATGTGTATAACCCCTCACCTTATCTTTACATGTGTGTATTGTATAGATAGTCCTTAGTTGTAGTATAAACTTACCCTTAATTTTCTATGTCCCTGTTTATGCAATAGGCTTAACAAATCCTAGTGCAGGCTGTAGCTCATAGGGTTGGTTTGGTTTGGGTGCTCCAACACTTAACAGCTGTGTCTGTCTGGCATACATGCAATTGTGGTTCATTCACGAGCTTGTTCTCCAGTGCGCATGCGCTGTGTCACTCTGATACCACTTACATCACGGTGAGTTGTGTATTGCATTGTGCCCTATCGTGCATTTCACAAGTCCATTTATTTGTTTACAACTGGGCCACATGCGAGGTGAAGCATTGTATTTAGAGTATCGTTGTATCCAGACACGTAGAATTAAAATTCTTACTTTTTACACCCACTCATCTTATCGCTTCCATATTTTACATATAAGAAAAAACACAAACAAAAACTTTCCTTATCAACTAACAACATAAATTCTGGAATGTGATTTTCCAGCGCTCTAAATCTAATACTATTGTACACATATACAACTTAGAGGGTGTACTTACCTTGATCATATCTGATAAAGCAAGTGTCGATCGAGCTCGTGCCCCAACTCTCCTCCAAGGTCACAGAAAGGGGGCCTACCATGACCTGTTCAAGTTTCCCAGCATCGCTGTGGCATCTGCCTCTTGATTAAGTGTGACTTCTACCACATGAACTGATGGTGTTTGATTGTGCCAGTTAGTATTCTATGAGACTCTCAACTGAAATTCTCTTTGCCTTTGGGTGTTATTCAGCATATGTGCATTGTTTTGCTGGCTGAATCCCACTGTCTATGGAGTATTCATCTGTTTTGTACTGTTTTGCATTTGCCAAGTGATTGGTTGATTACTGCCGATAGTTTGTGTCTGTACTTATGGTACAGGCTGGTCATATGCTACTTGCCCATTATAGTTGTTTTTGTTATATTTTTGCCTTTTTTTATATCTGCCCTTGAATTTACAGCTTTGTCCATTGCCATTGTGATTACTGTCTGGGGTAAGGTTGCCATCCATGTCGTACTACGAATCCGTTGTTTACTTGTTGGTCCATAAATCTCTGAGGTGCTGTCTGTATATTAATAGGCTTGGGTTGTACTGATCTCTCTTCATATATCAAATCTATTGAGTCCACTACAGATAGAAAGTATTCAGTGTCATGTTCCAGAATGGCAGTTAGTTTTTCCCAAATTTGGGGAGGAAGATGCGTCCTTAAAATTTTCAGCATGTCTTCTTGAGGTATCGGGTTAATCTAGTATCTAGTTTTATTCAAATATTTTACCAAATAGCCCCTTAAGCTTCCATGTTTGCTACTGAATGAAGCTGGGTTGAATACTTCACATCTTGTATGGCCTCAGACCAATATTTATCCAGAAAGGCTCTCTCAAACTGTTCATAGTAGTGGCAATGTTCCACTATGTCCTTAGCCCATAGCAGAATGTCACCCTGTGTGTATCCAACAACAAATCTAATTTTCTGGGCTTTGGTCCAGCTACGAGGTAAAACATTTTGAAGTGCTCCATTAAAGACCACAGGGTTTGTTCTTTCCCTTCAGAGGTAAATACCAGAAATTGTCGAAGCCTAAGTAATCCCTCACCTGCAAGTAATGTTGACAAACATGCTGCGCTGTCAGTGCCAAGAGTGTTTATGTTCACTTGTGGTATAGCGCATGGCAACTGCACTTGCTCGACAGTTACAGCTGCCAGCAAATGTTGCTGAATTCTGTGATCTTCACTATTTTCCTTCGACAGGCAAGCCGCATATTGTGGGTAACCAGTGAAAGTATCTAACTTCTCTAAAAGCATGGGTTTGTTTTCTGTCAAATGTTGTTTTGAAATATCAGTACTTTTAGCAATACTGCCTCATAACCTTTCCTCTGCTTCCTTTAAACCTGACTATTTTAGCTAGAAGTTGACTTTCTTTCTCCTGTAGAGATTCTTCTACAGTATCTACACACATTTTGCATTCTGACACTACCTTTTCAACAAGGCTTCAGCTTTTTCAGTTATTTCTTTTACTTCTGCACTTATCTTATCTCTCTGTTATTTTGCAAAAGTTAGCTCTAAACTTAACTGGTCTACTCTTAGACTCAACTTTTGTACTTCTGCAGATAAGTTTTTCCATAAGCTTTGCAACTCGCTGACTGCATTCATAACATTTTTTAGCAATGCATCCACTTGGGATTGCATCTCCCGAATTTGAGAATGTGCTTCACTAATGTTTTGTAACTCACCTGCAAGTTGTTCCTGATTATCATCTATGGATGATGCTTTTTTTGTTAACATATTTACATTGCAGGACGTGTCTGTAATTATTTCTTGTTTTAGTTGTTTACCTAGGTTGGTCAACTTCCCAGATAGTTCATCCAATAATTCAGTGCATATAGTTTTGCTTGCCTCACTGAACTGTTGACTAATAGTATTCCGGAAGTTGTTAAATTCCTGATTTTGGTGTGTAAACTGTTGTCCTATACCCTTAAGTTGTTGTGTTACACTTTGCTGAAATTCCTGTTATTTTGAAAAGTGTTGCATTACACTTTCCTGAAATTCCTGTTGTTTTCTAAACTGCTGTGTTACACTTTGCTGAAATCCATGATGATTTGTGAGCTGTTGCTTTACACTTTCCTGAAATTACTGTTGTTTTGTAAATTGTTGTGTTATTAGTTGCATGAGTCGTGTCAAATTGTGGGTGTCACTAGTATTTACATTGCTTTTATGAACTGTTTGCTGTTCTTGTGTTCATGATGTCATGAGCAAATAATCAAAGGAATTTTCACTGTCAAGCCCTTCAGTTTCACTATTTGAAAAAATGTTTCCCAATAAGAACTGAGAAATTATCTCATCTGGTGTCATAAAAGTGACATCATGAATAGTTATGTTGCTAGCATCATGATTTTTTGACAGTGGGACACTAACGTCATTGTTTTGGGTGCCATCAGCCAGTTCACAATTTGGTGTGTTACCTTCAACTGTTGCAAGCTCAGATTTCCGAAATCTTGGCATACTGCATTTTGCAATGTATTTTCAACAATGGACGTTTCCTTTGACTCCATTGTGAATAGTTTTAAACAAAATTATGAGCAAAATTTTTCAAAAATGAAATTTTGCCTGTATCAGTACTTTTCAACTAAAGTATATTTATCTGTGTATTTACTAATGAACCTGATTATTCTCTGACACAGTCTTATAGAATCTGATGTCTTATCTTGCACTTCAATGTTGACATTATACAAATTTTTGTCTTCTTTAGAAATGCACTTTCCACAAAGGATATTAATTGGATGGCTAAGAGATTATTTACTGCCAGAGAGACAGCACCAAGTGTGGCCATATAAGCAAGAAGCGTGACAGCTTCATACCTTTACCGCTGAAACTAGCATTTCTGGCATGTGTCATTTGTAGGCAGAATTTAGTTTTAATTTTCCCCTTTAATGTTTTTATTATTTCCAATCTCATGGATACTGTGACATATAGATTTTCGTATATATAAATATTTTCGGTGCCTACAGTGTCATGTCTTTCAGTGTCACACAAATTTTTATTTTTAAAGGGGATCACTTAAGACTGTTTCCATGGGTTCGCCCCTCAAATTTCTCCCTCATATCACAAAATTGTCGTCTGATGTAGTACAAACTGAAGAAATAAATTCCTTTTAAAGTACAGTTTCGTATATAATTTATATTCAAAACCTTACACCTGTGTCACAGAACAAATCCTACATAGAGAATACTTTACACAAGTTTAAGGGAAGAAATGCTTCCAATAATTATTACAGTATTTAAATAACATCAAAATACGAACAGGCTGAAATGAACAAACAGTACATGAGACTATGTTAATCAATTCAACTGTAAAAAGCTAAGGAGCATATTATTAGCAAAATGAGAAATATGCAAAAGTGAAATGCCAAAATGAGCACTTCTCAATTTGAAGTAAATCAAAACGATCAGAATGGCTGAAAGAGAGCACAATAACATGAGCCATAAATGAATAAGAGCTGAGCAACTAAGCAAAAAAGAGAATAGGAAAAAATTAGATGCCAAACAAAATGAGATGCCAACAAAATGAGAGCTGGCCGAACTCCGTCGGCACTTATATACGGTTGCGCTCGCGGCGGCACCTCGCGGCCCGTACGCAATATGCGCGCCTGCAATCGCAATGCACTCTCAGCACTCGCGGCGGCATCTAGCGGCCCGTACACAAGTTGTGCAATTGCTGTTGCAGGTCGACCCTTAATCTATGATGTTATGACATGTAACACATACAACAAAGGTTTCATTAGTTTCTTGTGGCAATAAAATGAATCATTTATCTCAAAAACTTTTTATCTCAACAATTGAAAGGTTCTGCTCGTACTCTGCTCGGTGCCAGGCACAAAATAATGGTAACTGATTAATAATTGCTGCTTGAATAATTAAAGAAAATAATTGGAAAGAATAACTGAAAGAAATTGGAAGGTAACATATTCTGGGTGAACTTTAACTAGTACTAATATCACCAGGCCTCCACTGTCAGTACATCTAATATCAGTGTTCATCACTTAAATTTATGTACTTCTTCACATTAATTCCATTGTGTGTAGCACTGCTTATGACAATGCTGATATGTGATTGCCCTCCACTGCTCATACAAATTCCTCTAGTCTGCTTTGATCCTCTTGATACCAGAGTCTCAGCATGGGCGAAATGATGAACAGACAGGTGTTATTGATATTAATATATATATAGATAAACTTGGTCTTCCTAATAACTTTTATAACACTTTTTAACAAACAGTTGGAATGCACATTTTTAAACAACACTGACATCGCAGAGCTAATCATATGTCTGCCCACTACCACTTATAGAAACAAACAGTTGAAATTAATCAATTGAATACCATGTCTCTCCTCTTTATTGTATAAAAACATTATCTCTGGCACAGAGCAATTCGTTAATTCATGTTTGGCTTTACATGTATGCATATAAAAAGAGAAGAACAAAGAAAAAACGAGAAAATAAAATGATCCATTACAGGGTCCGTGTCTTCCCAACACAATATTTTGATACTGAGTTGCAACGTCAAAATATTATGTTGGGAAGACATTGACCACTGGCAGTACACCTGATTCTATGAGGTGGCAATGAATCAGTGGGGAAGTGTAAGAAATTAAATATGCAATGTTCACCAACAGCACACTTACCATACATTGTGTTAGATAACAACACATGTGGCAACAATGTGACAGATAATAAAAAGTTGTTCGATATGCTGAGGTGCACTGGCTACGTGGCAAACACGCCAGATTTTAAACCATCCAAATTTGTTACAAATGTTATTATGCAGAACATGTCAGTTGAATAAAACGTTGAAGAGACAATAAAAAATATTTTCTGTCTTTGTCTGATTACATGCTGACCATGTATTTATTCATTTATTTTATTTAAAATAGTGTTTTTCTATAACAATGAGACCTGAACACACAAAATGCATTGCTTTTGCATATTTTCCACATAGGTTTCTTATAAGCATTGCATGAGTCAGTTGCCTTGTTCTTGGATTTCAACATGCTGCATTGCTGTCTTATTCCCTGGTTTGTCTTCATTATTAGACCCACTGCTGATTACAGGAAATATATTTTAGCACTTATTTTTGTGTTCATGCCATACTTTTTTGTTGAGGTGTTGCAGAAACTGCATACTGATAACATCCTCTGACTGCTCTGAAAAGAATCCATGCATTTATTCTGGTGAAGTCAGATATATTGTAAAACACTTACATTGACTATCTCTGGGAAGTTGCATATGTAATGCTGCTGTTTATGGAAGATTTTAAGAGTCATTCCAAATTTCTACACATGAAAGAAGTGCACTGAGAAAGGGAACATTTTTTTCTTGCTTGATAAACAGGTAACGCTCTTTCTCCATGCTTCGTCACATTAGTTCTAAATAATGATACTTTTGATATCCTTAATTATGCAAGTATCAGACGGAACACACTAGGCTTTGTAGCCTCGCCCGTCAATACCTTGACCAGGAGCAAAGTTCTTTTCACTTCTAAGCAATGGTGCCATAAGCTTCTTGACAACATATTCAAAAACACTTTTTGATCAGGAGTGACCGTAAGTGGAATGACCATATAAATCGAATAGCAGGAAAATCAGATGAAGATTGAGATTCATAGGACAAATCTTAAGGAAATGCAGCTCTTGCATGAAAGAAGTGGCTTACAAAACACTTGTCTGACTGATTCTTGAGTACTGCTCATTACTCTGGGGCAGGGGAGTCAAGAGCAACACAGGATCGTATAGTCACCATGAGAGCACTACAGAGGTGCTCAACAAACTCCAATGGCAGATGCTGCAAGAGATGTATTATGCATCACACAGAGGTTTACTATTGAATTTCCAGCAGAGTACAGTCTGGAAAGACTCAGACAATATTTTACTTCCTCCCACACACAACTTACAAAATAACTAAAATGAAATAATGCAAGAAATTAGAGCTAATATACAGGATTACCAACAGTCATTCTTCTCACATGTCATTCCCAAATGGGAGATCAGTAAGTGTTACCAAGAGCACGTTCCACCACACACCATAAAGTGACGTGGAGTACTGATTTAGATATTCACCTTTTTCCAGGTGAGGAAATTTGTAGAACAGACATTTGGTGTCTGCAACTACAGATAACCAAAATTTTGAGGGAAATGTATCTGTCTTACTAACAACTAAAATGCCACCCTTAAATGTGTGAGAGGAGGGAAGCATTTTAATTACCACTGATGCTGAGTGAGACTAAAATATACACTTTGTGTAGTTCTATCTATAATTGGACAGTGGTAATAGTGAATTCTCAATCATATCATTGGAGAAACTTAATAGTTCAGGCCTCCACCATTCACGACTAAAATATACACTTTGTGTAGTTCTATCTATAATTGGACAGTGGTAATAGTGAATTCTCAATCATATCATTGGAGAAACTTAATAGCTCAGGCCTCCACCATTCACAAGTACAATGACGAGTGAAAACTAGAAAATTTCAATCAAAGTTAATGAAAGTTGTCATAATAAATTAGTTGCTCCATGTGGTGAGATAGTCAACTTTGATATCCTTGGGGGCTGTTGCATCAGAAAGTCTCAGCATTTGACATTGCAGATGAACTAATTTTTAAATAAAAAACAGAGTACATCACTTTTCTTGTCTTTTATTGTGACCGATTTGGATGTACATAGATGACATGTACATTTCTTGTCTGACAGCCTCCCAAAGAGTCTCATGCACACAGCTTCCAAAAGGCAATAATGCAGACTCTTTGACTGACTGACTCTCTCACTGCCTCTGACTGTCCTCAACTGACTACTGCATCGTTGCTCATGCGCCACTCCATTTTATATAAAACTAAACAATCCAATACATTGTTAAATGTATGAATTACAAAATAACAATTAAAAGTAATTAGAAGATTTTCATTACTTAGATTTTGAAAAAATAAAAGGAAAAGAAAAAATGGCCACATGTTGCCCTACATGTTCTGATATACAATTTGTAAGAGTTTACTTAATTTCATATATAATTTCAGTGAGTTTTACAGAACAACCATTTAAATTACATTTTATTTAATTATAAACAAATGACTTTGAATAAGACTTTGTTACCAGTGATTTGGTTTGCTCTGTAGTAGAGCTATAATTTTAAATAATCATAATGAATAAACATTATAGCTTTTCAGAAATAGGAGAGAAGTAAAATTTTTAATAATACATGGTGCAACATGGCTGCACAATTCATATCGCAAAATTTCAAAGCTGGATTATTAACAAACAGTTTACTTCCCCATTTGGGCTAAATGTATCTGTAGCTGAATTCATAGGAGCTCTGGATTCTGTCTTGGGAAGTGAAGTGAGTTCTAGATTAATTGTGTATGTTGCTGACATTTTTGTCAGTGAAAAGACATGGGAACAACATTTGGATCTGTCAAGAGATGTGTTTTCAAAATTGGAACAGGAGGTATGACTTTGAAAATAGGTAAGTATAAATTTGCTGTGTAAGAAGTAAAATGTTTAGGACATGTTATATCTGAGAAAGGAAATGCAACTGATAAAGAGAAACTTGATGCTATTGCTACTTTTCCTCACCCTTGCAACAAAAAACAGCTTAAATCATTTTTTCGGTTAACTAGATTCTATAGAAAATTTTGTAGCTGCCAAGCTTTGAATACTCCATGCCTGTGTGAACTTTTAAAGAAGAATACTGTTTGGGATTAGATCAACAGACAGTTGTGTCAAAGTCAGACACTGTTAGATACATTTTTCCTTTTAGTATTATGACAGACAGTAGTGGTGTTGGTTTGAGTGCTCATTTATTTCAGGAGGTTGAAGTTGAAGGTGTTATTGAACATAGATAACTTGCAATTGCTAGTCTTCAATATTGCAGAAGCATGAAAAGACATACATTGCAACTTAGAAACAACTTTCAGCTGTACATTGGGCATTCAACAAGCTTAAAAATGATTTAATAGGTCACAAAGTCATCATGTACACTGATCACAAAGCATTATGTTATCTTCAGGAGTGTAAGCTGTACCATAACAGAATTACCTGTTGGGCCTTGTTTTCACAGCAGTTCAGTTATGAAATCGGATACATGAAGGGCACAGACAATGTAGTTGCTGATGCTTTGCCTAAGCTACCTTTAGTGAGTGACTCATCTATCAGCCTTGGAGAATGAGGAAAAAAGTTTAAAATTATGTACTTGAGGAAAAAGAGATCTCGAAAATTTGCAGTGACATCCGCAGGTATCAAAATCATGATCAAAATTGGAAATTGGTTAAGAGCATGTTGGGTAAGAAAGGAGGAGAAAAGACTGGAGAATATTAGAAGGTACACAAGGATACTTTATTCAGGAGACATAAGATTGACAGGTGACTGGAAACTATGTTGGCCGGAACAGTGTATTGATACTTTAACTACTTATACTCATGAGAAATTTGGTCATTGTGGATCAATCAAATGCACACAAAATATGCAGGAAAATGTCTATTTTTATAACAAAGGAAGGAGAGTCAAGTAGAAGAATGCAAGCTGTGACAGATGCCAAAGAGTGAAGGTAAGTAACCAAATGAGTACAGGTCAAATGCAAAACATATTGCCTAATAGTAACCTATACCTAATGTCTGTGAACATCTTATGGACCTTTGCCTAAGTTTAGGAATGGATTTTGTTATGTTTTTGTCGTGATTGGTGTATTTTTGAATTTCATAAAGCTGTTTCCTCTTAAGAAAGCGACCAGTAAGCAAATCATTTCTAAATTTGAAAACACACAGTTTCATCAGGTTCCTAAAACAATTTTATCTGATAGTGATTCTCAGTTTACATCACAAGCTTGGAAAGATTTTGTTGATCATGCAAAAATAAGGCATATTTTAACCTCTGTGTACCAGCCATCAAGTAATCCTGCAGATAGATATATGAGAGAAATTGGAAGATTGTTTAGAACATATTGTAGTAAGAATCATACCATCTGGATAGATTATATCAGTGATTTTGAGGATATTATGAACAGCTTTCAACATTCTTCAACAGGTTTTTCACCATTTGAAATCATGTTTAATTTCAGACCAGATAACTTTATTTTTGAGAATGTAGAATTTGCATCTTGTAAAATTCTGTCATCACAAGAGAGACAAGAGTGAGTCAGGGAGATGATGAAAAAGCAGGGGGATAGGAGAAAGCAGAGACATGATGGTAAAGGAAACTTTTCTAAGCTTGAGATAAGAGATCTTGTGTTGGTGAAAGCCAAAGAGAAATCTAAAGTGTTGACATCTGAGATAAGGAGATTCTTCGATGTTTATATAGGACTATTTAAAATCCTTGGAAATCTGCATCATAATACATACTGGCTTATATAGGCTAAATCTAAGCAGTTGTTTGAATTACGCAAACTCACTGAACTGAAAGCTTCTAGACATGATCCATAAGTATCTAATTTTTTTCTCTCACTCCTTTGTCAGGAATGTAGTATGTAAGATGACGTGATTTTTAAAGTTCTGTCTTGTCTATTGACTGATTTTAAGTCTATGGCACACTATATTTGCAGGTTCAGCAACTATATAATTTTACTATATAATATATTTAAATATCTGGTAATACATTTCTTATTTTAGAATGCTATTAGTGTTAAATATTATTATTATTCTTGTGTTCTCTGAAGCTAATGATTTAATTTAATTGTCATGAACCCTTTTGGGTATATTCATGGGTGTTGTGGTAAATTGAGTGAAGACTTGTTTTAATAATGTATACTGTAAATATTAGGAATAGTATCTCAAAATTTTATATGTGCAAACCAAACACATGTTTATGCTAAACACAGAATTCTTATACAAGTACATCATGGACTCTGGTCCATACTTCATTTTGTAGGCATTTGTCGAATGCTTCGTCAGTGTAGTCCAACTTGTCTTGCTTGTGTAATTTACTTTCAGATATCTATAGTATAAATGTGTATATTACCTTACTAGTTCATTTTTTCATTGCATTTAGCTCTGTTTATTAATGTACCAAATGCATGAACACTTGGTAATCCATTGTGACATGAACACTCAACACTTACTTTTTCAATATAGATAGGCAAAACATATACCATGTGGTGTGAAGGAGGTATTGAACAACAAACTTAGTACATATAACAATGTTTCAGGATTCAATGTAAAAGCTAGACAGGAAGTTACTTATCTGTTGGAGTGTGTGATGAGAAATCTATGGAGGAAACTGAAAGATGTGGTTGATCCACTCTTATACTCCTGTATGGCTGCACCCTTGTTTGCTCAGTCGACTTTCAAGAGACCATAGGTGCTGGGTAATGTACTCAAGCATCTGTCACCACATCAGTCTTGTGACTGAAATTCATAAATTGTCAGCGAAGAAATTATCCTATATACAAAAGTCTTTTATTTATATAAATTTCAAGGAACTGTTGTTTAGAAAAGAAGTCACTGCTATGGACACTGTTATTCCACATAAATGTATGTTTTTTTCAAATAGGGGGATTAATTTCTCAATACATTATGTAACTTTAAATCTGGTTTGACATGAGTTGATGTTCTATGACTGACGATTTGTTATGTTCAACAAAGAAATGTGAAAAGTTAGAAAGTATGTATGTCCTATGAACCATGCTGTAAATAATTATCAGAATCTGATAAAATTAGACACTATTAGGTTAGTAGCTATACATTTCAATGAATTTTCTTATCTCAACGCTCAGAATGAATTTTTTAATTGCAAATGAATATTCATGGCTTCTATGTATTTAGGTTAGTTTGTACGAACAATTAGCAAATAGTGTGGAAGGCATTTATGTTAGTGATCATGACTTGTGTACAGACCTGATTTCACACACTGATTTTGGTCCTTACACTGCTCGATTATGTCATGATTCCAATGTATTAATGACTCTGATTACCTATATTTATCCTGAGTACTGCATTATATTATCCCATTGGAACTTGAATTGTGTGCGAATTCATGCTTAACTCTGTTTTGGGTACCCCTGGTCACCATGACTGTGCGTATGTGAACTCATGGAGAGGGTGCAGCTATTGATTGAGGTTAGATGCCTCTTATAATTATTCTTCACATGTGATTGAACTTATTGATATCTGATTATGAACGTTATTCATTTTGTTGTGTCAAAACATTTCTGCTGGTGTGTACCTGGTGTGGTTTGGATTCGTGAGTCATACCCCACATCGTAAACATAGGCCCTAATATTTTTTCATTATTTTCTCTTTTCATGAGTCAACATATCCTTACATACTCTGATTTATGTGGCTGACTGATTTTGTGCTGTACTCCTACATGTGATTGAGTATATTCTTCTGGTCCGTACCTCTCATTGTGAGTTTTTCGAGTCAGTGCACTCTATACATAAGGAATCTGAATTTTTTCTTCTCTTTTGATGATTTTGAAGGTGTGACTTTATAGATGTAAACTTGCAGTTTGTGATTCTAGTACTCCATATTGCCTCTGCACTTGTTTCTATAGTTTAGTGTTATAATGTTGTAGCTATAACTTTGTATCATTTGTTTTGGGACAGATTGTTGCACAGATCTGAAATCTATATGCTATGTCCTCATGTATGTATAGATTGTGACTTGTATAGTAGATATTTTTCTTACGTTTTCAGTGATATGTTATGTATCAGACACTTCTATACATCTGAATTCTACGTATGTAGATTAATATTGTTATACTTATGGCTTTTACTATGTTTGTAGGAACAATGTTCCACTTTTGTATTGTGTCCATTTACTTTAGATTTATAGTAACATTTTCCTATAATACTTTATTATTCATTTTTATGTAACATTAACAGACACTTAAACCCCATACATTGAAATGCTGAAAGGTACTTAAAGATTACACTACATTAGACCATTCTGTATGAAGTTGGATTTTGTCCATAATTTTGGAAATCATTACCATATGATAATTTTGCCATTTCACCGCTCAGGTTTCACACTTATTTAGACTATAGACAAATTGTAAGCAAGAAGAATTCTGTTCGCTGTAATCAGAAAGTTGTCAGGTGCTCGATATTTCCTTCTATACCTTTTGCAGTTTTTTTGTAAGCTAACCTTTACTTATGTACATAGGGAAGCAATGATCACACAATCTAAAATTTTCTTGTAATTTTGGAATTTAGCTTCACGAATCTGTATTCTATCTGGTCACAAAATATTGTAAATATAATGTTTCCATATTATGTGAGGGGGGTGTTGTAATGGGACATCCTCCTCTAGAATTACGTTTCCTCAAAAGTAGTTGTTGATACGAGTATTATTTTTCCATTTTTGGACAGATCAAATTTTCATATATTTTTATACCCAGTATATCTAAAAACAAAGATGATGTGACTTACCAAATGAAAGCGCTGGCAGGTCGATAGACACACAAACAAACACAAACATACACACAAAATTCAAGCTTTCACAACAAACTGTTGACTCATCAGGAAAGAGGGAAGGAGAGGGAAAGACGAAAGGATGTGGTTTTTAAGGGAGAGGGTAAGGAGTCATTCCAATTCCGGGAGCGGAAAGACTTACCTTGGGGGAAAAAAGGATGGGTATACACTCGCACACACACACACACACACACATATACAGACACAAGCAGACGTATTTAAATATGTCTACTTGTGTCTGTATATGTGTGGATGGATATGTGTGTGTGTGCGAGTGTATACCCGTCCTTTTTTCCCCCAAGGTAAGTCTTTCCGCTCCCGGGATTGGAATAACTCCTTACCCTCTCCCTTAAAACCCACATCCTTTCGTCTTTCCCTCTCCTTCCCTCTTTCCTGATGAGGCAACAGTTTGTTGCGAAAGCATGAATTTTGTGTGTATGTTTGTGTTTGTTTGTGTGTCTATCAACCTGCCAGCGCTTTCGTTTGGTAAGTCACATCATCTTTGTTTTTAGATATATTTTTCCCCATGTGGAATGTTTCCCTCTATTATATTTATACCCAGTATGTTATATTTCAACCTAAAATTTACGAAAAGGGATTACTGTAAAAATATTTTAGTTTCAGTATTGTAATCGATAAGTACTAGTTCTGAATGTACAGTTAAAATTATTTTTTAAAGAAATATTTGAAATTACAAATTATTGGCACTCTTCATATTTCTATTATTACTTACGCAATCCTATGCTGTTTACTATGGTTTTTTCTGGATTCATTTACAAAATAATGATCAAAATTAATGATGTAACAGAAACAAGTAGAAATTTATTTATTAAGAAAAATTGTAAACCCTTTTTAAATGTTATTTCCACAGAATGTGAGAATTGTAAGCATACCTCTGATGTGATTGGACATATTTTTGTATTTTTTGTAAACAATGTAATTTTGGTTATGTTAATGTGAAAAATCAAAAGACTATATGATATACTAGAATGTGAGAAAATATATTTACATGAAAAAAAGTGCTGCAACACAAATCTTCAGATTTATTTAGTTCAAACCAACCATGAGGACTTGACATGATGATTTTCAGCCTCAAGACAAGAAGATCTGAAGCCAACTCAACATGACAAGCTAAGTAAAGTAGAAAGTTTATGGTAATCTTCACTCCTCTCAAATCTTCATAAAAGACTTGAATGTGAACAATAGACGGAATCGGGAAGGAGGGGGGATATTACAGGAGATAACAAACACTTCCCTATCAAGGAAACATTTGGTTAGTATAATTTTTACACAATCAGGCAAATTTGGAGGAAAACTATCTTTACATTGCTGTAGGAAGTCCACTGGGTGTATTTTAAAAACACCAAGGAAGTATTTAAGAGATAAAATGGTACAAAGTTTCTGCCAATTTGCAGATATGACATATTTGTTTCAAAATCATTTAATCAGATGTTAACCTGTTGTAAATCTTCAGACAAAGTCTCAATTTTATTGTTAACACTGGTAGTATGGTTATGAATTTGATCATTATTTAGTTGCCGGCCGCGGTGGTCTCGCGGTTCTAGGCGCGCAGTCCGGAACCGTGCGACTGCTATGGTCGCAGGTTCGAATCCTGCCTCGGGCATGGATGTGTGTGATGTCCTTAGGTTAGTTAGGTTTAAGTAGGTCTAAGTTCTAGGGGACTGATGACCACAGCTGTTAAGTCCCATAGTGCTCAGAGCCATTATTTAGTTTGTTTCTTTTCAATGAATTCAATTTCCTGCTCTGTATATCCATGCATGATTTTGAATTCAAAGTTCCTTCTACCTAACTCAGTATGAATAACATCCTCAACATTCTCCACATGCAATGATACATGATCAACTTTATTGTTTATTGTTTGAATTTAAAGGTCAGTTGACTCATGTAACTGACTAAATTTTGAAAAGGTGTTCATTATTTGTTCCTGCATAGTCCAAATTTTCCTCTCGATTGTCTTAACAGTGTCATTTAGATTGACAATACTCTTTTTTTAGGTCACTGTTTTGACTAACAATACTCTGTTTTAGGTCTTTGCTTTGCCTTATGAGTTCATTCTTTAAATCATTATTCTGACTTGTAAGCTTATGTTTGAGGAGTTGAGGCTGACTTGTAAACTTGTGATTGAAGAGTTGAGACTGAATTGTAAGCCTGTGATCCAAGAGTTGAGATAATCTTTCTAATAAACCTGAGGCCTGTCGGCTTGGAGAAAAAGCTAAGAAACATGATGCCTTGGATTACTGTTGCAGGTTCGGTGTTGATGATTGAGGATGGTGAATATATGAAACCTCTCCAGCTGTGCCAAGATTTTCTGTGCTTGTCATATTTGAAGAAAATATAGAGAACAAAACATGAAAATTGACCTGCCTAACCAGATTATCATCACATGAAAATTCACAAGTATTCTGCCTATCAACAGTCACATGACAAAAGAAAGTTGGAAAAAAAGTAGTCTGAAGAAAAGTAATTTAAGAAATTGTGCTCATCCCAAATGTTGCCATGCCACACTTTCCGCCTTGTCCCAGTTCTTGTCCAGTAATCGATTGTTACATGTCACAATTAGACTCTGAAATGCATAAAAATTAGTACACAGACTTACATATATCCCATCTCAATGACACTATATTGAAATACCACCCTTAAATGTGTGAGAGGAGAGAAGCATTTTAATTACCACTGACGCTGATTGAGAATGCAATATATAGTTTCTGTAGTTCTGTCTGTAATTGGACAGTGGTAATAGTGAATTCTCAAACATACCATTGTAGCAACTTAATAGTTCAGGCCTCCACCATTCACAAGTGCGATGACAAATGGAAACTAGAAAATTTCAGTCACAGTTAATGAAAGTTGACATAATAAATTAGCTGCTCCATATGATGAGATACTCCACTCTGATATCCTTGGGGGGCTGTTGCATCAGGAAGTCCCAGCATTTGATGTTGCTGATGTACTAATTTTTAAATAAAACACAGAATATATCACTTTCCTTGTCTTGTATTGTGACCGATTTAGATGTACATTGATGATATATACATTTAGTGTCTGACAGCCTCTGAAAGAATGTCTCACATACGGCTTCTGAAAGGTGATAATGCAGACTCATTGACTGACTTACTCTCTCACTGCCTCTGGCTCATATGCCACTCCCTTTTATATAAAATTAAACAACCAAATACATTATTAAATGTATGAATTACCAAATAATAATTAAAAGTAATTGGATGAATTTTGTTACTTATATTTTAAAAATGGGCCACATATTGCCCTAAATGTTTTAACATACAAATTTAGAAGAGTTCACACTTTCATATACAATTTCAATGAATTTACGGTACAACAATTTAAATTACATTTTAGTTAATTACAAACAAGTTACTTTGGGTAAGATATTGTTATTAATGTTTTGGTTTGCTCTCTAGAAGAGTTATCTTTTTAAATAATCGTAATGAATAAACATTGTAGCTTTTCAGAAATAGGGGAAAAGCAAAATTTTCAAGAATATGTGATGCAACATGGCTGCACAGTTCATATCATGAAATTTCAAAGTGAGATTATTAACAGATGGCTTCCAGAATGAGATTTTGACTCTGCAGCGGAGTGTGTGTTGATATGAAACTTCCTGGCAGGTTAAAACTGTGTGCCGGACCGAGACTCGAACTCAAGACCTTTGCCTTTTGCGGGCAAGTGCTCTACCATCTGAGCTACCCAAGCATGACTCATGACCCATCCCCACAGCTTCAGTTCTGCCAGTACATCATCTCTTACCTTCCAAACCTCACAGAAGCTCTTCTGCGGACCTTGCAGAACTAGCACTCCTGGAAAAAAGGATATTGTGGAGACATGGCTTAGCCACAGCCGGGGGATGTTTCCAGAATGAGATTCTCACTCAGCAGCAGAGTGAAAATGCCAAAAGTTTCCACAGAATTTTGCAGAAGAACTTCAAGAATTTCAGAGGTATGTCACCACACTTAAGAAAGAGAAGCATTTTTCAATGGGCCAAATAGGCAGTACTGATAAAACAGCAATTCAGTTTGACATATCACATAATTATGCAGTTGATTAGAAGGGAACAAAAGAAATTATCATCAAAAAATTCAGAATGTGAAAAATATCACACAACTATAGTACTGGCAATCCCAGCAGATTGGTGCAAACTTCTCCCTTTCTTAATCTTCAAGCAGCAAAAAATCCCCAAGACCCCTACAAATGAGAAGCTGTTGTCTGAGGATGTCATTGTTGAAATCAAGAGAAGCTTTGGATGACTGAAACTTTAATGCATGACTGGCTCTAAAACGTGTGGAAACTCCATCCCGGCAGGCTTTCCAAACTACTGTCAATACCTTGTCTCGATGAATTTCATGTTCATCACACTGACAACATAAAAAAAGAAGATTCACAGCCTAGCCAGTGAACTTGTTATTATTTGCGGAGGAATGTCTTCAATGTTACAACCACTGAACTTCAGGAGAAATAAACCTTTCTAAGGTTACATTTAGGATCACTACAAAAAATGGTTTTATAAACAAAACCATGAACTGGCTCTGACAGAAATAATTAAGCATCCTGCATAGTTTTTTTTTCATGTCATTTATTTTCTAATAATGACTATCACTTAAAAATTGTTGTTTCTTTGATAGCTCATATGTACATCCATTGTTGCATAAAATAAATTGAGCCTACCAGTTACACACAAGTAAACTTTTATGATTTTAATTTTCAAAATTGAGGTCTGCATTATGTTTCATTGTGCATTAGATTAGTGTAAAAAAAGCATATTCCTTCAAAACCAGGAAAACATGGCTCAAAGTTGTAAAGGGACATCTTTCTCTAATATTACCTTTATTCAACAGACGGTATCAATACCAAAAATACTTTCTACCTTTTAAACAGATTGATATTATCTCAGCTCTTTTTCTAAAAGAATTTCATATATTTTGTACATGCTGTGGTATATTTCAGGCTAGAATGGATAAAAAAAATTATTTTATCTTCTTTGTCACAGTCAATATGTACTAGCTCTGTATGTACAGTTAAAATTACTTTTCTTTTAGAAACATTTGAAATTACGAAATACCTGGCATACTTAAAATTCCTATTTTTAATTGCACAATCTGATGCTAATTATTAAATTTATTAATAATAATAGAAATTCATTTGCCAACAAAATTTATGAACTCTTTGGAATATAGTTAGTACCACAGAATGGATTAGTGGTGAGCATGCACAGAACAAGAAAAACGAGAAACACAACTCCCCTGTTAAAAGTGGGAAACACAGACCGACAGCAGTGCCTCAAGTGGTATGGAGATGAACTAAAATATGAAAACATTGCGGGTTGCACCCCCCCCCCCCCCCTCCCCCTCAATTTACTTACGTTGTAGGTTTTATTTTTATTTTTATTCTATTACCTTATTTTTCAGGGCGTGCTATGTAATTATTTTGGCTGTCATCATAATAAAATTATGGAAACACAGCTGTAGCACACTGTACCACAGAAGAGAGAACCCTCTTCAGTAATATTTTCAGTCTATTTTTGACGTTTGCATCTCACAGACAAGAAAACATGATAGGAGCAGCGACTGTCAAGTGCGAACGTCAAAAATAGACTTTTACATTGACATGCTTATATTGTTACCTATCAGCATGTAAAAGCTCCAGCATAGATGCAACACTTGAAACTGAGAGTAAATCAAAACAAGCTTGTAGTGTAAATAATCGAAGCAAAAGAAAAATAACATTGTAGCAGCTAAATTGGACTACAAATGTTCCTGAATAATGTCATAATTTTTACCTCATACAAGCTGCTGGATCAATGGAGAGAAAAAAGCCTATTATTAAGGAATAAGCAGCAGTTAAAGAGGTTCAATTAAGAAAGATTTATCACAGTAGTGAGGGGATACGAAATCGGATTTTGGGTTAAAAAATCGAATTTTTTTTTATTGGC
This sequence comes from Schistocerca americana, assembly GCF_021461395.2. Classification (NCBI taxonomy): domain Eukaryota; kingdom Metazoa; phylum Arthropoda; class Insecta; order Orthoptera; family Acrididae; genus Schistocerca; species Schistocerca americana. The sequence continues at coordinate 446,104,615 of NC_060120.1, forward strand.
GTATTATATTCTGCCATGTTTCCTCTTTAAAATGACGTATCATAAATAGCTCTACTACAATTATAACTATTTTATTTTTATATATTTGTGAGATCGGGTATTGCGCTTTAGTTATACACGTCTCTCGTGGCTGACCATGAACTTTTTGGCAGTACCTTTAAAGTGACATGAATTCAAATATCCCGGTTTCCAGCGACTATTTATACACTAGTTGCCCGAAAATGTTTCTCTCTGGTTTCCTCAAGTTACTCTTTGACTTTGTGGCGGGACTGTTTTGTAAACAGTGTGATATAAGAAAGTAGTTGTTGTTGAGTTATTTCGTATTTAGTGCTTCATTTTTCGCAGTGAAAATGCCTAGAGCTAAAGCAAAAGTATTTAAAAAGCGTGTGAACTGGCAAAAGAAAAGAAATAATGATTCATTAGCAAAGCAAAGCAGTTCATCATCATCACTGTTGGAAAATGTGAATCCACTTATTACTGATTTGCCGAACGAACTTACACCAAATGAAAACAGTGCTTCTCATAAAAAACTAAGAGATTTGGAAGAGAAATATAATTTACTTGATAGAGGGAATGAAGTTTTTGAACTCACTGATACGAATATATTGTGTGAAGCTCTTGAAAACAGTTTGTGCTGCAAAAAATGTCATGGAAACGTTTCTCTGAAAGTAGAATCCCATGTTGGCCTGGCTGCCCAGTTTAATTTAATATGCAGTGTTTGTAAATACAGCTGTAAGTTTCCAAGTTCGGTTTCAGTAACTGTAAATAATGGATACAAGAAAACTGAACTTTATAGTGTAAATATTAGGTTAGTTTATGGATTGCGAGCAATTGGTAAGGGCAAAGCAGCTGGTGATATGCTATGTGGTGTTCTAAATCTTCCAAGCGCACCTTCAAAGTTTGAAGCTTACAATTATGTACTAGGATCTGCAGTTGAAGATGTAGCACAGAAGTCAATGGAGGTTGCTGTGGAAGAAGCAGTGGAAGAAAATGACGGCAGTCGTGACCTCACAGTGGCGTTTGATGGCACGTGGCAGAAAAGGGGCCACACCTCCAACAATGGTGTTGTAACAGCAACTAGTGTTGATACTGGCAAGGTTATTGATGTTGCAATAATGTCTAAATACTGTAGGTGCACAGGCAGGCTGAAAAATGAACACAGTGATGACTGTATTGCTAATTATTATGGTAGTAGTGTTGGCATGGAGGTTGCTGGGGTGAAGAAAATTTTTCATCGCTCTTCACAGTGGTATAATGTTTGCTATGTCAAATATCTGGGAGATGGTGACTCTAAAGCATTCAAAGAAGTTTTGGAAAGCAAACCATATGGGAACAGTGTAAATATAAGCAAACTTGAATGTATAGGACATGTGCAGAAGAGAATGGGTGCCAGGCTGAGAAGGTTAAAATCAGTTATGAAAGGGAAAAAACTAGATGATGGGAAAACCTTGGATGGCAGAGGAAGATTGACTGATTCCATAATAGACCACATTCAGAACTGCTATGGCCTTGCAATCAGGAAAAATACAGGCAATCTTGAAGAAATGAGGAGAGCTATATGGGCTTTATATTTCCACACCGCATCCACGGATGAGCATCCACAACATGGTTTGTGCCCCAAAGGTGAAAACAGCTGGTGTAAATACAATAGGGGACTAACAACAGGAGAGAAATACATTCACCACCACAGTCTACCATCAGCCATCATGGCAGAAATAAAGCCCATTTTCAGAGATCTGGCTGACAGAAGTCTTCTGATGAAATGTCTTCACGGAAAAACGCAGAACCCCAACGAGTGCTTGAATAGTGTGATATGGCATCGTCTCCCAAAAACAGTGTTTGTCGGAATTAATACACTACATTTTGGTGTGTATGATGCTGTGGCAACCTTCAATCTTGGAAATATAACTAAATGCCAGGTCCTTCAAAAGTTGGGTATGTGTGTTGGTTCCCGTACGGTACGTGCTATGTTCTTTTTAGATCAGCACAGACTAAGGCATGCTGATAATATAATCAAGACATTAGTGAAAAAAGCAAGACAGGTGCAGAGGGGTGCCAAAAGAAGACTTGAAGATGATTATGAAGACTGTGAAGGGGGTATTAGCTACGGATCAGGAATGTTTTAATCTTCTTTCTCCGTTTCCCGTAAGGAAATACAGAAGCGTCCGATCTTACCCGTCGGCTTTGACCCATGACGTCACAAATACCGCGGAAACGACTATAAACAATTCCAATATGGCGGATATAAAAACATCGCATACGTATTGTAAACACTGAAATACACAAGTTTCACAAAAAGCCTAATGACTGTAACGGGACAAGCGTGGGAAATTAGGGGTTTTTGGGTGCGGAGAAACTAAATATACAGAAATGTAGCCACCGACCGCCATTCAAAACCACGCAAAACAACGAAATAAATCAACATCACAAAACTGACCAAATACCAAAAAACACATTCCTATCCATAATCGGACACTTCCCTTAACCTATATAGCTCAACAGAACCTACCAATCACATCCCCCAATAGAAAACTAAGAAACGAAAGCTTCCCTTACACCTACATACATCGGCACTTATGCAGTTTAGCAGGTACGGAAAAAATTTTTCATTTTTTTTCAAAATTTGATCATCATGTGTCGTCATGCGGTGGGGGGAGTCTGCAGTGCCCCCCCATCCCCCCACAGGCTTCATTAGTGTCAAATCAATATTTTCGAATCATAGGCGGCCGCTGCCGCGGCCGCATTCCAAAAAAAAACTCCCAACCTAACCTCAAGTGGGCTACGCTACAGATCAATATGTTCATCAAATTGCTTCATATTACGTATACATGTTCATTAGTGTCAAATCAATATTTTCGAATCATAGGCGGCCGCTGCCGCGGCCGCATTCCAAAAAAAAACTCCCAACCTAACCTCGTATTCAGGGCTACGCTACAGATCAATGTGTAGGTCCCTTACGTCACGGGTCAAAGCCGACGCGTGAGATCGGATGTTTCCAACCTATACCCAATACACAAAACATACATAAATAACCAAAAAAAAAAAACGGAACTTACCTCAAAAAAGTTCCAGCTCCACAAACTAGATTGGCCACCACAATCACACACAAATGCACACACGCACGCACGCACACACACACACACACACACACACACACACACACACACACACATACAAAAACACACACACACACACACCAACGAAAAAATACTGAACTAAAATAAAAACCCAACCCACCCAAACGTCAACCCCCTCCCCCACAACTCCAAAATACAACACACAAACACTATACAACAAAATAAACCACCCACCCACCTACCCAGCCCACCCTAACTAACCACTTTCGGTCTATACATTTTACCCACAGCCCTTAAAAAAACCCGAAGAATGCAATAGCCCTCTGGGACACTCTTCCGCCAACAGTACTCATCTAAATGAGACTGAAGGTTGGAAGAGCGCCTCTTCCCCCTCCCAAGAACTGACTTAACCGCTCCCCACATCCCCTCAATTGTGTTAGTGCAAGCCCCAGTATCATAATTCTTAAACTCTAGACTGTGGTTCACTACTAAATGATTAAATCCCCTCTCACCCAACCCCCTATATGAAGAAAACGCATCTGAAACTACTGTGGACCCCGGCTCTACATACTCCTCAATTAACCCCACTAATTCAGGCTTCGACCTCCCCTCCACAACCCTAAAAACACATTCAGTACCCCCACCCCCCTGAACAACAGCCCCCCACACCCAAAGACCAGCCACAGACTTCCCCCTCCCATACTTCCTTTTACCAAACTGCGACTCATCCACCTCCACAAGCACCCCATGCCCACCCAACTTACCCCTGTACTTAATAAATTCGGAACACACCTCACGACAAAAGGAATACCAGTCTAAAACAGTCCTCTCACTCACACCAGTCTCAAACGCGCAAAAACTCTGCCCGCAACTATAACAAAAATAATACGTAATAAGCACAATCTCACGCATGGCCAATCTAGACTTCTCGAACCAGGTACCACGCCTTACAGAACGCCATACGCCATCTTTCCGGCAACACCACATGTATCCGTCCCTGGTCCGAGAGTCCGGAACTTTAACCAATTTCATAGGTTCACCGCACACACCGCACTTCACGACCTCAGCAATTAAGCCAAATAGCTGAAGAAATTTAATCAGCTCTAAAGCTGTCTCCCCCATCATCGCCCTCAACCGAACACTGTTAAGGCGGTCTTTCATATCCATTCCTGAACAAAAAACCACAACCAAATACACTCAATAACAAACTCACCCAACGTACAGCAATGAGCATTAAATTAACCATTAACTCACTAATAGAAATTCCGCTTCAAATCCAACACCTGAGCAACAGAAAACTGACCCCACCACACAAAACAAACGAAACAAACGAAAACCATGAACACACCACCAGAGAGCACGACAAACAAAAACAAGACATCTACAAACATGCCACAATCGCAAATCAAACTCCGCGCCGTAATGACGTCACACACCACAACACGCTTACGTCACGGGTCAAAGCCGACGGGTAAGATCGGACGCTTCTGTTGACCCTCCCGTAAGTTTACTTTTTACTTCATCTAGGAACATTATCTCAGGTACTGGTCAACCTAGAAGTCTGAAATTTTTATGACGTAGTGACATAGGTCCCTATTACATACTGAAACAACGATTTTTTAATTACTTGATTTACAAAAGACTTAGGGGTGATAGTCTAGTAAAAAGCGATGGAAAAAATTTACTTAAAAATAAATGTACAATATCTCTGTAAGAAAATACTTTGACAATAAACTGTTGTTTCAGTATTGTTGTAACATATGAATGCACATACAGTAAAATTTTTACCTCTCTGTCTCCAGTAGTTTGTGAGAAAATGTTCCCTATAGTAGGCACATATTAACATTGCGGGGATAGGTGATTCCGTATCCCCTTAATGAAGAATTCTTAAATTTGTTACAACTATGTTTCAGGACTAGTAAGTTTCATGACTAGTAACTTCTGCCCAGCAAACTTGCACTACTGACCATTAATTTCTTAAAAAGGTTCCTACATCTTACTACTGTAAATGCTTCAACACAAAATAGAAAAGTTCAATATCAAGTACCAAAAGCAGGAAAGATGGATAAAAACAGTGAAATGAAAACAAAACTTACTTTTTATTTATTTCTCAATCACACAAAAAAAAATTTATTTTAACTGCTATAAAGCTTTAAACTGTTTTTCACAAGGGACATCTGTCACATGTTTTGGAAACACACCGCTGTTTAGCCTATGCCTACATTTATTCATAAAAGCTTCTTCGAAAAAATGATCTTCACAAACAAAATAAGAAGCACAGTTCACATATGGTGACAGTTTATAAACACTTTTCCACTTTAGAAGCAACTCTTGATGTTGTTTTGGAAACCTGTAGAAATGCTTGTTGCAAATTTCCTCCGCTGAACCCACGTAATAGCCAGATGAACAGCCGAGGAACTTACAGGAGTATTTCAACGACAATCTGTTGTGTTGAATATTCTGAAAAAACATAAAAGTCTTCATTAAATAAAACTACTACAGACATATCAAAGTTATTTAAATAAACAAATGGAAACCACACTGCTTAATTCACGATAGAAGAGAATACATTTTATTTATAGGCTACGAGATTATTTAATGAAAAATGAAATGTCTTACCTTACAATTAATTGTGGACATTTTTCAGCAGGAAATCTCTTCAATTCCATGGTGAACTCTATGAATTTAAAGTAAAAAATCTGTTTATAATGAAGATGAGTAGTATGTAAATATGAAACAAATACAAAGACGGCTGTAACCGAGGATTCAGTGCTGAGCAAGACGACAGAATATTTCAAAACAACCACCATTGAAGTTTAGACAGCTCTCATTGGTCAATTCCAGCTTCGTTTGACCCCTAGCGCCTGTAATGGTCTGGAATGGAACTACGTGGCTTGCCTCTTCGCCCATATAGCTTTCACCCCCGTGTGGGCATGCCTCTGATGTGATCGGACATGTTTTTAAGTTTGCCAATAACAATGTAATTTTTGCTAATGAAATAGAAATTGCAATGACAGAGTGAGATAGAAAAATGTGAAAAAATAAAAATCAAGATAAAAACAGACAATTCTTCAGTCATTATTATGCCAATTGAAACCATGAAAATCTATAAAGTAAAAAATTTCAGCCTCAAGAATCAACCCCTAGACGTGACAAGAAACAAAGTTATGTAAAAAACTTGTTTGTATATCTTACTCCTCTTGAAGTTAATTAAAAGATTTTATTTTGAAATGAGTGACAATCAACAAGTGATGTGAGGGAGGGCAAGATTACAATTGGTGGTGTTGTCTGGGATCAATTGACTGATAATGAAGTTTTGTCTGCTGCGGAAGAAGGGACAATGGTTTGTGTCATTTGCAGTTTATATATTACTGAATTTCTGAGCATGCGAAGTAAGAAGATCAAGGACTGCCCAACAAAGTCATACCAACAGTGACAAAGTATTACCAACAATGATGGACCATATCAATTGAAAGAGGACTTTACAACTGTGACAAGGGACATAAAAAAAGGAACAATAAATACAAACTATTTGTGAAATAAATTGGTTTGTGAATTCGTCTGATAGTTATCAAAATGAATAAGGATGAGGGTAGTAGTGACGTAGAAGTGAAAGCTGTAGGACACAGCCAGGACATGTTTGAACCAAGTGAAATCATAGTCAGCAATGAAACAGTAAAAACTGATATTTTGCAGTTGACTTTGGCAAAACTAGAGGAAATGAAGACAGATAACAATAGTAAATTGAATAGGGTGCAAGGCCAAATGGACCAACTTAGTAATCAGGTTTCAGAGCTAAAAAATAGGTTGTCAGAGGGTTTAAAAAGAGTGAATGAAAAAGCTGATGTCTTAGAAAGTAAATTTATTGTTTTTGAAAATGAGTTAATCGCTGAATCTCCATAATGGACAAAGAATGTTAATCACATCAGAGTTGAACAGAAGGCTGTAGCAGAAAAAATGGAGCAAAACTTTAGCAGTTTAGTTCAAAAAATTTTTAAATGCTGAAAACAATAAGCAAACTGATGTAAATGTGTTAAAAGATATCTTGAAGGTGAAACTCTGTCTTGGGTAAATCTAAATTTAAGTCAGTGGGAAACATATCAAAGTTTTAACAAAGTTTTTTAAATAAATTTTGGTCAGAAGCTGAACAGGGGAGAATCAAAAGTGAATTTTTGAATGGTCCTAACTATAGGAATAGGGATGGTACTCTGAAAGGGTTTTGTAAGAATCAACTTAAGAAATTAAGGCACCCTGACATACCATTTGACAAAATGACATTGATTGACGCACTTAAGAGAATGTTACCAGAAAAGTTTAGTGGGATTTGGTAGATGGATCTGATGATCACCTTGAGCAGTTTTTACAATATGTTGACAGGCTGTATAAGGCAGTAGAAAGAACTATGTACCAAAACAATCAGAATGTTAGAAATCACAATGGTAATAACTACAGAAACATAGGTAATTGAAATTTCTATCAGCATCAAAATGTTAATAGAGACAGAAATTTTGAACATCAACAGAATAGGAATAATGAGGATAACCATGGGCAATTTAAAAGAAGAAACAATCATAGAGGTAACTCCTTGGGAAATGGCAGTCCGCCTCAACGAAGGTCCACAGTTTTGGGACGAGGAAACACAACAAGCACAAGACTCCCAATTTACACTTGCAATTAGTAATAACAGTATTAATAATGTGGCACAGGTATCTGAAGGTGAACAGAAAAAATATCAGATTTTCATTTATGTTTTGATCAAAAGTTTTGGAATACTAAGTTCAATTATAGTGATGTAGGTGCTAATCACAATCCAGGTTGTGAGAGCAATGAGAATTTTGATGTAGTATGTATTAATGATTTCTTCTCTTGGTCAGAAAACAGTGTTATTGATGTATGTAAAACAGGCAATGATGGTATTGGATCTGAACTAGGAGGTACTTTTAACATAGATGTGAATGAGAGCTGTGAAATAACTGAGGCTGGTAAGTCTGAGACCGGTAGTTTATTGCAAATGAATGTAGGTTAGGTGAGTGACTTTGATGGAGATGACACTTGTCTTGTTAATGATGTTGTTTATGAAGTAATTTTGGAAGAATATGATGATGATGATGATGATGATGATGTATCAGGTATTTGTGAAGTTTAAGAATAATGAAGTTTCAGATTTATTTGTGAATGATGTTGACAATACAGATTAGGTAAGTACAGTATGTGATGATGTAAGGAAAGTCATGGAAGACCAGTCCAGTCAAAGCAGTTTTTCATTAATGTCATGCAGAGTAATGATCCAAACAGTAAAAGTGAGTTATCTGTAAGCCTAGAGAATAAAGGTGAAAGCTTTATCAAGTTTGTTTGGGACCAGATTGATGATAAGATAGATAAATGTGCATTCTGGAATAAGTTAGCTGTGGACAGTGAAAATTTCTATCCAAATTGGTGGAATGAGGATCTAAGCATGAAGTGTAATTTTGACAGTAATATATTTTGTGTTCCTTCATTAATAAGTGATTTTAGTTGTGCTATTGAATCCATTCATTGCATTCAATCTTTACCTGAAAACATGAGTACCAAAGTAATGTTATGATAACAGTAGAGTTGATAAAACCCAGCAAAAACAGTGTGGATGTAGTATTTGATGAAATTGAAAGTGATCTTTTACATATGTTGTCTAATAACAGACATGATGATTCAGATTTTTGGTGTCCTTACATTAAGATGGGAGATGAAGAAGCTTGCACAGGATAGAGTAGCATGGAGAGCTGCATCAAACCAGTCTCAGGACTGAAGACCACAACAACAACAACAACATTAAGATTAAAATTGATCAGTTGGAAGGGAACTGTTTGATTAATACAAATAGCCTAATTTGTGGTATTTGTGAGCAATTTAGAGACAAGATTAGGTATAGTAATAATTTAACAATATTAGAGGAGGAAAGTTGCCACTCACCATATAGCGGAGATGCTGAGTCACGATAGGCGCAGCAAAAAGATTCACACAATTACAGCTTTTGGCCATTATGGCCTTTGTCAACAATAGACACACATACACACACACACACTCACCCAAACACAACTTGGCACACATGTCTGCAGTCTCAGGCAACTGAAACCACACTCAGTGGACTGTGGTTTCAGTTGCCTAAGATGGCAGATGTGTGTGCAAGTTGTGTTTGCTTGAATGTATGTGTGTGTGTGTGTATGTGTGTCTATTTTTGACAAGGTCCTTAACGGCTGAAAGCTATAATTGAGTGAATCTTTTTGTTGGGCCTATCGTGACTCAGCATCTCCCCTATATGGTGAGCGGCAACTTTCCTTCTCTAATATTGTTACATTCCATCCTGGATTATCCATTGTTTGATTTGTGGCGCCGATGAGATTGACACCAGAATAGATCTGAGCATCATCTTTGAACGTAGCAAAACATTATGTCTGTGTAGTTCCGCCATCCAGTTTTCTGTAAGCTTTACTTGTGCGAAGAGGTAAATAAATGAACTCCTAATTATAAGGTGTTGGTTGGTATATCTCACCCAAGCATCCACCTGACTGTTGACCCTGAGTTGTAACGTCTTCTGTTTTTGCTGTTTTACAATGTCCGCGGCCTCCGCATCGGATATTTTCGTGTGTATTACATCAACACAACATTCGAACAATAGCTTAGGCCCAACGCCTAATGCCGGATTTTGTGATCGACATGCATTGTGTTGCGGGCGATGTATACCCACCAGGACTGCAACACGATGCCTCTCACTCGTCGATTACGGTGACTTCACCAGACATTTTTGTGCCTGCAACAATATGTGAGGTTAGGAGTGTGCATGACTCCGGTTATCAGACACCTTTGTTCCCACCACATGTGCCCTACCTCATCGATGGTGCACTTATCTCTTATGGATCTCTGTGCAGTGTGGGATCAATGCAAATTTCTGCAAATGCTCCGTTGGAAAACCTACCACGGCCAGGACAACAGTTTGCCATGCCGCAATCCATGCAGTACCTCGTGGATTGCTGCCACGTGGCCGGAACTGCTTTGTTCACAGGTCAACCTCCTCAGCATCCGACCACACCTGCGCCTGCCTCGGTTCAGAATCAGCACATGCCTTCCTGTTTCAATATCTCGGCCTGCAACAAGAACAATGGCTTTTTATCTGTCAATGACCTCCATCTCCGTCCAACTGTTATGCCTCAGCATTTTGTGCCATGACATTCACCTTTTCCACACACCGTTTTGACTGAAGTGACTATGAACAGTGAACATTCACACGTTTCGCCCAATGTTCGACATCATTTTCCTCACTGTGCTTTTGGACAGCCCGCACCTCAGCAGCCTTCCTGCAACACAAGTGGCTCCGGCTCTGATCGCACGTCAAGTTTTCCGCTGCCTGCCACGTGTTTTCAAACTTTGAACTTTTTGTTACCTGTCACTCCCATGCCGGCTCCAGTCGAACTTCCACAACCGCAATTGACACATTACAGTGTCTCACCAGCGTCGGCCTTCTGCGTTGCGATGATCGCACTCATCCACAACGCATCACCTTCACGCTGCCACCCGACCAGCCGTCGTCACCACATACGCTGGAGACACACTCACCTGGAATACTGCAGCAACAACAGCTCGTTTCAAGCAGTGCCCCGACGAATTCAACTCACCCTGTTCTTCTGAATGTTCTACAACGCTTACTGACACTGCCGCCGTTCAATACCGACAGGGCAACAACCTGGTTCAAAATTGTGGACGAAGTGTTCGACCATTTCAAACTCGAAAAATCAACCAGATTTCTGTGCCTTATCACCCACCTCCACGACCAGGAGCACTTGATTGCTGATCTGGTCGACGCCCCAGATTCAGCTACCTGGTACACTCCAGCCAAAAAGACAGTTCTACATTGGCTTGCGCGCTCAACTGAGACAGCAATAAGACAAGTGCTCTACATCAAACAACTAGGCAACGACAACTCTTCACAACTTTGGAGACGGCTACGGACCCCTGTTGGCGATGATCTACTCTCTGACACAGATCTCCTCGCCATTTGGACAGATAAACTACCTCCCCACATCCACTTTGCTCTGGATCAGAGGTCTCCCGAACCTGTCGAGCAACGAATGACAATTGCTGATGAACTACATGAGGCATCACTGCTCTATTTCGCCAGCCACTGCCTACCTGGCAAGTCTCAGGTTCAGGCCCCTCGTCCCGCGGCCGGACGCGGCCGGGGTCACACTGTTCTGACCATTCCGCTCACTCCGGGATGCAGTATACAAACAGCTGGGAGGTCACCGGCTTCACCCTTGGTCACACCCCCTCCTGCAACCAAACTGGCTGTGGCCTCCGAACCTCAGCCACCGCCTCAGGCAACGAACTTTCCGCACGAAATGCAGCCGCACTACCCATACTGTTACTTCCACATACGGCTTGGTGAGGCGGCACGGAACTGCAGACCACCCTGCTGCTTCACAAACGCAAATCGCAGGTAGGTCCTGGTGCCGCTTCCTCCGCACAACATGACAGGCAACTCCCAGTGCTTCATTCTGTCCGGGAACAATCAGATAATTATGGACGTCTTTATATTAAAGACATTTCGTCGGGATACTTTTTCCTAGTGGACACAGGCGTCGATGTTTCGCTGCTGCCTACATCCTTAGTGTTTTCGAACATCCGCCCTCATCATACTTCACTGCAAGCTGTGAACTCTACTAAACTACAATGCTCGGATTCAACCTCCCATGTTGTCTCACTCTCCACAAACTGTAGACTCGAATCGACTTTTTTAGTGTGCAATATTGAGGAACCTATACTAGGCATTGACTTCTTATGACACCACAAACTTTCACCAGACCTAGTGTGAAACACCGTGTTTACCCGTCCAAAACTCACTTCCTTTGTGCTCTGTTGAGCAAACCCCCCCGTGACACGTCAGTCCAGGTTCATCTCATCCGCACGTGCTCGGCTCTGTCGACGACGTTACAAGAAACAACGCACAGGTGCCTTGTCGAGCTTGAAAACATCACTCGCCTACTAAAGAAAACTTTGAGCTCTCCATCCGGCTCCATGAAACTCAGCTCCAGCTATCCGATGCAGCAGAGGAATTACAGACACTGCAGCAAGGGCAAAGCAAGGTCAGTAAGTGTGCTGAATCTGCTTGTAGTCCCAGCAATCAAGCCTCCATGTGCTTACCTCCTGCTATCCCTCGTAACTGTGCTATCAAGTCTACCATAACATGTACTGACAGTTCCACAGGACCACACCCCCCTAATACGGCAGCATTTGACACTCAGACAGACATGAGTGCGCATGCGCGACGAGTGTCACGTGTTCCCCTACTGACAGCTCCTACCCCTTCCCTCTCGGACAGCACCTCAAACTATGCAACTTTGGCTCCTGCGTGCCGCCGTGCAACGACCACTGACAACACAAACAGTGCAATCGCGCCTAGCGCTTCACCCGCAACCGTGCTGCCACAGGCTGCAACCTCGGACAATGGACTCACTAACGCTTCACGAGCTCTACCAAGCTCGTCCGACCATGGTGCCACTGCTTCGGGCCGGCGGCCATCTCGTCACGTTGACCCCTGGGACACTTCGCCACCTCGACTCCCGTCGGATCTGCCAAGTGGCTCCAAACACCACGATCTCGCCTGTGCCGCCCACCTCACATTGTAAACAAACCGCCTCCCGTGCCGCCAGCAACATTTCCATCATCACCAACGGCACGGTTCACAAGCTTCGCCTCACACCAGGCCCCTCCATCTCCAGTAAACCACGTCGACTTTTTCCGAGTGCCTCTCCGACCTTAAAAAGCAGATTTCTGAACTTCTAAGCTCCAGCGTCATTGAACCCTCTGCCAGCAGCTGGTCTACACCCATTCATATGACACCCAAGACAGACGGGTCCTGGCGCATGTGCAGAGACTACAGTCGACTAAATGCACGAACAATTATGGACACCTACCCCACTCGCACCATTGCCGACTTTACCAGTTCTCTCGCAGGTGCGACCATGTTCTCTGTCATTGATTGCAAACGAGCCTACCAGCAGATCCCCATGGCTCCTGAAGACATCGAGAAGACAGCAATCACCACCCCAATCGGGTTATTTCAGTTTCAATTCATGCCCTTCGAGCTAGAAAACGCAACCCAGACTTGGCAACACTTCATCAAGGAAGTGCTATTCAGCCTAATATTCTGCTTTGCATATCTTGATGACATTCTTGTGTTAACTCCTCCATCGAGGACAACATTCGACATGTTAAAACTGTTATCAGGACAAATTGCAGCTACATCAACCCGCTGTCACTTTTCTTGGTTTTTGGGTCTCTGCCGATGGCGTTTCACCACCCCATGACAAAGTACAAACAGTACTAAACCTACCCACACCTTCGTCATTCAGAGAGCTCCGGTGCTTTCTGGGGACAGTTGATTATTATCGCCGTCATCTACCTCAGGCTGCGGAGATTCAGGCTCCACTGATGGACATCTTGGCAGGCACCAAGACTTCTGGATCTCGGCCCGTTCCATGGACCCTTGTTATGACTGATTCTTTCACTGCCCTCAAAAATCTTCTTGCCGAGGCCTGCACCATCGCGCATCCTCATCCCAATGTGCAGCTTTTCATCACTACAGATGCAAGCAATACTGCCATCGGCGCTGTCCTTAGCCAGACAGTCGACGGCCAATCTTTGCCTCTGCAGTTCTTCTCGCGCAAGCTCCCCAATGCACAATGGAAATATTCCGCATTTCACAGGGAGTTGCTCGCGGTCTACGAAGTGATCAAGCATTTTAAGACCGACATTGAGGGGCGCCCTTTCTATGTTTTAACAGACCACAAACCCCTGGATGGGGCCATTTCAAACCCGCCAGCTGACCCACCTCCTCGCCATTTCAGATACATGGACTTCATATCTCAGTTCACCACCAATGTCAGACACATAAAGGGTGCTGACAATATAGTTGCTGATTTCCTTTCACGAGTCGACGCCATTCATTCGCAGTTAGACCTCTCTGACCTGCCTAACCTCCAGCCCGCTGACGAGGACACACAAAACCTGATTTCAGACTCTGCCTCTTCACTACACTTCGTCCGCACCACCTTCCGTGGCATTTCTGGTGAGATCTGGTGCAATGACAGTACGGGCACGTTACGCCCCCTCATCCCCACCACGCTCCGTCGAGCTGTCTTCAACGCACTGCATAATTTAGCCCACCCCGGTGTTCGTGCATCCGCCCGCCTCGTAATGGAGTGCTTTGTGTGGAGAAATGTCAACAAGGACTGCCAGCAATGGGCATGCTCCTGCATTGTGTGCCAACGCTGCAAAGTACACAAGCACACTTCACCCCCCCCCTCGGCGTCTTTTCGATCCCTCCTGGGAGTTTCCAGCATATTCATATTGATATTGTCGGCCCTCTCTCCCCCTCTAACGGCTTTCGTTATGTTCTCTCGTCTATCGACTGAACACTTTGCTGGGTCGAGGCTGTCCCTCTTCCCAATATCATGGCAGAAACTATTGCTTGAGCTTTCGTTGAGTCATGGGTATCGTGTTTCGGATGTCCAGCTATCATCACGACTGACCAGGGCAGACAATTTGAGTCGGCCCTGTTCAACGAGATTTGTAACATTTGCGGCATCCGGCACATCCATACCACAGCATATCACCCGCAAAGTAAGGGCTAGTTGAGTGCTGGCACCGCACTTTCAAGGCGGCTCTTCGATGCCATGACTCTCTTGGACAGAGGTCCTTCCCCTTGTGCTACTTGGCATTCGTGCAATTTATAAGGAAGACCTCAAAGGCACAACAGCCGAGTTTGTATACGGCCAGAACATAGTTCTCCCTCGTGAACTTGTGAGCCCTTCTGCTTCTCTCCCTCAGTCTGACTTACCTTCCTTTGTGGACCGCGTCAGACGCCACTTCATCAACCTCCACATCCCTCCTCCTGCCAGCCATTCCCTCCCTAAGGTTCACGTCCCGAAATCTCTCAACAATTGCGACTACGTCATGCTCCGAGATGACACTATCTGTGCTCCCCTCCAACCCCCATTTACTGGCCCGTACTGAGTTCTTTGGCGCTCAGCCAACACCTATGACATCTGGATAAAAGATTCAGCTGTTACTGTCTCTCTCAACAGACTTAAGCCGACTCATATCGAACCCGCTTCTATCCCCCTTCAGGCCACGACCACGCCACTCACTGTCGTGGCTCACGGCACTCCGACCACTCCCTCCACGTCAGACTTACTCACTCAGTCGAGTGACTTCCAGCTCCAATTGTCGAGCTCTTCTCCGACCTCACCCTCTACTCCAGTCTCACGCACTCCGTCGGATGATCACACGCTCCCCACGTTGAGCTTACCTACGATCACGCCCTTGCCACCGGGCCCTTCTCTGGTCCCTTCGACGTCTCCCCCGTCGCCTGCCTCGCCCTGTCGAGGTTTCTCACACCTCCCCATCTTGAACGTGCCCTCGCTCGAGGTGTTTGTGCCTGTCCCCCGGGACATAATCCACGACATATCTATAATACTATGCAATGACACACTGTTCATCATATGTTTCCCTTCATCCAGTGCTCACGACACAACCTCCACCATTCCCTGCCACCTGGTGAAATGTGTTCCCCTCTCGCCCGACATCGACGTGGACGTGATTCGTGTGTTTGCCATGCCCATCGGAGACATCGTCGTCGTCGCTCCGTTTCTCCCGCAAACCGCCGGCCTACCTGTCGCTGCATGACCAGCATGCCCAGTTATGATGCCCGGCACGTTTCAACGACTTCCAGGTTCGGTGGCCAGACCTTCCTTCATCTCATTTACGAACACAGCTCCCCGATGACGCTGTTGAGCTGACCATGGTTTGGCTCCCGCGGACCACCCCTACCAACGCCATAGTCATCCCCCCCCCCCCCTGCCTCTCAGGAGTACTCCGTACTGCAGGGAGGGAGGGGGGGGCATGTGTGGCACTGATGAGATCGACACCAGTATCGATCTGAGCATCATCTTTGAACTAAGCAAAACAATATCTTTGTGTACTTTCATCATCCAGTTCTCTGTAAGCCTTACTTGTGTGAAGAGGTAAATAAATGAACTCCTGATTATAAGGTGTTGTTTGGTGTATCTCACCCATGCATCCACCTCAATTGTAATTTGTTATGTGACGTGTCACATCATTGTCAATGTATCATTTGTCACACAGTCTACGGAATTTACATCTACAAAAAAATCATTAAAACCTTTCTCTCAGTTTTTGAAGTAGGCCTATCTGTGCAACTACAGCTTCCTGAATGTTCCACTGATGTTACCCCTTTTGACAACATAGCACAGTCATCTCTTTTGTCTGTCATAGTACTTGCATTTGACCAATGGCCTTTTTTCTTACATTTGAAACAAACCACTCCTGTTTTAGATTGTTTTGATAAGTGACCTGCTTTACCATATGAAAAGCATTTTCCATCTTCATTCCATTTATAATGAGATATATTTAATGTATCAGCTTCGGATGAAGACTGATTGAGTCTTTATTCCTGTTTGTTAATTTTCATTTTGAATGTCATTTCTGTAGCAACTTTCATCATCACTATTGGTTATTCTCAGTTCATAATTTAAACACCGTTTTTGTAACTTATTCCACACCTTCTCTTCAGCAGATAAATCATAAATGTGCTTTACCTCTTTGGGTAAAATTCGCAACTGTCATGCACAGAGGTCATTATCATCAATCGGCTTGTCCAACAATGAAAGTTGAGTTTATGCCTCACCAAATTTGGCAAAATTGTCTTGCGTACCACTAGATGGTTTCCACGCAATGTTATTAAATTTGTCATGAGGAAGATCCATGTTTTCAGCTGAGTGAAAATAATAAATTTTATGTAGCTTATCCCAAATCTCTTTAGCAATCTTGCATCCTCCAACATGAAGTAGAGGCTTGGCGTCAAGTGACAGAATTAGCTATTTCCTTGCCTTTGCATTAGCCTTGGTCCATTTAGCAAGATCGGTTTGATAATTTTGTCCATTTTCTTCTGGCATAAGCAACTCACCATTTGTGATGTCAAAGATTTCATTGTATTCTAAGATAGTTCTTATTATAATTCTCCAAGTCCCCCAATTTTCTTTGCCAATGAGTTTCTTAATTTTCTGTCTTTTGTTGGCCTTTGTCTTGTCAATTACATTGCTACAACATCAAGTTATCATTGAAATCGGTTACAACTTTATTAACTATCCACATCTGCTATCATGCTGACAAAACATCAAATACCATTTTCAAATGAACCATTTATTTGAAAAACCACAAAAGTATAACAATACCACAATACTGTCAGTGAAAAACAAAAACACACTTTACATCACAGGCAGTCATTGCATACAACTGAGAAACCAAAGAACAGAACTATGATGACAAGTGAAGGACAACTTCCAAAAATAATTAAGGCTTAGGACACCATATGTTATCATCAAAACCCCATTACCCTACACAAGTGGGGTCTCTGGGGCCTGCTTCCATTTTTCCTGCAGTACCCGCCATATACAAGAGAAAGGGGTCCCTTAGGGCTTTGTATTGAGTTGTGTTGCTGAACACAAACAGCCATACGAAAGGTGTAGTCCTGTGCTCTCACCCACAGCTTTCGTTTTTCAGCCACCAAGGAATGGGTCATGCACTTTTTATGCCTCATAATGTCCACTCACAATCAGAACTCTACCTCGATGACCAATTGCTCTGGTGGTGGACTTTTATTGCTTTTTGTTACTGCCTCAGTAACATCAGCTGAGTTGCAGACAACTCTACACTTTTATGACTTTACAAAGCTCTAACCCTGTCCCACCTTGGTTATAGGAGTGTGGTATGTGGTTCAGCATTACCTTCAGCACTGCAGATGCCTGACCTGATACACCATTGTGATTTCCGACTTCTGACAGCTGCCTTTTGAGCCAGTCCTGTGTACAGCCTACTAGTGGAGGTTGGGTTTCCTCCATTACACATCATGTGCCAACAACTGCTGCTCAATTATGTGATACACATTCTCTGCTCCCCTGAGCATCCAAACTACCATGTTCCTTTTCCTAGTAGGGAAAGCCACCTTCCTCAATAGAGGCCCAGGACTGGAGTCATGATCTCATTTAGCATACAGTGTGTCTGTTCTGAACTCAAACATCCCCCACTGTCACCTCTTGTCAGGAAGTAATCTCATATACCCCATGGTGGGTATCCCATCCACAGATGTGTTCCAACCTATGCCTAGGACCGAAAGACTCTGTTGGCCCCATTTTTCATCACCTGTTCTTGGCCATTCTTGATGCATCCCAGGATCAGGAAGTGGTATACATTGTTGGCTATACTGTTGACTGAGAAACCAATTTAGCCTAGAAACATGGAAGGTGCAGTGAACTATGCTCCCTACTGAATGAAAGCAGTGTATTCACAGCAGAATCTGTGGACTTCACTCGAGTTCTGTCACATTCGTTCTTGTACTGGTCAGATGTTCTTAATCAGCAGCAACTCCCTGCACAGTCTTCAGGCTATCGACTAGTGCTACCTCAGTACCCACTGGTTGTGACAATCCAAAATCTCTTTTTTGTTGTCCACCAAGCTGGACAGTCAGTTATCTTTGTCTGGACTTCAGGCCACATTGGGAATGCAGGAAACAAACATGCTGATTGGTGGGTCAAATTGGCTACTGGTAGGCCAACTCTGGAGAAAAACCATAGCTTTGATCAACTCTATACTGCCAGTTGTTGGATTCTTGGAATTTGGTGAAATAAAGGGAACCACAACTAAGTGGCTAATTTCACTTTGTACTTATTGCAGGGAATCAACCATTCCCTTTTGACTTCACATTGGCCACAGTTGGCTGACCCATGGCTTCCTACAATGTAAGGAACCAGTGCAGTGTCCATCTGACAGTGGCCCACATGCTAATGGACTGCCCCAATTTAGCCACCTTACAGTGAAACCCTAAACTTGCTCGCAGGCTGCCTCTGGTGCCAGCAGACGATGCCAAAGTGGCTAATATGGATTTATGTTTTACCCATTAAGGTAGTTCCCACTCCCTTTTGTGAGGCAGGACAAAATGGTCTCGCTGGCCACTTCAGGCTTTGGAGGAATACCCTGTCACCTGCTTCAACTCATGGGGCCCATGTCTGCCATTGCTCAGTGGTCCAGCCTGGCTCATGCCCTTCCCACCATTTTTATTCTTCTTATTCTTTTATATTTGTCATTGGTTTACTGTCTCATCATCATTGTTCTCTTTCCTGAGATTTTATCAACTTGTCTGCATTGCTAGTTTTTTTGTGGTAATGATGGGTGAGGAAATACCAGTTGGTGTGGCTCCCATCAAATAATATGTGCTAAGGGGCCTCCAGCTGCTTTTTGAGTGGGGCAGCTCACCCACCTTCACCTTCAACCTCTCTCGCTTCTACGTGCTTCTGTCTCTTGGTTTTATTGATTCTCAGTTAAAGTCGAGTTCCTCAGGATTTGTTTGCTTTGTTCGTACTCTCTGAGCACTCTTACTGGCTTGTTGCATAGTGGAGGATGTATAGGGTGGAAAGATTGATGATCTGTAGTTTGGTCCCTTTAACCCCATCAGTTCAATCCTGTCCAATACAATCCAGTCCAATAAAGAACTGGCATTTGAATTTAAGTTTTTGCTTGTTCACTCAATGTCATGCCTTGTGCAGAGTGATCAATGAACTGGAAAATATTATAAAAGAGAGTAAATAAGCTACATTATTAACTGACTAGGTTACATTTGATGCAGTGACCAGGATGAAACTGTTGGTTTAATAAACTATTTTTACATGGGAAATGTGGCCCAATTACATTGGCAGTGGCAGGTGAATGTTGATATAATTGAGTGACATCATGAATCAGGCCCAACACACTAGCAACCAACAGTCTGTAAGTACCTAATGTGCACATGTGTGATGGAACAAAGTGGCTGCTGCTGGTGTAGTTCTACCGTCTTTCAGTTTTTTCCAGGAGACCAAGTGAGCCAAGATCACATGCATGGGGACAGAGTATTCTGATTGTGGGTAGTAACTCTACCCATCGTCCAGTGTGGGCAGACTCACATCTGTGCACAGAGTATATTTTCATCCTCTACTCCTTCCTGATGGCAGCTGTTACGGTGCAAAGGGTGGTATATTGGCAGTAAATAAAGAGCAGATGAGAAGTAGCACAATGTAGAAAAGTGTAGCTGCTCCTGAGACATGAAACTGGCCAATATGGATGTGAAGGCAGCAATGTTTTTATGAATGGAATGGACCAAGGATAGGCGGTTATTGAACAGGAATCAGTAGAAGAAAGCAACTGTACCAATGACAGTTTTGTGTCTCATGAAGATGACAGTGCTGAAAGGTGTCTGCAGCTATCTAATCATGAACATTAATTGTAATGCCGCAAGATTATGATTGTAATGTTGGGGAACTGCAATTGTTTCCAAAATGGGATAGGTTGGTACAGATGTTTGATAATATTGGGATGCAAATAGGGCCAATAAAATCTGAAGTTGGTTCAGTTAAATTTGAAGTTGGTCCAGTTAAATCTGAGATGGACCTGTTAAGCTGGAGACGAATTCCATCAGAGAACATTTAGGCTATCAGAAATGAATGACTCAATACAAATGATGAGCAGGAAGCCAAAGGGAATTGCTTAATGATTGTCATAATATGACTGAAGAATCAGCCAAACAATGTAGAGGTACTAGAATCTTTGTTGAATAGTAAATTAGTCATGTGTAGTCATTGTAAAGAGAACCACAAATCTGTGGTAAAAGTAAGCAAACTATCCCATGAGTTAGAGAGTAAATGCATGAATACTGAAAAATATGTTATAGCAGCACACAGTAAAGAAACTAATCCAAGGGTCACTCCAAAAGAAATGCACACTATTTTTGTAAAAATACAGATTTCATTCTGCATGTGTGAAAGTTTTACAATGTGTGGATACATCCTTCCCGCTTGTTTTCAAACTTAGTTCAACCTCTTCCCATGAGTGGCGCCATCACAGCATGTCTTCAAGATGGCTGCGACACTTGACGTTCATCAGAAGCAACGTGCTGTCATAGAATTCCTGTGCTGTGAAAACGAGACGGTGGGAAAGATCCACAAGAGGTTGAAAAAGGTGTATGGAGATGCTGCTGTTGATCACAGTACATTTAGTTCGTGGGCAAGCAGGTTACATGATGAAAGCGGGCACGGCAATATTGAGGAGTGTCCTTGAAATGGCAGGCCTCATACTGCACACACTCCAGACAATGTGCAGAGAGTTAATGAATTGGTGACTGCTGACAGACGCATCACAGTGAATGAATTGTCACGCTATGCTGGGATAATGGAAGGAAGTGTTTGCAGAATACTGAAAGTGTTGACGTTAAAAAAGGTTTGTGCCAGGTGCGTTCCCAGGTTGTTGACAGTGGCTCACAAAGAAACAAGAAAAACGGTATGCAGCGAACATTTGGAACACTACGAGAATGGTGGAGATGAATTTCTTGGAAGAATTGTGACAGGTGATAAAACATGGCTCCATCATTTTTCACCAGAGACAAAGAGGCAATCAATGCAAATTCACCCAAGAAAAAAAAATTCAAAACCACACCTTCTGCTGGAAAAGTTATGGCTATGGTGTTGTTTGATTCTGAAGGACTCTTGCTTGTGGACATCATGCCAAGAGGAACCACCATAAGTTCTGGTGCATATGTGACAACACTGAAGAAACTTCAAGCTCGACTGAGTCATGTTAGACCACAAGCAGGATGTTTTGCTGTTGCATGACAATGCACAGCCACATGTCAGTCAAGCGGGAACATGTGGTTTCCCCACTTACGGTCGCTCACGTGCAGTGAACCGGCTTTATCGCCGCACCCACGCACTATGCTCAAGGGAGAGGCTTTGTGGCAATAAATGACTAAAGCAGTTTCTGGACAGGACACATTTATTTTTCCTACCGTTACAATAAATGACAAATAATATACTTCGCTAACGTCTTTCCATACAGGTGCATTGCACTGGCGGCATGGCTCGGTCACCATTCCCGGAGGGTTTACACTCCAGTGACGAGCCGTGGCGCTACCGCATGGACCGAGCGAGGCAAAAGGCTGTGTCACAGAATGTTCTGCTCCTGGTGCGAAAGGCGCCGTAACGTCCGCGAAGAAGTGAAAGACACTTTAACAGCGACTGCGTTTACGACCGCGCGTACGCATTTACGGCGGAGTTATGTTGACTCGACGCACGTGCTCCGCAGCGGAAGAACTGGGGAGACGTGTGTCACGTCGCGTTGACTAGCTCGCACTGGCCGCCTGCTTTGTTCCCGTGCGGTCCGGTGTGCGACGCACCGTTGCCGAAATTCTGCGTAACGGTACAGCTGCCCCTACTTGTGTCGGCAGTGCCGTAGTTCAGCCCTTTGTGCATTGGACGGTGCTGCCGCCACACAGATCCCCCCTTGGAGAGCGGAGCTCCGTAGCTGCGAAAATGCGGCGATCGTTCGGTGGCGCGCGTGTATTTAAAGTTCGCGCGCTGCGTGATGGCAGTGCGGCAGCTTTGTTGGGGTTCGGTCGGCGTCGGAAGGGCGGCGGTCTGTGACGTCAGCGCGCCTGACCGGCGAGCGTGCGGTAGGCGTGTCCTCGCGCTGGGTGCTAGTGACAGCGGCAGCAGGCACTAGCTGTGACTGTCCGTAGCGATGCGCGTGAAGGCGCGCGTTGCAGGTCATTGGTGGTGACGTCTCGAAGGCGCTTGCACAAGTGCGTTGTCGTCGGAACTCGAACGTGGGTCCGGGAGCTCCTACGGACAAGCCGGGTGGTGTGGAGAGCGATGTCCAGAGCTCGACGGCGAAGTGAATGCGGTAAGCTGGCGCGGATGCCGATCCGGCCTCAACGCCCAACGCGGTGGAGGCAAACGACGCTGTGACGAATGCAGGAGATGGTGTCCGGGGCTTGACTGGAGTTACCGGCCGAAGGCACTTGCAGCTGGAGGTCGGGTCTCTACAGTGGACGGTGGCTTGTGGTGAATTCTGACGGCGTTCGGCGGCTCGGGCGCGTGATTGCCGGTTTGGGTGTCGTGGCGCGCTGGCGACGCAGCACGGCCGTTTGAATCGGACGCGGCGGCTGGCGCGCGTGACGTAGTCCGCTGGTGGCTGTGGTGGGGGCGACCAGTGCGCCTGTGGTGGGCGCGGTCCGGGCGGCTGTACCAGCTGCCTGGGCGTTGTGGTGGGAGGCGCACATGGCGGCGCGATGACAGCAGGCTGCAGCTGTGCATCACCGGCGGCGCCGGGTGCGGGTTCCGTCTGACCGCTGGCAGAGGGAGTGTCGTCCGTGATCAGATCTTCTGACGGGTCGAAGAAATGCGTGGCTGATGAAGCGGGCAAGACGTAGGCTGGTTTGACGCGGTTGACTGACACTGTCGACGGCTTTCCGTTGCGCTCGAGGACCAGCGTTTTGTCTCCTCGGGCGATCACGCAGTGCGGTCCACTGTAGGGCGGTCAGAGAGGTGTCCGTACTGCGTCGGCATGCAACATGACATGCGTGCAGCGCTGCAGGTCAGCGTGGACGAATATCTTCCTGGTGCCGTGCTGCGTTGGTGTGTGCGCTCGGAGGCCGGCCATGTGACTGCGCAGACGTTCCGCCAGAGTGGGTGCCACGGCATCGCATGGGAGTCTTATATCTTCGACAAAATCGCCCGGGATTGTCAGAGATTGCCTGTAAATGAGGTCGGCAGGTGACACGCCGATCTCCTCCTTCGGCGTGACTCGCAGGCCGAGCAGCACCAGTGGAAGCGCCTCTGGCCATGAGGTGTCGTGGCAGGTTAGAGCGGCTTTGAGAGTCCTGTGTAACCGTTCGACCATGCCATTCAACGCCGGATGGTAGCTGGTTGTCCTGTGTAACCAGGTGCCACACAGTCTGGCGACGTGCGTGAACAACATGCAGTCAAACTGGCGGCCGCGATCAGTTGTCACGTGACTGGGACATCTGAAGCATGCCACCCAGATGTCGACGAATGCGGTGGCAACGGTCTCGGCTGTGACATCTGCGACGGGCATTGCTTCCGGCCAGCAAGTGAAGTGGTCCACCATAGTTAGGAGGTACCGCTTGCCTTGTGAGAGAGGAAGTGGGCCGACGAGGTCCACGTGAACGTGCGCAAATCAGTGTGTCGCATCCGGGAAGGTGCCCACGGGTGCATGGGTGTGCCTCCTGACTTCGGCGCGCTGACATGCGGTGCAAGTGCGCGCCCATTCACGACAGTCCTTCTGAAGCTCGGGCCAGACGAAACGCGCAGCCACGAGCGTCGCAGTGGTGTTGGTGCCGGGGTGTGACAGTCCATGGACACGGTCGAAGGCACTGCGCCGGAATTTCCCCGGGAGGAACGGTCGGTGCGTGCCGGTTGAGGTGTCACACCAAATCTTCCGTGCGGAGCCGGGGACAGGCACCAGCTCCAGTTGCAGGCCGCTGGAAGTGTCGTGACGGAAGCAGTGCAGTTCTTCGTCACTCTCCTGTACTTGGGCCACGTCCTCAAAGTTCACAGGGGGTAAAATAACGGCATACACTCGGGGCAAACAATCGGCGACGATATCGTCTATCCCCGAAATGTGTCGAATGTCAGTCGTGAATTGCGACACGTACTCTAACTGCTGGAGTTGGCGCGGTGAACACTTAGTGTGGTTGTTCTCGAACGCGTGTGTAATGGGTTTGTGGTCGGTGAAAATGACGAATTGTCGTGCTTCTATGGGCGGTCGGAAGTATTTCACTGCCGCGTACACCGCAAGCAACTCTCGGTCATAAGCGCTCCAAGCACGTTGCGAATCGGAAAGCTTTTTAGAGAAAAAACCGAGAGGCTGCCAACTCCCGCCGACGCGCTGTTGTAACGCCGCGCCGATGGCGGCCTGGCTGGCGTCCACGACTACAGCTAAGTCCGCGTCATGTAACGGGTGCGCGAGCAGCGTCGCTTCCACGAGATTCCTTTTTGAGTCCGTGAAGCTCTGCTAGATTGCATCTGTCCAATTCACGAGGGTCTTTCCTTTTGAGGTAGGACCTTGTAACGCCTTAGTCAGCGGCTCTTGCATGGCTGTGGCGTTGGGCAGGTGTCAACGATAAAAGTTCAACATGCCGAGGTAACGTCGTAATTCTTTGTGTGTCTGCGGACGCGGCATGTTCTGTACTGCCTTCACTTTCTCCGGTAGCGGTGTCGATCCGGTGGGCGTAATTAAATGGCTGAGGAACTCGATTTCCGTCACACCGAACTCGCATTTAGCGGGGTTAATAATGATGTCAGCTTCGCTCAGGTGCTGAATGACGGTCGTTAAGTGGCGGCGGTGGAGTTCGGGCGACTTGGAATACACCAAATGTCGTCGAGGTACGCGAAGCAAAATGGCAAGCCTCGCAAGACGCCGTCCAGGAACCGCTGCCAAGTCTGGGCAGCATTCCAAAGACCGAAAGTCATAAACAGGCTTTCGAAAAGCCCAAAGGGCGTTACGATGGCTGTTTTTTCGATGTCGTCGGGCGCCACCGGAATTTGGGTGTACGCCTTTGCGCAGTCATCTTGCTGAACACCCTGCAGCCCGCCAAGGCGTAGCTGAAGTCTTGAAGGTGTGGGACTGGGTATCGGTCCGGCACCGTTCGTGAATTAAAGGCGTGATAGTCCCCACACGACCGCCACGAATTGTCTTTTTTGGGCACTAAATGCAACGCTGATGACCATGGGCTGCTCGATGATCGCATGATGCCTTGCCGCAGCATGGCCTTGAACTCTACCTTTGCTGCTGCGAGTCTGTCCGGCGCGAGTCGACGTGGGCGACACGATGTGGGGGGTCCGGGTGTGGTTATTATGTGGTGCACCGTCGAATGTTTGATGTCTCTCGGTGCACCGGCTGGGCGGGTGAGGTCGGGGAATTGTTCCAGAATGTCAGCGCACGGTCCGGGGCAATTCACGGGTTTAACGCTGTAGTATGCAGCCTGCCGGCGCTGTCCCGCTATCTTTAAATTAGTTGTGGCATCGGTGAGCTGGCCGTTTGCGATGTCGGCTAATGGCCCGTAGTGGCCGAGAAAGTCTGCGCCCAGGATCGGCTCACTGACGTCGGCCACGGTAAAAGTCCACGAGAACGTGCGCCGTAGGCCTAGATCTATATTGCGGCTGTGTGTGCCGTAAGTTTTAATAGTGGAATTGTTCGCCACTGTAAGGCAGAGTGCCTCGGCCCGCCTGCGGTCTCGTAACATAGAACGGGGGAATATCGAGAGGTCCGAACCCGTATCGACGAGGTACCTCACGCCTGCCCTCTGTTCCGCAACAAACAGACGCTTCGATATCATATTGCAGCCGGGTGCGCCTAGGTCCGGTCGCAGCTGGCGTTTGGGTGCGAGCAAAAAGCGCGACACCTGGTTGCTTCGTTGCCGAAGTGGGCGTGGTACCAGCAGTAGCTGCTTTGTGCGCGCTGTGACGTCGGCGGGGTACCGTTGGAGCAGCTGTTGCTGCGTTGCCGGATGCGCGAGCTGCGCCGCCTGTCGCCCGATCTGCTGCCGCTGCGGCGCGTGCTGCTCTCTTGCTGCGAGCGCGCCAACTGGTCGACTTACGTCGAGAGAGCTGCCACCTGTGCGGTCAAGTGTTGCACTGGCTGGTGCAGGTCGGCATCCGATGCGGGTGCGGGAGGCGCTGGCCGCCACAGAGGTGGGGGAACGGTGTCGTAAGATGCCGCAGCCGCGGTGCTAGGCGCCATTGTCAGCGCGTCGTGCACCCTGTCGGCCAAGTTAGCGACGGCGTCCAGCTGCATCTCCGTCTGTGCGGCTATCACTGCCTGCACCTGAGCTGTCTGTGGCTGCTAGCGTCGCGTC
Source organism: Schistocerca americana (assembly GCF_021461395.2). Taxonomy (NCBI): domain Eukaryota; kingdom Metazoa; phylum Arthropoda; class Insecta; order Orthoptera; family Acrididae; genus Schistocerca; species Schistocerca americana. The sequence continues at coordinate 446,131,483 of NC_060120.1, forward strand.
GACTAGCTCGCACTGGCCACCTGCTTTGTTCCCGTGCGGTCCGGTGTGCGACGCACTGTTGCCGAAATTCTGCATAACGGTACAGCTGCCCCTACTTGTGTCGGCAGTGCCATAGTTCAGCCCTTCGTGCGTTGGACGGTGCTGCCACCACAAATGAATTGTCACGCTATGCTGGGATAATGGAAGGAAGTGTTTGCAGAATACTGAAAGTGTTGACGTTAAAAAAGGTTTGTGCCAGGTGCGTTCCCAGGTTGTTGACAGTGGCTCACAAAGAAACAAGAAAAACGGTATGCAGTGAACATTTGGAACACTACGAGATTGGTGGAGATGAATTTCTTGGAAGAATTGTGACAGGTGATAAAACATGGCTCCATCATTTTTCACCAGAGACAAAGAGGCAATCAATGCAAATTCACCCAAGAAAAAAAAATTCAAAACCACACCTTCTGCTGGAAAAGTTATGGCTATGGTGTTTTTTGATTCTGAAGGACTCTTGCTTGTGGACATCATGCCAAGAGGAACCATCATAAATTCTGGTGCATATGTGACAACACTGAAGAAACTTCAAGCTCGACTGAGTCATGTTAGACCATCAGCAGGATATTTTGCTGTTGCATGATAATGCACAGCCACATGTCAGTCGAAAAACCATGGGAGCAATCACAAAACTCATATGGACAACACTGAAACACCCACCTTACAGTCCTGACCTGGCTCCGTGTGACTATCATCTCTTTGGGAAACTGAAAGACTCTCTTCGTAGAACAAGGTTTGAAGATGATGACTCCCTTGTGCACACTGCCAAGCAGTGGCTCCAATAAGTTGGTCCAGAATTTTACCGTGCGATTGTATAGGTGCTGGTTCTAAGATGGCATAAGGCAGTTGAGAGGGATGGAAATTATGTGGAAAAATGAAAATATTGTTCCTAAAGGATGTATCAACACACTGTAAAACTTTCAAACATGTAGAATGAAAGATGGATTTAAAAACAAAATAGTGTGCATTTCTTTTTGAGTGACCCTCTTAGTAATAATAAAAGTATGCATGGAGGAAGCTTGCTTGTGATCTGTAAAAAAGTGTTTGGGTGTGATGCTGTGAGGAATGAGAGTCCCGTAGTGTATTTGAAAGGTTTTCATGTATTACCCAGGTGGTAATCAGACAAAGAAAAACTGTCATTTACAAAAAGCTGCATATAGGTGGGTGGCTGGGCAGCTGAAGTGGCTCAGTTTTTTGAGTCAGTATCTGAATTTGAATTCAAGTTCCTGTGGTGGCTGACATGGCCGTATTTTGTGAGATAATAACTGAATTTGAATCCAAGTTCCTGACTGAATTTTGGTTTAAGAATAAGCAGCAGTCCATATTGAGGGATTTCTGCGGAGAGGAGAGATGTAACATTCAGAAGTGTTGGCCACTTGAAGGCCACTTGCCAATGATGAGTTAATAAAACTAAGTACGAGTGTTGGAATTTAAATAATGGCAACTATTTATTCACAACCAGTGAATGTGCTGTATGTGCCTGTGCATTGTCATGCAAAATAATGGGTGGGTTGCGCAGAAAGTGTTGCCGGTTCATTCGCAAAGCTGATCGCAGGTGATGCTCCAAAAACAAAGAGTAATACTGTGCATTGACAGTCTGCCATGGAGGAATGTAATGCATTAGGATAACATCAGCATTGTAGTACAGGAGAATCACCGTAACTTTAGACCTCTCCATTCGCACTGGTATACTGTGCCTTCCAAATTGCTGGCAACAGATTCTAAACAATGCTGGTGACTACTTTGAAGGACAGTAACAGGTGCAAACATGTAAATAGTTGCCACCATTTAAGTTCCAACCCTTGTATATTGAAACAAACTCGATGCTGAAATGATTATATTAGATCTCGAGAGTAAACCACGATCCCAGGTAAGGCAAATGGTAGTTGCAGCACCTAAAGATAATGCTGAGGGATTTATTAATTTAATGGAAAGAATTCACAGAATTTATCTTAGTGATGAGACAAGGAACTATAGTAGATTTAACAGACCAGATAAAAGGGAGAAATATGGAGTAAACTGAATCAGGATGAATAACACAAATGATAAGCAGAAGATGCCAAACAGTTGGGAAACAATCTTGTCAAGGGTCAGTACAAAATACAGAGAGGAATGTTGTCCCCAGGCTGAAGTGAGGGGCAACCTCACCTTGAGAGAGCACAACTGGGAAACAGGGACAGACTCCTGTGGAAGATCTACAAGACAAAAAATAGAAGACAAAGCTGATAGCATATCTGCGGTAGTGGTGGAACAGGAGCAAGATTGGAGAGAGAGCCACAGAGAAGTGTAAAATGAGAGAACCAGATGGAGAATAGGAAACCAATTAAAAAGGGAGTTGAAACAAAGTGGAGGGTTCTTTTAGTTACAAAAAGATAGGAGTAGTCTGGGTCATTAGAAAATAGGAATAACCAGGTAGCTGAAGATATGGTTTTAGGTGAAGGGAAAGACAGTTCCTCTGGGGACGAAGGACTGGAATTTAGGTCTTTGGAGAGGTAGGTAGGTGACACAGGACAGTCTGTTAAAAGCAGCATGGAGAGGGTGTACCAGCAATCATGTAAAGGAAAACAGTAAGTGTAAATGAAATTGTGGACTAATGAGAATAGAGTAGGGTGCCACTGGTTACACAACGTTATCATCTCTGACAATTTTGACAGCAGCCACAACATTTCAGACTTGGTAAGGCCAGTGACTGACCCTTATCTTTCAGTTCTCAGTGACATTATATTCTCTAGCAGGGAAACCATAATTATAAATGTTGTGTACATAGTTCCACGTAGTCAGCGCGTACACAACTTTCCCACTAGAGCGCGCCCCGCTAAGCACAACAGCGCAGGCTCGTCCGTCTCTGCACTACGAGATGGCACTGCCTTAGAGACGGACCAAATTCTGCTTCCACCGATCCGCATATTAATATGTAACGCAGCCAATGAGATTGCTGCTAACGTAGAACATTTTCTCCTCGCGGATCACACTCACGCAGTGATACATGAACGCACGAGGTATTATAACGAGTGTACAGACCTCCGATTAGTCAGTCTGCATTTGTCTGTACCAGTCTGCATTTGTCTGCACCAGTCTGTACCAGTCTGCATTAGTCTGCACCAGTCTGCATTTGTCTGTGCCAGTCTATAGTCAAGTTTCAGTCTGCACCTAATAAGATTACCATATTCCTGTACATAGCCATGAAGATAAATAGATAGATAAACAGATAAATAGAAGAAGATAAATGAATAGACACTTTGTCAAGTAGCAGAGATATGTGAGAATAAGATTAACGTACCAAGACCAAAGGAACTTCAGATTGTCAATTGTAAACAGCATCCAGAATCAAGTTATGTAATGTCTACGCTTTTTATTATTTTAATAAATGTATGTGAAAATAAATCAAGTTCTGTTTAAAGTTGGTCACCGTCAATCTGCTACTCTAAGCGTGCAAGTGGCATTTCTATCATCTGACCTAACGGCAGAAAATAAACACGCCACAATAAGACCACGAGACATATTGCTGACACTTGCTTACTTCGTTAGAGCGACAAGTCAAATAATCTGATGGTGTGTGTACCAAAGGTCTTACAGTACGCACACCACAATAAAAGAGTCATCTTGTGCTTTTCTGACTCCATTTCAATGAGTTTTATTTATGTACAATCGTCACTTTGTAAAATGATTTTTTCACTCTACAATTACCATTTTGCACTGAGCTGTGCTATGGATACTTGCAATTATCTGCTGTGATTCGAGAATGATACAGGCTCTATTTTCTTTGGGTTTCAGCATATTGCTGCTGGTGAGGTACAACTGCTTTATAGGAACCCAATAATCTTCATCATTATTCTCACCTTTTAATTTAACATGCTCTTCATTAAGTATTAATATCAATTGTTTGAGACCGTTGTATCACTTTCCAAATGTATTATCTTATTGATTTTATTGTTCTATTTGTTGTGACTCGCCGATCTTTCAAAGTGCCGCTGCGCAGTTACGCACGTCCTCTACATGCGGCGCTGTTTGCCAGCCATGCAGCAGCAGCACCACCTAAGTGGCCAGCCAGCCAGTTATGATTTGACTGTTAAAGTGTACATACGTCTTACTCTGTTTACTTGATCTGTGACCTTCATGTATTGCATCTTCCTTGAAATATATTTGCTCAACTTGAAGCTATAACAATTGGTGATGAGGGTGGGATTATTCTTTTCCATTGTTGACCCACATGTTTCCATTGCTAGTTTAGAGCAACTATTGCAAGGTCTCATAGAACACCAAACGCTTCTCACAAATGCGATTCGTGATTTCGTTGTGGCATCAAATACGGGGCATCTCTCGTCGTTGTCTCTACCTCCTTTTCCTCCTTACGATGAGAGAGTGGAAGACTGGTCTGATTATGAAAAACGTCTTCGACAGCACTTCTTGGCATTTCATGTCGTGGACAAACACACATGTAAGTTTCTGTTCATTTCATGGATGTCACCTCAAATGTATCGGTTGTTGTTGCAGTTGGCTCCTTTGAAAGATCCTGTGTCTTTGTCCTTTGTTGAAATGTGCTCACTTCCGTCCATCTATTTTCAAAAGCAAATGCATGTGGTAGCCTCTCGTGTTACCTTTTATCATTGTCAAAAACAGCTGAATCAATCCTATCGCACTTGGGCTGCTGAACTTCACTGCCTCAGTAGAAAGTGTCAATTTGTTACTGAAGTTCACAAAGAATCCTACGCCGATTCCATGGTACAGGATGCTATTACCCGATCGGCGCCCGACAAAGAAGTTAGGCAACGTGCCCTTCAGTTGGCAAATCCGACTCTACATGAAGTCCTATCAGTCTTTTGAAATTTCTCGCGCAGCTGGAGCGCAAATAGAGGCATGGGGCAATATCGGGGAAATACAATCTCTGTGCGATGTTGACGAAGCGTGTGGCGTGTCCCCGCCGGCCGATCTGGCCGCAGTACGCTCCCAAGCGCAGCTTCGGCCTAACCGTAAACAAACCTCTAAGAAACTGCAGCAAAACCCTCGGCAACTTCCTTCATGTCCACGGTGTTTTATGAAACATTCACGAGAAGATTGTCCACAACGTTGGGCTGTGTGTCACAAAGGCAAAAAAAAGGGTCATTGTCATCCGTTTGCAAATCCGACCGCATACATGATGTTCATGAACATGACGCTGATTCTGATTCTGTGTTGTCTGTCAATTGTACTTCTTCCCTTTCAGGGAAGTTATTCCTCACTGTCCAAATACTTAGTCGAGATGTTCGCATGCAGGTGGATACTGGTTCTGCTGCCACTATCATCAATTCTCAGACATATCTTCAGTTGGGTTCTCCAATCCTGTCACCTGTCACTAGGCAATTACGGACTCTTGAGACAATTTGATGCTGAGGTATCTTACAAATCTGTTGTTTGCACTGTTCTCATATTTGTGGTCGGCCATAGTAACGCGGAGAATCTTTTTGGTTTCGATGCCTTTCGCGTTTTTGGGTTCTCCATAGATGACTCTGTCAATATCATCTCTGATGCTATTCCTTATGCTCAATTGGACTCCTTGTCGAAAACATTTTCGTCCCTTTTTTCTCCTGAGTTAGGCCGTGCAAACCACTTTGAAGCTCATATCATGCTCAAACCCACGGCTCGGCCTAAGTTTTTTTGGGCTCGGCCCATTCCTGTGGCCCTTCATGATCAGGTCAAACAGGAGCTGGATCGTCTCACTGCTTCAGGGGTCTTGTTTCCTGTCACTTCCAGTGAGTGGTCATCTCCTGTCATTGTCGTTGCTAAGCCAAATGGTGATATTCGTCTCTGTGGCGATTTCAAAGCCACTGTAAATGTTCAATGCCTTATCGACACTTACCCTATGCCTCGACCTGAAGAATTGTTCACTAACTTGCTGGGGGCCAGTATTTTTCTAAACTTGACCTGTCAGAAGCTTATCATCAACTTCCTCTCAACACTGCTTTCTGGCAGTTTCTGGTCCTTAACATGCCTTTTGGCCTATATCAATACCAACGATTGCCATTCGGGGTTGCCAGCGCCCCTGCTCTCTTTCAGCGATTCTTGGAACAATTATTGCTCACCGTCCCTGGCTGTATAAATTACCAGGACGACATTATTATCACTGGCTCCACCACTGATGAACATATTCAAAACCTCCGCATGCTTTTTCATGTCTTACAGACTGCCGGTCTTCAGTGCAATCTTCAGAAATCAAAATTTTTTCAGGCATCTATCATGTACTTGGGGTTTCAACTCTCTCAGGATGGTATTCATCTGCTTCAGCAAACTGTCACTGTGATCGATGCCCTTCCTCACCCTACATCTGTTAAGGAACTGCAGGCCTTCTTGGGGAAAATAGCATACTATCACAGGTTTTTACCGTCTGCTGCTTCAGTGGCTCAGCTGTTGCATCGCCTGTTGCATAAAAACGTGCCTTTTCACTGGTCCGCATCATGCGATGCAACTTTCCAGAAATTGAAGACTATGCTGAAACAGGCCCTGTGCCTGGTTACTTATCAACCTGGCCAACATCTTGTTCTAGCCATGGACGCCTCTCAATACGGAGTCAGTGCAGCCCTTGCGCACAATTTTTCTGACGGTTCTGAACAACTCATTGCTTATGCCTCCAAAACGCTCATGGATGCCCAACAAAAGTATTCTAAAATTGAAAAATAAGCTTTGGCCATTATTTATGCTCTTCATAAGTTTGGTGTTTTTCTCTATGGATCCAAATTTTATCTTGTTACGGATCACAAACCACTTGTTTCCTTGTTTCATCCATCAACGTCACTTCCCGACAAGGCTGCACACCGCCTCAAGCGTTCGGCTCTTTACTTGTCTCGTTTCAATTATGAGATTCATTTTCAGCCGACGGCCCAACATGCAAATGCTGATGCACTGTCTCGCCTTCCCATGGTCCTGGTCTGGCATTCAATAGGGACGAACTTTTGTGTTTCCACCTGGATGTTGCCGAGCAGCGGGTTGTGGATGGGTTCCCCATCACCGGGGACCGGCTGGTGGCTGCTACGGGTTCTGACCCTACCCTCTCCTGGGTTTTACGCTGTATTCAGAAGGGTTGGCCAGATCGTCCATCTGCTAAGACTTCTGATCCGTTGCGGAACTACTACACTTTGCGTTACCGCCCCACGGCTAGGGATGGTGTTATCCTCCTTTCCACCGAAAATGCTTCACCGCATGTTGTGGTACCTGCGTCTTTGCATGCTTTGGTCTTGCACCTCCTTCACCAAGGGCACTGGGGTGTCTCATGCACAAAATCTCTGGCGCTCTGTCATGTGTACTGGCCCGGCATCGACTCTGAAATTGCACACATGGTCACTGCCTGTGGCCCTTGTGCATCACAGGCTGCTGCCTCGAAGTCATCTTTGTCACCGTGGCCTTCGCCTGAGAAGCCCTGGGAGCGTATTCATGCTGACTTCACGGGACCTTTTTTAGGTACTTATTGGCTTCTTGTTATTGATGCCTACTCTAACTTTCCTTTCATTGTCCGTTGCACGTCGCCTACCATCACGGCAACCACCAATGCTCTACCTAGCATTTTCTCTTTGGAATGCCATCCCTCTACTCTTGTTACTGAGAATGGTCCGTAATTTGCCTCTTCCGATTTTGCAGATTTTTGTGCCCATCATGGCGTCATGCATGTCACGGCCCCTCCATTCCATCCACAGTCAAACGGTGAGGCTGAACGACTGGTCCGCACATTTAAGGCTCAGATGAGGAAACTCCTGACTTCTTGTGCTGCTGATGATGCGCTTCTCCAATTTCTAGCTTCTTACCGTTTCACCCCCATGGGCGACCACAGCCTGACTTAGCTCATATATGGCCGACAGCCCCGCACGCTACTTCATCTTCTGCAGCCTTCCAACTCACGGCCGTGGGTGCCCGACCTTGTATGGGTACAGGGATATGGCAGGCGGCCAAAATGGAGTCCGGGCCACATCTTACGACACCGTGGCCAACGCCTGTATGAAATCCAGATGGACACCAGTGTTGTAGTGCGTCATTCGGACCAGCTTTGGCCTCATGTGCCGGCAACGCCTGTTCCGGATGCTTCTACCCCACCTTCGGCTCTACCTGACTCTCGGGATACTGGAATCTCTCATTACTCACAACACAGTCCTCTCACCATCATATTCGTGCCAGCACAAGAACTGATGCCACCAGGAGATGTGCCCATGCAGGAACCAGATGACCATCATCTGTCAGAGCAACTCTACTCGCCTCCTTCTCATACAGACGCGGACACATCGCCCATGTCTCCTGTTATAACAACCGGACTTGCCGCAACGGACAGATTGGTGTGAGGGGCCCCAGTAGATTCGACCCCCACGTCTCCTGTCATCTCGACCTGTTATCATCACAGACACTTCCGTCCATACGGGAAGCCTCCTCCTCGAGACTTTACGGCCAGTCAAACAACACCTATGGACGTTAGCAATCTACAAGCCACCTCCATCAAGACCTGTGCAAAAACTTCAAAGAGGGGAAAGTGTTGTGACTCACCGATCTTTCAAGTGTCGCCATGCAGTTACACGTGTCCTCTACGTGCGGCGCTGTCTGCCAGCCATGCAGCAGCAGTGCCATCTAAGTGGCCAGCCAGCCAGCGGCCGCTAGACTCGGACACAGTTATTATTTGACTGTTAAAGTGTACACACGTCTTACTCTGTTTACTTGATCTGTGACTTTCATGTATTGCGTCTTCCTTGACATATATTTGTTCAACTTGAAGTTATAACAATATTACTGCGTAATTTTTTACACATTCTGGGTGCCCCCTTCCCTCCCTCTCTCTCTCTCTCTCTCGCCCCCCCTCCCCTCCTCTCTCCCTCTCTCTCTCTCACAGGTCACCACATCAGACCTGACCACCAGCAATTACTTGTTATTTATCATTTCTGAAAGATTCTTGAAATGTTTTATACCTATTAAGTTTCAATATTCTCGAATATCCAATGTGAGTTTAAACAGCTGCACTCTCCATCCATGAGATCAGTTCTGATTTGGCTGTATGTTGGTGTCAGTAATAAACATACTTTCAGTGTTAAAGTGGTGTATTTCATTAGTGACTCTGCTTTCATATTTGAAAATGAGTGTGGGTACTTCAAACCATCTTCATCAATATGGCTACAATTAGGTGACACAAAAACTGTCACTTGTGTGGACAGGTACCAGAATGCAAGCATTACATCATTCCCACTAAAAACAGCTCTCTATTGAGATTTTACACCAACTGAGTAAGTTGGCTAGGAACTGGGGTTCTTTTAGTGGAAAGCTGCCGAACACTCACCGATCTTGGATTTATTGACTCAGACTTTATTACAGTAAAAGCTTTCATTCCTTGGTACTCAAAAGATATATATTGATAAAGCTTCAACTGAATTAATCAGTAAATGTATTACTTCTTAAAAACTGGAACATAAAGGACTAAGTCCCAGCAGAAATAACATTAATGTAAGGCAGAACAATACAATTAAAAGGGGACTATTAATCTACAGTTATATTTTAAAAGAGAACAATTTCATTCTACTCCTTGTACATCAAACAGTATAAGACACTATAACATTAAAACAGATCTCATTGTGTCCCTGCCTGTAATATGTAGTTATTAAAGGACATTCTAAAGTGTCCACCAGAAACTTCTATTGTTAACAATTATCAATATGTGACTCTGTAAGGTCAGCTTTAACAAACTTTTCAGTAGTACATTACTGGAGACAATAAAAAAAGTCACATAACCTCATTGGCAGTTGGTTACAATAACACGAAGTAAGAACAAATCAGCAACACACTCTCAAAAACTTAAGCCCAGAGAATTTGTGTACCACCATATCCACACATTCAGCTCAATTAAAGATTACATGACTGGAGCCAAAATATGCACCACCCCATCAGCTGGTCAAGAGTGGACAAGTGCACCGAAAGCCACTTGCAATTACAAAACGATGCTGTGCTAGCATTTGTTTTTAAAAACTGGAACATAAAGGACAACGTCCCGGCTGAGTATTATCAAGCCTCTAGAACAAACAGGGAAGTGAAATCAGTTAACTCAAATAACATACACTTCAATATGTGTGCCTAATTAGCAGCTGTAATGCGCACAATGGACAACAACAGAGCAATTGTGCAAAAATATATAAAATATATAATAAATATTATTATTATTATTAATCGAATCATCCACAACACCATCAAATTCGATTTTTAAAATTTTGAAGTGCACTAATTATCTTTCAGTCTAAATTTACAAATCTTGTCAGTATGCTACTTTTTCCGCCATAAGTACTTCTCATTTTAGACCATGAATACAATACTGATTTTTACTGGACTTCCTCTTCAGATGCAGGCAGCTGCAGTGACATGACGTTAGCATAATGCACGGAAGAAAAGAAAACTTTCATTGTTTTGCACTAAAAAGAAATCTCACACTTCATACTTCCATAAAAATTATTAGTCAGACAACACAATGTACACTAAACACTTCTCACAAAAGATACGTCTTCTCCCTACGAGAACTGAAGACAGACTCTATGTAAAAATTGACAAAAAAAAATGAACAAAGTTTTCATCATTTGTCATTTGCCTTCCGGCGTAGCAAAATACATCTTCTCTGTAGCTTACAGAGGTCGCGCTAGTGTTTATTATCATTGCTTTTTAGCTTTTGTCGTCGCTTGTTCGGGCTTTTTCTTATGTACCTATACAATTGCCCACACACTTTGTGGTGATATGAAATGGAGGCGCACAGTGTTTTGTGTGCACACGTACAGCATAAATTTAAATTTTTGCCAGAAGGGGTACAATGACATTTATTTGTTGGCGTATTTTTCTTTGCATATTGAGTTGGAGATGTCAGCTTCGCTTGCTTACACATTATCTTACAGGAAATACATAACTTACATACAGTATGATAATTCATTAAGTATTTACATGAGCGCGCTGCAAGAGCGGCTACTTGTCCTTTTGGCAACATTGTCAGTCTCTGTGCGCATGTACACAAAATATATTTGTTGGCTGTGTAACAGCCATTAATGATCCACATATTGTTGCGTACAGTCATTCGTGCTTCCACTCGCACTTTTAGTGTCATTTTCACACTGAGTGCCGTACTATCCGTCGAATAATTTGATGTGGTGTAGTTTTCATTGTGAGTGCGGTTCATGTGCGTTTACTCTTCAAGAACCGACGCTGTGGCACATAATTCACCTTTGATATGGCCCGGGAAGAAATCTTCTCTGTCGTTTCCACATTTTCAGTGGAGTGAATACTGCACATCAACACCCGACGTCGAGGTAAGTGATGCTTGCACGATTTTAGTTTGCTGATTAAAATATCAGACGTTGCGTAGCACAACATTACTAAAATTGATTCGTTGCATTATTGCACACGCGTTTGGATACCACTATATATTTCGTCGTTCACTTTGTCATGAGAATCATTTTAGTCCTTGAGGTTTTTTCCTTTTTTGTTAGTTTTTCAAGTTCATCTTTTACATATGGCTCGATATACACTTAAAATTCACATAAACATTTTGACATAACAATGCATATTACAATGGCTAGCACTAAGGCTGACATTCCACGCATTATTTGTATCAAACGTAGAAAATTCTCAGATACTAAAGCATTACAAAATTCCTTCTTCAATTATAGTTGTTGGTTAGTAAAGTATGTTTGTTAACTTAAAAAAATCCTTTGTACATAAATACAAATAACTTATTTACATTTCATTAAATTTGTTACTATATATCCTTTTAATGCATCCACATTTTATTTTCCAGTCATGCATACCTCAGTTATGAGAATTTAATATTATCCTAGGAAGAAATGGAGAAAAACATTTACATCAGGATTCTGCAGTACATGTTGCTGGCTTAACTATGCTTTGGCGCCGCCCCCTGCGTTGGGGAGGGAATAAGGAATTACTATTTTGCTGGTTTATCGATTACTAAGGAAATACTGTTCGTCCATTCTTAAATCACTTATCAGGGAACTCCTTTTTCATGGAAACGAAACATATTAACGATTTATGTACTATATACCATAGTGTTGCTTATATTTGTTAAACATAGCCTTTTGTTCAAAACGCAGAACTTTTTGCATTACGTCACGCTTACCTCTTTACAATTACGTGGAAATGCCATCATTTATATTCACATGTGATGCGATATGTATTAATTAGTTGTATTTGAGGTCACATGCCTCCGTGTTTATGTGCACTTTGTAGTCAGTAGGTACGGGTAACAGTTCTGTAGCTGCACTGCGATGGTGTATGTCCTTATTCTTCTTTTGCTTGATGACCAAAATATACACATAGACGTACTAATAACTAAATAATTTCTTTGAGATGCAGCCCATTTTTTCATTTGGTACCTATAACACCCGTCGTAAATCTCTTCTTCTGCGCCGTGTTGATGCACCAGTCGCTGCAATATAAAAACTTATAACTAACTTAAAAACTAATGGTGTTTTGTAGCTCATAGGCCACTCATATACTCGGTCATCAGATTCGTTCGCAGACGTTTTTTCATGTTTCATTCTTATTTGTTTATATATTTATTCATTTGCATTTTTATTTTTTTTATTCATTTATCCTGCAAAGAAAGTTGCTTTTACATCTCGTACAGTATCTTATCTTTTGGTAGCAAACACGACCTGTATGTTTCGTTATAATGATTCCTTTTAATTCTAGTATATATATCTTAGTATTGACGCAACTTTGAATATTGATATAATATTATATTCTTTAGTTCCCTGATAGTAAATATGGTTGTTACATGTTATTAATTATTTTTAAATTGAGTTTGATACTTGTGCATCTTCGCATTTCTATTTGGTTGCGCCGTGAGTTAGCCTGTTGCGTTTGTGCACAGTCAATGTCTCTTCCCTTACGAGACACTGATGTAAACATGCATTGTTGAACGCTCACAGCTGAGTCGTACGCTGCTCCAGTTTGCATTGCGCTTCACGTGAAGCTGAGTTTTTACACTTTCTTCTTGCCAAATGTTTGTCTTTGCTTACAAAACAAGAAAATTACTTGAGTCTATAGATATTTCATTCAAAAATGCACATAATAATTTTTTTTAATAAAACTATGACATTACTTGCATGACTACTGCTTGCACTTGTTCTTCTGGTGTATTTTTCGTCGATTCTATTTCATGTTGGTATAGATCGTCTTTTATGTCTCGTTGCTCATCGAATCGTACGAAACATGTTTGAAAATCTGATTTGCCCCCACCTCTTGTAAGATCTATAGTACGGGGCTCAACTATAACCGATTCAGGTTTTCTTGCAGTGTAGTCTGATCTACTTCTGTGCATGGAGCAATTTCTGTCAGTTGTACTGTGTGATTGTTTCTTCAGTTTCTATTATTACCAGCTCGCGACATATTTTCTCGAGTGTTCACATGACTGTTGTGAAATGTTGCTGTATTGTGATTTTGTTGGGAAAAGGTCGGCTGCGATACGGCGTGTGGCATGTTATTGTTGTTGCCGCTCGCTCGCCATTGGTGCGTCTGACTGTTTTTATTTACATGCGGTGCAGAGTTTTGAGAGGAGGGCTTGAAACTAGCTTGTTGATGGTAATCGTTCCTGCTACACGGAAAGTTTTGCTTAAATCTTTTGTTCCTGCCATTTCCATTACCGTATCCATTACCGCGGTTAATGTATCCTTGTGGTTGCGCGTACCAACTTTGCTGTATGTTCGCGTCTGGTCTTTTTGTATTGACGATTCGAGTTATGTTGTTGTGGTGTTTGGCTGTCTGACGCCCTATTTGTTATTACTTTCTCGTCAAATATTAGGTCGACTGAATCTAAAATGGATAGAAAATATTCTGTGTCGTTTTCTGGTGTAGTAACTAATTTTTCACGAATGTGTGATGGCAAACGACTTTTTAAAATTTTTAAAACATCAACATGAGAAATAGGATTAGTCTAATAACGCCTTTTATTGAGATACTTCTCAAAATAACCTCGCAAGCTACCATATTTGCTATTAAAACGGCGGGGTTTTAAAACCTCTCGCCAAAGTCTTTTCTGTACAGTTTCTGACCAGTATTTGTCAAGAAATGCCCTTTCAAATTGTAAATATGTGGCACAACGCTCGGCTGCCTCGGTTGCCCACCAAAGTACATCGTCTTGTGGGTACCCAACAACAAACCTGATCTTTTGTGCTTCTGTCCAATTTCTAGGAAACACATGTCGAAAAGCACTAATAAATACAACAAGGTTCATCCTCTTACCTTCACTCGTAAATGTTGGAAATTGATGGTGTCTTAATAGACCTTCCTAAGCAAATATAGTGGACAAGCAGTTTGCATTTTGTGCTGTGTTTACGTAGCTGTCATAATTATTTACATGTCTCGTAGGTACTGGTTCTGGTGTTATGCCATGTAAACTTACAGTCTGCGGTTGTCATTACTGCTGGCATTGTTGTAGGGTTTGAAATGATCTGTTTGCATACATTACTTTGGTTTGCTGTGGCTGGCTCTTTGTTTATGTGTACAACTTGTGTCTCTGTAACACTTTCCCCTAAGTAGTTGCGTATCCTGTGCTCTGTAGCTTGCAAATTGGTGTTCACCTTATCGATAACGTCATTTTCCTTTTGCTGAATAACTTTTTCAACTACATCATTGTTTAATCTACAATCCTTCACTACCTTTTCCGCTGCAGTACTGGTTTTGTCCAAAGTACCTTCTTCAGCTTGTGAAATTACATCAGATAAATTTTCATGAATTTTGTCTATTCAATACAATACATTTAGGACGGGAAATTAAGGAAAGGGATGTCTAATTACTATTCAGGAGATGCTACCGAGCATAACTAAGCAAGCGGTTGCATAGCAATCCTACCTTTGCTGCGATGAAACAAACAGCATATTTCGAAAATTTTCCGTAAATTCCGGTTTCACTTTTGAATCCCTTTTGAATTGGATACTTTATCACAAGAATTTTTGGTTTTGGTTCTTTTGCTCCCAGTCCTGATGTAGCACATGAAAATTTAAAAATAATTAGCACATGGAAAAAATTTTATACAATGTTATAGATAATTTTAAACAATTTACTTTACACACAACTGGTTTCATGGCTTTTTCAATGTCATGTCATTCACAATACCATCAATTTCAATATTTATAAACATTGAAGTGAATTAATTGTCTGTCAGTCTTAATTTACAAATCTTGTAAATTGTAAGTCAGTCAGCGCGAACTTTCGTCGATTTTGCTTTCTTTATGCCATTGAGATTTACGGAATTTAGTTATATGCTTCTTCTTCTGCCATAAGTACTTCTCATTTTTGGCTGTGAATACAATATTGATTTTTATCTGACTTCCTCTTCAGATGCAGGCAGCTGCAGTGACATGACATTAGCATAATGCACGGAAGAAAGGAAAACGTTCGTGGTTTTGCACTAAAAAGAATTCTCACACTTCAACATCCATAAAATTTTTTATTCAGACAACACAATGTACACTACACTCTTCTCACAAAAAATATATCTTCTTCTTACGAGAACTAAAGACAGAGTCTATCTAATAATTGACAAAAAAAGTGTGAACGGAGTTTTCATCATTTGCCATTCGCCTTCCGGCGTAGAAAAATATATCTTTTCTGAAGCTTATAGAGGTCACGCTAGTGTTTATCATCATTGCTCTTTAGATTTTGTCATAACTTGTTCGGGCTTTTCCTTATGTACCTATACACAATCCAATATTGTTCTTTCACAAAAGTCAATTTGGTGGTGAAATATGCCAACCCTCCCAAAATAGCTACCTTCACAATTGCAACACTTGGCAGAGAATGAAATGATCGTACGGCATTGTTGGCCGGGAGACCCCATGCGGGGTGTTCGGCCGCCGACAGTGCAAGTCCTTTTTAGCTGGCGCCACTTCGGGGACTTGCGAGTCAATGATGATGAAAGACACTCAACACCCAGTCATCACGAGGCAGAGAAAATCCCTGACCCCTCCGGGAATCGAACCCAGGACCCTGTGCGCGGGAAGCGAGAACGCTACCGCAAGACCACGACCCGCGGACAAGCGAAGAATGTACAAGCAGAATAAGGTGAGATAGGTAAGATAGCACTTTCAATTAAAGCTTTGAAATGTCAACAAGGACATAGATTCAAAATACAATGACTACAGTGAAGGCACTGTATAACATGTCTAATGATCCATGATACAAACACAGTCCAACAAAGCTCAACGTTCCAGCTCACCATAGAAACAGCCATCCAAGTCTACTACCGAACACGTTGTAGCTCCCAGGACATCCACACAATATTTCTCATCAAACCAACGAATCTAATCCATCCTGCGGTGCTCCCATTGTCTGCACTAGTCTCCTGTGATCAACACACACAGAACCACTGCCAGCACCAGTCTTCCACACCACCTCACAGCCTACTCACCAATCTCCAGCTCTGTCCAAACACTGTCTTTTGTCCAGTGCTTTGCTTAAGAGCCTTTTTCTCGCCAAAGGAAAGCACAGCATTCCTCCAGTGACATTACAGGAGTTGACTGCATCTGTGGAAAAATCAATCAGGATGCATCACCACTGTTATCATCTGATTGAACAACAATCGTCTGGTCATAACAGTGTGTTCTTTGATTGCCCTGGAAGACAGTATATCAGAACTACAATATATGAAATATTAGTTCACTTTATTACAAGAATGATAAAAACATTTACATAACTTTACACTGTTCATTGCCACAGGAATGTGCCATATATTTACAGCTGTCTTTGAATATTAAAGCATCACTTGAAACCCATATTTACAAAAAGCATCTCATGAAGTATACATCTCATGAAGTTCAAAAGTGCAGTTCCATCTAAGACACGTGTAACACTAGTGTCTTGAGCAGGCAATGTTGCCTACTGGATCGACAGTCATGAACTGGACTGAGCCTTCCTCTGCTCAGCTGTACATCAGCCTACATGGTGTGGCACTGCAGAGCTGCATAGCTGATGGCACCTCCCTGCCCACAACCCAGTGACCATCATGAGAGCGATTGGGAACACTGGCTGAAAAACTAGTTGCAGAGTGCACACTAGCATCCAGAGCCACATACACCACGGTTGGGTGAATGGCACAGGGATCTTCTGGAGTGGCATAATGACCTCCTGGGGAAAAGCGCGTCGATGAACATTCATTCAGGTTGTGGCATGGGTGGCTAAGTCCGTAGCAGTGCCAGAGTGTCGATCTCCACAGGCACCGCAGAGGATGGTGGCATGACTTGCAGAGAGATGGAAGTGACAGATGGTTCAGACCCCAGTGACATGCTTGGTCTGTGGGCAAATATTCTGTGGCAGAATCACTGACATACGCAGAAGTGTGCTGCATCTGGTTTTAGTGGCGTTGCTGCAGCCCAGTAGAGCCTTGAATGAAGAAAGAAGAATGTTTGGTAGCTTCTGTTTTGATTCTGCACTTCCACCACTGTATCTTTCTCATAACTTTGTAGAAGACTTCATCTTGTGGCTGATACTTTGTCTGACCTCTTTGAAGGGATTGTTTCTGTAGCAGCTGCAAGATATGCAACAAGGTACAATGTCCATGAACGTGTAACAATTCTGCTGGTGAGCCCTGTCACATGACAAGAAAAGGTAAGAGGACAGAAAAATTTTCAGTGCGTGCTCCTATGTGTGGGAGGAACTAGTTTCTCCACGGGCCTTTTGAACGTTCAAATTAACTGTTCACCTTCACCCTTGCACTGAGTGTGAAGAAGTGCTATGGTCACATGGAATACGGAAAACCGTTGGAAACTGGCTGACATGAATTATTGTCCATTGTCTGAGACACTGACCTGTGAAATACCTACAACACAAAAAATAGAAGATGAGGCTAATACCATATTTGCAGTAGTGGTGGATGTCATGTGGACAATAAACAGAAATTTACTGTAAGTGTGAACTACTGACAACCATCGGATGTTCCAGAATAGACCTGCAAAATCTATATGAATGCATTGGCACAGTCCAAATGGACGTAGCAACTCAACAAGCATTGCGATGGAGCTGTCTGATTTTCCATGCAAACTTGGCAGCAAGCAGTCATTTGCTCAGTTTGAGTGTCCGTTCCCTGCCAAGTACAATATCATCTGGTGAGTTGGCCTTGGCGCAATAAAGACAAAATGTCACACTGTAGGAAGTGGGGCATCACAACACACACACACATCATTGTTCTCCATATGCAACTGCAGAATACCTGTTCATATGGGTAGCACAGGACAATGTAAAATGTAGCAAAGCACCCCTGTGTGGGGAATGTCCTTTGAATTGTATGGCCACCCATGGAACACATTTGCGAAACAACCTGAAAGCTGTGTCAGATGCAGTTGCAGTGGTAAGACACTGCAAATTTGGAGGAAAATACTGAAGACTTTCAGAAGCCTGGGTATCAATTTGAAAACACGATTCCTCAGGTGAATCAAGCACATAAGTTTGTGCTCCCTGATTTATCCCTGTGCGAAATATGTTTTCAGATGGAACAGTTGGATTTCGTTTTTCTTGTATTTAACTATTGTCAAAGCACTAATGCCATAACCTGCACTTTGATATTCATACCCGTCCATATGATTTCAATGGACACCATACTGAAAGCTGCGCAACTATGTTGAACTTGTGGCTTTGTGTGTGAATGGTAGCTCATGATGCGATGTGCATTTATTGTCTCGACCCAAAAACATTGCATACCAAAGTTAAAGTCAACCAATGTCAGTTGAGTTACCATCAATCAATGAAAACGTTCGGCACGAATCGACTGGAAATTAACTTTTGACGTTGAACACTTTCGCGGCTACTGGGGAAGAGCTTCCTGACTGCTTGGTCGGCTGACGGGAGGAAACACAGTGTGTGCATGGCCAGTGGGCGGAGGCCTCAGCCCTGCGGTCGCTGTAGGCTACGGCCACTGCAGGCTTCCGCACGTTCTGGTGTGCAGAGAACCACCGTTCAGTAATTCCTGTAACATGAGACTTACGAGGGGTGTTTGGAAAGTCTGTGCAAAAATAAGCCATAGTAGATGATCAATACCAAAAGACAGTCGCCATGACCTTTCCAGCAGAAGGACTGGCCTTCGC
The DNA here is from genome assembly GCF_021461395.2 of Schistocerca americana. Classification (NCBI taxonomy): domain Eukaryota; kingdom Metazoa; phylum Arthropoda; class Insecta; order Orthoptera; family Acrididae; genus Schistocerca; species Schistocerca americana. The sequence continues at coordinate 446,150,583 of NC_060120.1, forward strand.
CTTTTTTGGTGCAGATTCTCCATTTTTAACCCATTGTTTAGATTGTTCTTTGGTCTCAGGAGTGTAGTAATGTATCAATGTTTCATCCACAATGACGAAACCACGCTTAAAGTCCTGCGTATTCTTCCTGAACAGTTGCAAACCATTCTTGCAACACTTCACACGATTCAGTTTTTGGTCAAGCGTGAGCAATCGTGGAACCCATCTTGTGGATAGCTTTCTCATGTCCAAATGTTTATGCCAAATATATGTACCCATTCATTCGAGATTCACACAGCACTAGCAATCTCACGCACCTTAACACTTCTGCTATCCATCACCATATCATGGATTTTATCAATGATTTCTGGAGTCGTAACCTCCACAGGGCGTCCAGAACGTTCAGCATCATTTGTGCCCATATGGCCATTCCGAAAATTTTGAAACCACTTGTAAACTGTTCTAATTGAAGGTGCAGAGTCTCCATAATGTTTGTGAAGCTTCTCTTTAGTTTCCTGAGGCGTTTTACCTTTCATAAAGTAATGTTTAATCACCACACGAAATTCTTCTTCGTCCATTTTTTGACAATCACTCGACTTCCTTGATTCACACAAATGCGAAACACAGAGAAATAGGCCAATATGGCTGAAACTCGGTGTGCGTTGTTTCCAAAGTTGCTACTAACTAAACATGACCTCGACAAGCGCTGGTGGTGCTATCTCTCGGACTTTGCACAGATTTTTCAAACGCCCCTCGTACACTATTGACGTATGTGTCTCCATCTTGTTAAAATTTGATAAACATTGAACAGATGTGTTTCAAGATATATAGTTGTAAAGTGAGTAGAGCTTAGCGAAAACGCCGAAATCTCGGACAGTTCTTGCTACTATCTTAAATAAAAAATAATTACAGAAATTAAAAACCAAATTGTATCACGTATCCAGACAAAGAGTTAAACAAAGAATGTATCTGGGAAACTCATTTTACGATAGGCCCATGGCTTCCTTTGTAATTAAAACCTAAAACCGATTCTCCACAGTAAGCAATCAGATAGTAAGTATCTACCTTCTTCTTACTTCCTGTTTTCTTTCTCAGTTCGTCACTTTCAGTATGGTTTACTTTAGTGGTTTCCCATCCTCATTTTTGACGCAGGCTTAGGACTGCCACTGACTGAGTTAAAAACCATTTTTTTTATTTTTACGTCCTTTTTATTTTACTTTTACTTTCCTTTCCTTGAAATGTATAATGTTGCTAAAACGTCCCAATATTTCTTTAGTGTGTAATTTTTCGAAACATGACACCATGCAGACAGCCACATCACACTTTTTGCCTCTTATGCGACTCATTTTTCGTCGTGAATGAGCAGTACAAACTCTGTTGCTATGAGTAACCCTGGATACTGACCCTCTTTATTCTGCAATCAGAAAGGGCTCTCTTTTTTGGTTGTCCATAGTATCACACTTTTACACGTTTGACCATGATATTTATCAAGCAACTGATGGATTATTTCCAAGTGGTGTTTCGCTAGTGGTATCTTCTGTTGCTTTTGTATTTCAAAAATAGTTTTCTGCATTAAGCACACACAAGTCATTCAAATGAAAGAATACTTCATTGTACCACTTCTTTGTCTTTTGGATGCACTGTACAGAAAATAACAGCATGTCTGTCTTATCAACTGCACTCATCCACTTATTATAGCTGACAACACAGGCAGGTTTCAATTTGTTTTGGCAGAATCTATATTCTTATTTCTCTGTCTCCACAATCTCTGGTCCATTTACGATGGAAAGCATACAGACTTCTTTTTTGTCCATCTATTTTAGTGCCATTAATGGTCCATATGATTTGAACAGTATTTCCCCATTTCTCATCTTGTCTGGCAATGGTGGCAGATGTTTCCCGTTTTTGCACACTGTTTCGGTGGCGTTTGTACATTTATCATGGAGCCACAGGAATAATTGAGGGCTCAAACATCAATTGTCTAAATAAATGGTATAACCTTGAGGTATGACAATAAACTCACAACAACATCGCCTGATTTTCCCCAACCAGCATTTTCAGAACCTATTTCCTTGACGGCACCAGTGTAGACAATATAATCCAAAATATGATTGGTCTGTACGTCACAAAGGACGAAAATTTTAATGCCAAAATGGTTGCATTTTTATGGTATATATTGCTTGAATCGGATCCTTCCTTTGAAAAGTAGCAGATTTTCGCCGATCACTAAGTTTAGAAAGGGTACTACTGCCGTCGGAATTTATTTGTTGTGTGATCTACAATGATACATATTTTTACAAGAATATCTTCAGAAGCAGTGAAATTGTCACTGAAGTGCAATAAACTTAGGATCAATTTGACCGGTCCCTGGCCATTACGTTACAAAATATTGGTGTTTGAAGCTTCCAGCATGCTAATCACGTGGTTACTGTTGTCATTTTTTCCATGATAAATTTATAATAATTATTGATCTGTGTACAAATGGCAGAAACGAATTACATGGACATGAAGTACAAAAAATCTAAATGACTTGCTGATTCTTGGAAGTCTGCTTTTTACCAGCTAAATGCGTTCACAAAAGGGTGTCGTTTCATCACTGGATGATTCTGCATCCAGTCATACTTTCTTTTTTCTAACGAAGTTTCACTTACTCATCTCCTTTCCATCTTCAGAGGAAGAATCTTCTGTTCGTGATGTCGAGGATTCAGCAATATGTCCATATGCATCTAACTCTTTGTTGGAAGAAAGCTCCCAAGTATCACTACAGTCTTCATCGCTACTATTCATTAGAACACCCGTAATTTCCTTGTGCGATATATTGTGTCCCGTCATGGCAAAGGCTACATCCGCGAACGCTGTCGTCTCACCAGAAGCGAAAAGATGACTGGCCAAATGTCAGACTCGTAAGCAGAAAGGGCCAAGAGGAGGTGAAAACTACAGCTCTTTCGTACATTACAAAGAAAACCAGATAATGGCATTGTTGTCAGAAATGCGGAAAACAGTAAGTAGCCATTCTAATGTGTATGTTTACCTGCTCCCTAACTTGAGCATATATGAATACCATTAGCCATCTGGACTTTCCGCCTGCCGGACGTATCTGAATGCCTGTAACTGCAAAAGTATTAAAAAACATTTGTGATTGTAGAAAGGAGAGAAATATTTGTTACGAAATGGCTGGGAGTTGCGAAAGCCACAATTCGTGCCAGTTCGCAAATCAAGAAACTTTGTGTACTGCCTCCTTTTATCCCCACAAAGCCATGATGTTCAAAAACATTTAATGTTTCATGTTTGCTTGTTGATGTTATGATGTGGAAGTCATTAAATATCTGAATATGAAGTAGAAACCCATTGAAAATTAATGTCTGTGGCAGCATAAACATCTTGCATCAATGAAAAACGATATGAGAATTCGCAGAAAAGAGTCATCAGAATTATGGCTAGAGTGCACCACAGATGCTCTTGCGGAAACTTATTCAAACAGCTTGGTATCCTCACCACGCCATCTCAGTACATTTTTTTCCACTAATGTGCTTTGTGAACAATAATTATACAATATACAAAATAAACAGCGAAACTCATGATCGTGATATCAGAAGTAAACATGGTCTTCACAAAGATATAAAAAATCTCAGCTTGGTGCAGAAAGCAGTACATTATTCAAGCATAAAAGTATACAACAAACTTCCACTTCACGTTAAATCGATCATTGGGAATATGACTAAATTAAAAAAAAAAAACTGAAACTTTATCTTTTGAATAGTTCTTTCTATTCTTTGCAGGAATGTTTTGACAGTGTGTAACAATTAGTACAATGTATTTAATTTTTTAAAAAATCCTAGAAAAGCTGGTTATGTAGCATTGGCATATCAATTGATAACAGAATGCCTTTTATATGTATTAGAATGTTAGGCATAATTTGTTTGTGTAACCATTCTCACTACTATAATTTGTGTTGTTGTTTAAACACTTGAACCTCATGTATCTGTTTATATGTGATTTAGTTTGTAAGCCTCATGACCATTTAGATATGGTTACTACTGTAATAACCTGGCACTAGCGATATACTCGGATCAAGGATCTGAGGAACTGGCGCACTTATGCCTGCTCCTATAGCTATCATTAAATACGCCAAACAATCTATGAATTCTCTGTTCAGTTTATATCCAACCATGTCACGACAGGGATCTTTAATGGGTTTTACTTACACTTGTGTTTTACAGGGTTTACAGTCTTCCACACTGAATCTTTTCAATAAGTTTTCGTGTTGATGAAGAAATATTTTGCCATTGGTCATCTGTATATTTATACCAAGGGATAATTTTGGTTCTCCAAGTTCTAGCGTTGAAAACTTTAATTTTAACTTTTAATATCAGTGATTTTTCTTTTACAATTCTCAGCAATTAGAATATCATCCACATACCACAGCAAATAAATGTTATAACTATCAGTACTTTCAGCATACAGACATCTGTCAATTTTGGATTAGCAAAACCAAGTTTCCTCAATAAAAGAGTCAAATGTAGGGTTCTAAGTTCTTGGTGCCTGTCTCAGTCCGTATAAAGCTTTATTGAGTTTGCATATAGGTCCTTCCTTAAAATTTACTTCTTGAGGAACTTTCATATAAATTTTTTCAGTCAGTTCTCCATGCAGGAATGCATTTTGTATATCTATTTTTCCATAAACAAATCATGTTCATTCACAAGACTAAGAAAAGTTCTCAGTATTGTGACGAGAAACTGAAACATGTGTCTCCTCGTAGTATATTCTTTTACCTGAGCACAAACTTTTATAACTAAGTGTGAGTTATACCTTTCAATATTTCCTGATACACCGCTTTTTACTTCAAACACCCACTTATTGTCAATAGCTCTTTTATTTGCTGGAAGTGGTGCATAAGTTCAAGTGCCAGTAGATGACAGAAAGTACAATTCTTCCTGTATTGTTTTTGTCCATTCTTCTTTATCATGCTGAGCTTTCAAATCTTCAAAATTCTTATGTATGTTTTCCACAAATGCTTCTGCATTCAAGGCTAACTCTGCATAATCCTCAAAGAGCTAGATTTTCTTGTTATTCTATTGCTTTTCTGCAGGCATTCTGCTCCCTTTGCTTTTTCTGAAGTAACAGGCTGTGAGTTACCTTCAGCATTTTGCTCAGTGTCCTCAAAGTCGGTATCATTCTGGTGTCCTTGTCTTCTACTGTATTCTATGCTATGTTGTCCATTTGAACAGTTTCCTTCAAGATGCAGTCATTGATACCTTCTCTTTCAAACAGAGACTTATCTTCTTCAAAAATAACATCTCTTAGAAATACAATTTTATGTTGTTTGTAATTCCATAATTTGCAATCATTTGAACAATATCCAGTCATGCAACATTTTACTAACCTGCTGTTAAATATTTTTCTCAGTAATTCCTTTGAAATGCGCCAGTATGCATTACATTCAAACACATATACAGTTTCTTCAAGTTTGCCTTCCTTCCATACCATAGTTATTTCTCCACCTAAAGCTGGAGTAGGACTACAATGAATAATAGAAACAACTGACAGTACTGCTTCTGGCCAGAACTGCTTTCCAAGTTTGCATCCAAGAATCATACTATGAGCCTCTTCAATTATAGTATGAGTTAATCTTTCTGTCACTCCATTTTGCTGAGGTGTATGCCTTGTGGTAAACCAGAACTGTACTCCCTTTTCTTCAAACAATTTTGTCATTTAATCCGAAATGTATTTATAACCGGTGGCACATCTAAATCTGTCGATTTTCTTGTTAAAATGATGTAGCGGGATTTCGAATTTCGCCGCGCTACACTCGTTCACTCAGATAAAAATATCCCGTCGCAGCGGTATGAGCGCTCGATGGCAGAGAGAAAATACTAAAATTGTTAACTCTTTTTTGTTTTTTATTCCGTTTCAATTGTCTCTTGTTAGCCGAAGCTTAAGGCAGGCGTGATCTGATGCTGACGTAAAAACTTAATGGCTAATCTTGATCTGATTGTAATGTGTAGACATTGTGGGAGTTGTTAAGAAATTCGGAAGATGGAAGTAGCAAAGTGAATTAAATTGCATACTGTATCAAGATGATTTTAATTGGTATAAATTAGTGATACCTGGACTATTGCAAGATTTCGGAGCAGATTTTTTCACGCAGAAATGAAGGAGACTTTTGAAGACCTGGACGCCGCCCGAAAGAAGACATGTTAACCTGGTAAAGAATGAACTCTAAGCTACGCCATTTCCCCCTGTCAGTTACATTTTGTTATTCTCTGTTATTTTTCAAAATTTTTTGTAGTCGAAATTGGTTTAACTTTTGCTCAAAAACGCCACAAGGACCACCCCAACAATAGCTTTTTCGAATAACGAAGTCCGATAGCTTTTCTGTAATACGAAGTCCGATCTGCATTTCTTTCATTCTTTCCCTTTTTCACGGTCTCTCTTCTCCATTTATTTTTTCATTAACCACTACAATGAGCAGTAGCCATTCCATAGTATATTTTAAAATAATGAAACACTTCTAACAAAATCGAACAGTAAAAAACCCAAGTCGTAAAAAGAGAAACACACACACACACACACACACACACACACACACACACACACACACACACACACCAAAAATGAAGCCAGACTGTAAAGTTCTTGTTTCAGTAACCAGTGACGGTGGTCATGTGTGTGTGTGTGTGTGTGTTGCGTTTGCCTTTGGGTGGAAGTTGTCCATTTCTTATGCAAGCCTAGTTGGCTGAAATTCACTTTCTGACAGTCTCTTGTTGTGCCTATCTGCGACTCTGCATCTCCACTACATGGTGAGCGGCAACTACCCTCTTCATAATGCCACACGAGTGATTTGTCAGAAATCTTCTTTGTAGAGTGATTGCTCTTCCCCAGTATTCTACCAATAAACTGAAGTCTACATCTGCTTTACCCATGACTGAACCTATGTGATCATTCCATTTTATATCCCTACAGACCCTTACTCCCAGGTATTTGTATTATTAGTTGGCCAATTCCAACAGCGATCATTGATATCATAGTCATAGTGTGCTATATTTTTTCGTTTTGTGAAGTGTACAATTTTACATTTCTGAACATTTACAGCAAGTTACCAATCTCTGCACCATGTTTAAATCTTATCAAGATCTGACTTGATATTTATGCAGCCTCTCTCTGATAGTACTTCATTATAGATGAGAGCATCATCTGTAAAAAGCCTTATTTTACTATTAAGGTCATTAATGTACAACATGAACAGCAAGGGTCCCAACACATTTTCCTTGGGCACACTCAAAGTTACTTCTACATCTGATAATGACCTGCCACATGCTGTGACCTTCCTGCCAAGAAGTCCTTAGTCCAGTCACAAATTTCACTTGATACCCCATATGATAATACTTTCTACAATATGCGTAGGTGTGGTACTAAGTCAGATTCTTTTCGGAAATCAAGAAACGCTGCATCTATTAGGTTGCCTTGATCCAAAGCTTTCAGTAGGTCATATGAGGAAGGTGCAAGTTGGGTTTCACATAATCGATGTTTTGGAAAACCATTTTGGCTGGCATTGAGAAGGTTGTTCTGTACAAGAATCCTCATTATATTTGAGCTCAGAATCAGTTCAGGTGGTTGTTTGGTTCGAACATGAGACTGAATAAGTGGTAATTGTGTTTGTTTGCCCTGTATGAAGGTCAAAAATTTATTTATGTATTTAGATAACTTCCCTTTTTCGGTTCCCTGTGCTAGATAAAGAAGTTTCTTCATATTTTTGAGGTTCAACTGTCCTAAGCGTTTATGCCACAACTCTACATCACTCTCTGAAACATAAGCACTGCACATAGAATTCTTAGTATGTTTGAATGAAAGGGTACACATACCTGAACCTTTTCTGTGAGATACAGTTATAACTTTATCACCCTTTCGAATTTAACCTACCAAATTCCCAAACACAATGCGGTATCCAGCCTTTTCTAGTTTACAAACTGACAATAAATGTGATACTTCAAGAACATCTTTTATTTTTATTTGAAATTTCTTTTCAGAAGCAATGCTTTCAACATCAACTCTCATAACCTTTCTGGCAAACAAAAATGTATCTGGCTGTCGCTTGATGCTTCCTTTGACCTTGCTGAGAGACATGCTGAGACACATGCTGTTGATAAATACAGTTCATTTAATGACCTTTTGTTACCTGCAGAATTATTGTTTTGCTTCTTCATTTGCTCACTTGACTAGGTTTCCAGAACAGCAACTACAACATCGTATTGTGGATGCATCATTAGTAACAAATTGCACACTATGTCAGTTTCCCCAGTATTAGCACCGGAGGCTTTCAAATAATGTGGGGGTGTTGGTAGATTTCGTAATGAAAAACATTTTAAATGAATAATGTTTTATTATAAGTAACACATATACACAACTGAACTGCACAGTTCAACAGTAAACAACAAACTGCCTAACTCCTCAATACAGGCCAAACATCTTAATACAGATATTTCACATTACTCGATACATCGATCCACCACAGAGCCCCTGCCTGCCTGATAGGCATGCTGTTCCCTGAGGATGCACCAATCTTTCTCCTTGGCTTATTTCCAGTTCCAGTGATGGGTTCGGTCTTTCTCATGGTCATGCCACACATCAGGAGTGAGTTCTGGTGATGGTGTTCTGCCTAGTTGATGTGTAGGTGACGAAGGCTGCGGAGATTGCCTCCTTTTGAGTGTGGTTTGGGTGTGGTCGGCATCAGCTGCAGGTGCGGAGGTTGGATTGGTTGCCATGTGGTGCAGTGACCTGTTGAGGGGGGCGTGGTCTGCATCAGCAGTGGCTGCAGCGGCACAGGCATGTACAGGCTCGGCAGGAGCAGTAGAGGTAGCTGCATAGCTTGCCGGCTCAACTGTTGCAAAAGGGGCATTGTCTGCCTCATCGGCAGACATTTTGAAGCTCTCTGTTGTGGAGGAAGACGTTTTCTCGCCATCTGAGAAAGTAGCCAGTTTGGCATGAACCTTCTCGGTCATGGCAGTGACTGTAGTTGCGGGATGTGGTTACCCAACATGTGCGGTAGTAACAGGTGTCCTTGATGTGAATGCAATGAAGGTTGTCCATGCATCTACCAGATCCGCTGATGTATTGTTGATGAATGCTTGCAGGGTCGCATTTGCCACATGAAGAGCTGTGATATTGTGTCTCTGGTTGAGGAGTTTGTACAATGAGTGTACCAAGTCAGTAGTGACACATGTGAGTTCAGCTGACTGTAGCAGGAAGACAGCATTCATCACTCTCAAATGCGGAGGCGTTGCGACCAAGGAGCCCTCAATGCTTGGTTGGAGGCATGTTGTAACAGTGTGGACATCGAAACGTCTGGAGAGAGTCTGTAGTGTCGCAGAAAGTCTATGCCTAACACAGGTTCATCGATGTCAGCCTTGTTAAATGTACAATCAAAACACAGTGCTGACTGAAATTTAAGTTTAAGAGGAGTAGAGCCATAGACCGTGACTGATGAGTTATTAGCTGCTTGTAGCATCATGACGTAAGTTGTTGGTGGCGTAACAGACAATGCCAGGGGTATAACAGTAATATCTGCACCCATGTCAACCAGGAAGATCGTGTCACTGATGAGGTCACAAACATAGTCTGCCTGGCAGTAGTTGTTTATTATTTGTTGACTCGTGCTAATGTAGGCACCCTCTAGAATGCCTGCGAGATGATGCACCTAATTCATCCTGCAGCGCCAGTTTGGGTCCCATGAGCAAGACCGGCGGCACTTCTGAACTGCATCACCATGATTGATATGGTACCAGCACAGAGGATACATGGAGTGTGGCTGCGAACCATGGCCAACATCTGTCATTGCAACAGTGGACCCAGTCGAGGCCATGTTGGTGGCTGGTGGTGGTGGGGCCAGCAGGCTTGTTACCACCGCCCCCAGATAGCACCTGGACCTAGATTTCGACCAGCGTGACTTCCCACGGCCGTGCTCGAAACTGCAAGCTGAAGTGTTTACAGGATGCCAACTGTTGGTGCTGTCGCTGAACCCAGCACAGAGATGAGCTGATCACGTCTTATGATTTTGTAGGCGTTGTCTGCCAGCTGTATATGCGTTTCTAGAGGGCCAGTAGTGTGAGATAAGAGTTGGAGTAAGAGGGCTTATGGTATTTTAACTACCCAGAGTGACCACAGTGCTTCGTCTGATAGGAATGAAGAGTCTATTAATTATCTAATCTTTCACCAAAGTTTAAATGGTGTGAGCTTGCCGAGCGATACTTCATGCAGTATGTGATGAATTACACCATGTGGGGTTTCTGACAATCATTAAAGAATTGTGGATTTTTCATCTTTGTAGCAGTCCCTTGTCATTGCCACAAGGATGACATCAAATGTCGAATCCATATGCTCGTGTAGAGCAGTAAGCAATGTGACAAACCATGTTTCATCAGATAGGACGCCATGAACATTCAGAATGCTGCCCATTAGAGAAACCCATGTTTTCGGACTGTCCGTAGTAGGTGGTGGGAGCTGTGATGAACATCCTGAGAAAGACAGCAGAACAGAAAAATACATGGAGCGAACATTGATGAAAGCGTTAAGACTGTAGAAGCCACCACTGTATCTGGGCACTTAACTTTATTCTGTCCTTGATGTACATGCATGTAAACAGGTGCACTATCACACATGCTAGCGTGGCACAAACGGCTGTGGCCATCGAAAAATTCGGAATGCACAACTTAATCCACTAAGCATTGTTTACCTTTTCAGGTGAATTAAAAATGCTCGATATAGGAGCATCAGAAAGGCGGAAATGGCAACAGTCACATTATTCATTGGTAAAAGTTCACTGTTCATGCACTGCTGCTGTTGCACTACGTTGAACACTAGTGGATTGCCTTTGAATTGTATGAAGTTACGTGTACATGTCGGTAATATGGCATCTTGGTGGAAAGCTGGCAGCCTAGGTTGTTGGTTAGGCGCAACAAGTGTAACAAACAGGTCACACTATATTACAAAATGTTACCACTCGATGGAGCAATACAATGTGTAAGATGTGGTGGGAAATGTCCATGGGGCATAGAAACTAGTGCAACAAAGTTCATTGTCGGCACTGTTTGTTGAGCGAATTGTACTGGCAGTGAAACAAACTGTTCACAGTTTTCAAATTTCACACGATTTGAAGCACCATGATAGTAAATCAGGGTGCGAGAAACGAGCACAGGTGATCATGTGGTGCATGAAGTCGGTTGCTGTGTCATAGCAGTCATTGTTGTTGGCCACATTGTCCTGTGCTATTTTGTATGTGGAAATTGCCTGAATCGTGGAAGACTTGTAACATGGGGTCACTAGAGTGGGTGTGGGTGGTTTTTGTAGCGAAATAATGTCCCGAACACCACTTTAAATGAATAATGCCTTATTATAAGTAAAACATGGGGTCACTAGAGTGGGTGTGGGTGGTTTTTGTAGCGAAATAATGTCCTGAACACCACTTTAAATGAATAATGCCTTAGTATAAGTAAAACACTTATACAAATCAATGACACAGTTCACCACTAAACAACAGACTGCCCTATTTTTCGGTACATGCCAAAGATCTTAGTACAGATATTTCACATTACTCGATACATTGATCTTCCACACAATTATTAACTTTATTAACTCATCTAACTTTTAGAAAATATTTTCAATAGGATTACCATTTGCATTAAACTTCATTGTCCACAGAGTCTTTCTTAATAAAAGTTGTTTAGCCCTACCTTGCCCCTCAAAAGTTTTAGTTAATGAATTCCACAAACCATAGGCAGTTTCCATGTTATTGGCATTCTCGAAGGAACTGCCTGAAATTCTTTGATTTATTTGTGAATCAGCCTTCTTATCATTTTTGCTAAGTTCTCCCTGATGAGCTTCCTTTTGTGAACATTGTTCAACTGTGTCATCCTGCACACATTTCTGAGTAGCACTTTTCTACAAAACTCAATAATTCCAAATTTCCAGTTGCTAAAGGCGATATCATCAAACAGCAGTATCCTGAAGTACTCCATCTCCTGAGCCATACTGTGAATTATGCACTGAATAAATTGATTAGCTTTTCCACATTTATCTCTTGCACTGTAAAACTTGGCCCCATAACCTGTTGTTAATGTTAGAAACTGCTAGGTAGTTAGATTTGTAATATTAATTTATTACTTATCACAATTACAACCAATTAGTTTTGTTTTCTTGCTAAAGTTGTGGGACTTCAGCGAAGCAGTACCTATCATTGATACACCCAGCTGTTACATTTCAGTCATCGGTATTGCTCTTGCTGTTTTAGATCTCTGTTCAATAACAGAATCTCTAGCATTGGCTATAGTGTGCAACACAAGAAGTGTCTGTGAGAGCTTAGAATTGAGAAATGTAATAGTTTAGATTAGTATGTTTTCCTGGTTTGTAGGCCTAACCTGTTTCGGCAGTTGTAACTATGTTAAGGCAACAGTCAATAAGCAAGTTACTGTATAAATTATATGCCTAAAATGTAACCTGTAGGCCTATCATCACTGTCAATGCCTTTCTGGTTCAGATAAACTTTATCTTTACTGTGTCATGTTTCTTCTTCAGAACAGCCTGAATCTTCTGAAGAACATGGATTGCTAGTTCTTATGGATTACACCCTACTCCAAGGCTTAATGTAGGCAAAGAAAAAGAAAAATTAATTTTACTGCACTTGGGGCACAGGCAGCTTTGGTCAATGGGTCAGCACTGTCTTCTCACAGTCTCTGATCTTGTTCCTGCTTTTGGCACACAAAACAGGTAGTTTCATTTTTCAATCTAGGTGTGCAAATGTAAATATCTAGAACCTACGCGCAAAAGCTCAAGAACTTCAGGCATCATATCTTTTTTATGTACTCCTGTGCACCACGAAACAGTTCTCTACAGATGAGTTTTTGGGTTGAGATTCTAGTAATTTGTAATTAGTTTCGCATTCTCCTGGATAAATTTAAGTTTTATGAGACTGTTGGTATAGCCAAATAATGTGTAATGTCATATCTAACCAAAAGAATGCAGAACATTTACATAATAATTCAACCAATATAGTCCGGGGACATAATTCTGACTGGGGAGAAATTACGTATGGGGTTTCCCAAGGTTCAATCTTATGTCCTCTATTGTTCCTCGGATAGTGTACCATTACGTTTTAGGATAGGTATTAACATGATGTCTCTCATCCAGTTTCTGCAAATATTCGGTCTTATTGCTGAATATGTTTGGCGTCACATTTGCGGCAACAACATGAGGACGAGAGTACCGACAGCTCGGCCAGGGACAAGTATATGTTGAACTGTTTGTGTGTGTGTGTGTGTGTGTGTGTGTGTGTGTGTGTGTGTGTGTGTGTGGAGGGTGGGGGGGGGGGGGGTGGCTTACTGAATACCACTCTTGTCGTCCAACTGCAAAAGACAGAACCATCCAAGTTTCCACATCTCCATTGCACTGCACATAATAGAAATGAGTCCCCAAACTAGGCATTGACCCACCAGGCGACTTTTGGCCAACCTAGGTGGTATTGATGGTAAATAATTTTTGTTTTGGTTTTATTCAGTAGTAATTACGATGTTTTGTGTGTTATATATTTATGGTAGGTCGGTTGTGTTTTAATTGGTGTAGTGAAAATGGGGCATTTGGGTTCTTGAGTTGTTGGGGTTTTGTCTCCATTTTTCGGAGTTGTAGGTGTTGGTTTTTTGGTATCTATAGCTGCTCAAATGGTTCAAATGACTCTGAGTACTATGGAACTTAACATCAGATGCCATCAGTCTATCTATAGCTGCAGTTGAGCTATATGGCTCAAGGAAAATCTCTGATTCCACTGTTAGTTTCTTGGTATCGATAGCTGTGGTTAAGCTATATGAGTCAAGTGAAGTGTCCAATTCCTGTGAATTTATTGGTGTAGCGGAAAGCTGTACATTAAATTTTTTTATATTTTTTATTTAAGGATGGTGCAGTGTTCTTTTGTTGTTGCATATTTAGTTTGTCATTGCCTTAAGCCCCCAGTGTTCCGCCGTTGTCCCGATGGTTTCATTTTATTTTTGGAGTGAGATGTTATTGTGTCTTTTTTATTTTCGTTCATATTTCTTGGCGTGTGTGTGTAGTGACATTAGTGTCGTCATTTTGTATACGCTGGAAGTAGCAGTTTCCGGCATATTGATGACGTCTTGGATCAAAGCAAACGGGTTTAATCGGCCGCTCCTGTAATGCCCTACACTGGTGGAATAGCAACTTCGCATTGTGTGTCGCTGTCAAGTAACATAACTCGACCAAACGCTGATCCTGAATTAAATTACTACAGTATAATACAAAAGGGTACATTACATCATATTCAAAAGGTACCGTATATTCAATACTTCCCCTAACTTGCGCTACTGTAGACCTGTGTTTTCGGTGTGTGTCGAGAAAAATTTGTCACAAATGTGGGGTTAATTTTTCTCTACCTTGCTGTTACCGAGGTAAATGCACGTTTGTTTCCGCAAGTTATGCCTGTGGAGCAAACTCGTCATGGAGACATAGCACAATGCTACACATTTCATTCATAGCCAAACCTGTGCAAAATGTATACACAATAATGGCGCATTGAAAATAGAATGTTTTCAATTGGCTGATGGTAATCTCTGTCCTCACTAGCTGTCTGCCATATGGAGCAAATATCTTCGGAATGTAATGTATTTCAGGTAGAGGAAATATGCACTCTTTGTGAGGCCGCTACAGAAAGCCACAAGTTGTGGCGCAGAGGTCGCAAAATATAATGCAACTGATAGAAATAACCAGTTATTGAGAAGTAGCAGTTACTGTGATTACTGCCCATCTGATACTACCAGTTATTTCCATAACTGTCAACAGCCCTCTCGCCATCTGTTTACCGAAGCTTGTACTACGCTTTCGCGTTAACTCATCTGAGATCTGGGTTTAATGGAGACGGATAGACCATCGAACATAAAGGCATTGCACATGTACGGTCGTTTCCTTGAGTCACAGCACTGTGTGTCAGTTTAATTTTGGCGGGTAGTACAAATAGTTACCATAAGGAATTCGAGCGACTATGGAAATATATGTCAGAGATCTGCATTTTTCCCCGGCAAATATTGTATTTGTTCACAGTTTTTGTTCTCTGGAAGTTAACAGCTACCACAACAGGTAAATTGGAAGTTGGTAACTGTGTTTCTGACTCCATTTAAGAGATGTAGAACCCGGTGATATTTCCAAAGAGAATAGGTACTGGAGTAAACAAAACATTTTCGTATTGCTGCGGAAACAACCACTGAGAATTTACAAATAACGGGATTCAGTTCTCTCCATTTCTTGTAGTTCTGGTGTCACTCTCTTTCCAGGTTTTGATTGCGTTAGAGGATATATGAGGCATTATACATAGCTAGTGGAAATAGCTATGTATAATTCCTCGCTGAGGATATTCACTTTCGCTTCATGTTCGTGTTTTTCTCTGTATTATTGCCCCCGGGCTAGTAGTACTAGCAATAGTCTTGTACATCTAAAGCTATGAAATATTGTACCGTTGTGGCCGAGCGGTTCAAGGCACTTCAGTCCGGAGCCACGCTGCTGTTAGGGTCGCAGGTTCGAATCCTGCCTCAGGCATGGCTGTGTGTGATGTCCTTAGGTTAGTTAGGTTTAAGTACTTCTAAGTCTAGGGGACTGATGACCTCAGATGTTAAGTCCCATAGTGCTTAGAGCCATTTGAACAATTTTGAAATATTGTAAAGAGTATGCAGCATCTTACTATTTTTTACGGGTTTTACGCTTACCGAAATATTTGAGTATTGTAGATGACCTCAAATGAAAAATAGTTGAGTATCTTCTCAAAGTGTACCATATACCTAATGCTTGGTGGCATCATTATGATGAGAAAGTGCCAGTGTTGGATCAATCAATCTCATTAAAGTATTTTATCAACATGGATACGAAAAAACTCGTGCAATTTGGTGAAACATAGCTTTTTTGCTTTACTAAGAAAAAATGTTTTCTCAATTAATACAAATCATTGAAAATGGGCTTTTTTTATTTAATTAGTTTTTGGTCACAGACTTTGAAACACTTTCTACATAGTATTGAGCACATCAATTTTATTGCAGTGGTATACGTGCACTTCAGACACATGTATGGCAAATTAAGCATTTGATGGAGGCATGTTTGGAATGAATAAGGTACGCTTACAACAACAATCATGTCAGATACCTCATCAGTGGTATAGACTTACTCATTTAGGGTCTACTAGTACTTGTGCATACTACATGAATGTTTTTGAATAATATAGGCTGTTATGTTTTCATAGAGCTCAAGTCAGTTCATTTTCTATTACATTAAGTAACACTAAGAAACTTTGTCAGGTGTGCTCGTTGCTGTGTTGAAGTTCTGTTATATGCAAAACTTTTAGTCCTTCATTTTGAAAGCTCACCTGTCTCGTTCATGAATAGTCTGTTACATATACAGACATTTAACTGGAATATTATTAAATTGTAAAACAAAAAGATCGAGGCAGGCAGGTGGCATTGACAGATGAAGTGTTTACTATTGCCTCATATGTGTAACACACGTGATAAAAAAGCAAAACATGGAATGTCAGGTAAAGTATTCCTCAGGACAGGAAATTTTGTTATTCGAAATTTCCAAAAACTTAATACAAATTCGTATTCTCATCATCAATACTATTAATTCAGACTCTGAAAATCTGGATACCCAAAGAAGAATTAAGCCCCTATTACACGATGCGCGAAAAACGTGCACCAATGCACTAGCGCTCCAAGCGTGCATTTCTGTAACTACAGGCTGGTTCACGTAGACCTGTTACCCCATCCACGAGGTTTTTAGCTGGTGCACACGTGCAGTAGACGGTAATAACGCGCAGAACGCAGCACTGTCTTTTATCTCTTGTTTAGTCGTTCGTTCTACCGCGCGAAACACTAGGGGGGCAGTGTGACAGGAATGTCATTCGTCCAAACTGTTTATGCGTGCTCAAGGTTCCTATTTAATAAGAAATTGTTTTTTATCATTATTTATTAAGTAATTGTAGGTTACCACTGTTCTGAATTACAGACTAAGTAGTCAGTTTTATATTACGACACTTGGTTACACAGGTACATGTATACCTAAATTTATATTTTGCACATGGATGACCCACTTGTTTATGGAGCTATTGCCTTGGCAGTGACAGTAGATCTCCCGATTAGGGCAGAACGACGACGAAGACGAAAAGTCAGACGCTGTTGAGTTCGACCCTGGCTGAAAAGAAGGAACGAAGGCAGTGGATTATATTGCTTATGAAAGAACTGAGGACCGAAGATCTGCAAGGATTTCGAACTTCGTGTGGATGGACATGACCTGTTTCAAAAAGCTGCTGCCTATAATAGAAGATGGAATTAGCAAGTGTGAACAGTCATGAGGGAGGCTATCTCACCTTCTCGAAAATGAGAATTAAATCATCTGTTTATATGTTTTGTGATCATACCCACCTAGATCAGTGATTTAGTATGTTATGTTGCAGGCTGATTGTATGTTATGTTTTCTAGCGACTGGGGAATCTTTCAAGATTCTGGATTTTAGTCACAGAATAGCACAGCTCACCATCTCAAAAGTTATGTATACACTGCACTTTGAAACATTTTAAAAACCAATACCTAAAGGTGCACTTGCGTTATTTTTCCAAGTTTGGAAAATGGAATGCAATGTGCTACTCAACGTTTTGCAGTCATCGTCTGTCCCACTGGGCGAAACTGCACGGACTCTCTTGTCATCACTGCCAGTTTCTCTTTTCTGTCATACTGAAACAAAGGAAGAGATCCAATCAAATCAAACATGAACTTTCGTAAGCTTAGGCATTACGATACTAATCGAAAATCACTATGTTACCTTATATGCATATTACTCAGGAAGAAACGAGTGCCAACATACCATGTTACGATGTAGCGGGTCATATAGAAACCTTTCCTCATTGTATGACTGAATTAAGATGCATAACGCCTCTTTCCTCCATTCTATTTGTATAATACAAACTGTAGCGTCGATAGGTCACATCGACCATGTAAAGCATGACCTTTGAACTCTAACTGCTCTGTGCCTTTGAACTCTAACTGCTCTGTGAGCCGCCATCTTAATGTTCCAGTCAGCCTTTGTACCTTGTACAGTGTACACATGTATCTTTCTTTGTGCTGAAATATATGTATCCATAGACATTTATGGGAACAGTTTGTTGCGTATACGGTTATCCGTATTCCCGTTTCCGATATTGGTGACTCCGAAGTTTCTACATCTTCCACGACTTCTGCGCTGGCTGTGTGGAATCAACAGGTTTTATGTTCGATGCCACGGCTGCCACAACCATCGTTTTATACGAGGATTTGGAGGCTCAGCTACTACTACCAGGCCACTCGAATCCCCTGCGAATGGTTGTTTCGCCGCTAATGGACAGTGATTCGCGATCTCCAACGAAGTTAACCTCAAACTTTGCAGCTCTGCAATGGCCGAGTGTTATGCTGTTTCCTCAAACAATGGACTCAGGTTTCGTGACGCCGGACTGTGCACGCCAACATGTGAAAGGTGAAGTGGACGATTTCCAGAATCGTGTAACGATCGATAGCTCGTGCAGTGTTCAAAGAGACCCATATTCGCACACATGTTTTGATCCTCTACGCGCTGAGTGCAACGCCGCCATTCGTGCAAAATGCACACACGGTCAACTGCTGCCAGTTTTGCCTTCCTCACAAATTAATAACGGACATTTTTATACATCAAGTTCGCCAGGTACAACCACCAGATCTGTCGTACAGTTTCTCGACCACGTGGGTTCGAGCACACCCAATGGTGCTTCACCATCCAGCAATGTTGTACCACAACAATGTGACTGCCACCAGGTTTCACCACTGATTTATGGTCCTACCACACAGGGTGCGTTTTTGATGTATACAAAAAACTCTCGCTGTTGCGAGTACCAAACCACCCCCTCCTACCCCCCTCACTCATGGGGGCCCCCGATTCCGACCATACAGCCACTCGCTGCTACCGCAGTACTGTCTGCGCCTGCTGCGCCGGCCTTCCACGTCATTTCTGAGGTAGGCAATTTAAGTACTGTGACTTTAACCTCTGGTCCAGTTTACGCGCCTACCTCACGCGCTGCTCATCGGTTCATTCCCACGGTACCGACGGTGCCTGCCGCGTTGTGCTTCCATGACTCATCTGGGACATTGCAACTGGCCATTGTTTGGGACGTGTTTGCTAGTAACAAGCCCATGCCAGTAGTGTCGGGTTACAGGACAGCCTATCCTACCACGGAACAGCAGGCCTTCCAAGGTACGGCAAAGTTACCCTCATCCACCCCACCTGGCTGTCTGCCGAAGCTACCTCCTCTATATGAGAACATCCCCGTTTCATGGTTCGCGCTTGTGGAACACCTTTTCGAGTTACATCAGGTGACCGATGATGTCTCGTCACACACCTGCATGACCGCCCAGATTTAATTTGTGACCTCCTCCTTTCGCCACTGCCGCCGCCGAAATACGAGTTCGCCAAGAAGACAATATTTGACCAACTCACCACAGGAATTAATAAACAAGATCCTGTACGAGGAACACCTGGGGGACCGCACTGCATCACAACTCTGGCACCTCCTTTGGCTACTTGTGAGTAAACACACGATGCCGGACGTTACCCTGTGGGCGGTATGGTCTGCCAAGTTACCTACTGACCTGCAGATACACCTGCTACCACACTCCTTCAAGTCTATCGGCTCTCACCTTTGCATCGCAGATCAGCTGTATGTACTACTGCGGCAGAAACAGCCAGCTCACCTCTCACCATTGGTTGGCACTACGCCTCCTGTTTACCAGCCATCTGCAGGCAGAGCCAGGGCTCGTACCCCCTCCACGCCATCTACATCATGGGCTGTACTCGTTTGCTCTCTCCTCTTTCCGAGCACTCAGGAATCACACACACACCATACGTCCCAGTTTACATTCCGGAACAGATCAAAGAGGACAAACATCCGCCACTATCACAATCACCGCCACCGCCACATTCGGCTCATCCATACTGTTGGTACCACAAGATTTTCGTGCATAAGGCCAAGAAGTGCAGATTACCTTGCCAACACCAAAACGCCAGCCGCAGGATCTAAAAGACGCCAAGTCCTGTGGGGAACTTCACAGGCATCCTCAAACATTGCTTTCTGTCCTCTCGTGCTCTCGCCCGAGCGGTCGTTTATACGTGACCGACATTTCGTCGCAGCTTGTTTTCCTAGTCGACACAGGCGCTGACATTCCATCATACCTGCACTGTTGGCTTCTCCGTTTTTCACTGACAAAGTCGCTTCTATGCGCTGTCAACGAATCAACATTACAAACTGTTGGCTCTGCTAAAGTTATGCTGCACTATCCTCTCCTCTACGTTTCTGGTGGACTTTTTACGTCGCCGACGTTGAGAAACCAATTCTCGGTATGGATTTCTTGTCCCATTACAAACTATCCCCGAACATATTCCAAGGTTCAGTGCGACACCACCCTTCTGATACTCAGGTACCATGCTCAGGCACTTATGGTCGTCATTCCGTTTCTGTCGTGACATGTGATTTGGTTCGCGAGTGCTCCACCCTCACAAACAAAATTGTAACCTGCATCACTAATCTACTGTCAGAGTACGTTGCAGCGGCATAGTTCCGTCGGCAAAACGACGAGTTGAAACAATTCGTCGCTCACACTTTCGATGAGCTCACCATGGTTCGTACCTTACTGCTGTAACTGCAATCCACAGTTCCTCCACCTGATCGACCTTCATCAGCAGACACCAGCAAGGACACTCATCAGGTTAGTTCAAAAACATTCATTGTGTGTGATGATTCGCATTCAGTGATCTCTGCACCTGTCTCATGCCCACTACGTGCAGTGCCATGTGTTTCAAACAGTGCTTCTAATGACAGTCGTGCACGTGTTGTGAACATGCCCACCACGCAGGCACCTGCCCCGCGTGTTCGTAAACATTCCCCCTCTATCGCACGCCAACCACGTGATTTAGTGGCCATCACTGTTCCCCACGCGACACCAATGCCTCTCTCGCCCGGCCAGTTACTAGAGGCAAAGCGAACAACAGACAGTCGCTGTGCGCCCTGATCTGCTCCGTGCTGTGTGAGCAGCTGGCCTCTCGAAACAAGAGAACGCCACTCTCACATAATAGACATGCGATTTTCATGCTGCCTTTTCCCACTCGCACTAAAGGCTACGCCTCAATCTGCCCCACTCGTCCCAAAACTTCACATCAGGACTTTATTCAGTCTCGTGCGCAGCTCTCAGTCTCTTCCGCCACTGACAGAACGACACACAAGATAATTACCACTGCCAGCCCTCCTATTAGGCACAAGGCTAGATGCCTCAACCCCATTCAGATACGCGCGGCCTGGCAAAAGATTAACAAACTTCTGGAGGCAGGCATTCTACAGCCATCGGACAGCAATTGGTCTTCACCGATTCACCTCATCACCAAACACGATGGTTCTTTTAGAATGTGTGGTGATTACAGACGCTTAAACGCTCATACTGTCATTACCAATTACCCAGTGCAGAACATAAACGATTTCACCTGTATGTTATCGGACGCCACAAATTTCCAGTGTGATTGACTGTAAATGTGCCTATCACAAGATTCCTGTAGTGCAGGAAGACATTCCAAAGACTGCTATCATCACGCTGCTCTGTTTGTTCCAATACAATTTCATGCCATTCGGCTTAAAGAATGTGGCACAAATACGGCAACGTTTCATTTGACTCAATCTTACAACAGTTGGAGTTCTGCTTTGCATACCTGGATGACATCCTCATTTTCAGCAAGTCGACTGAGGACCACAAAGATCATTTAACCCAGGTCCTCCAGACCTTGAACTCCAATGGTGTTGAGGTCAACAAAGATAAATTTCAATTGCGCCATTTTTCTGTGGCATTTTTGGGTTACACCATCTCTGCAGACAGAGTACAGCCTCCGAAATCCTGCGTGCAGGCTATCACGTCATTGCCACCCCCGGCTACATACAAAGAACTCTGACTTTTTGTGGGTACTATAAATTACTACCGCTGACATCTATCTTCTGCCGCTGCCGTGCAGGCCCCGCTGATGGACTCGCAGTTCGGCAAACAGACTTCAGGTCTTAAGCCAGTCAGTTGGACTGAACCTATGCTAGAGGCCTTCAGGGCTCTAAAGACAGCATTGGCTCATGCCGTCATACTCGACCACCCCGATCCGTCTGCCGAGTTGTTCATTACTACGGACGCCAGCGACATCGCGCTTGGGGCAGTATTACAGCAACGCAAAGGCGACACTGTTTCACCCCTTCATTTCTTCTCTAAAATACTGTCTACAGCACAGAAGAAATATTCTGCTTTTGATAGAGAACTTCTGGCGGTCTATGAAGCCGTCAAACACTTTCGCCCTGACATCGAGGGCCATTCTTTCTTCATCCTTACTGACCACAAACCACTGGCGGACGCCTTCTGCAACACTCACAAGGATCCACCCCCTTGGCGTTTCCGCTACTTCGTCCTGGTCTCTCAATTTACTACCGACATACACTACATCAAAGGCACGGAAAACATCCCCACTGATTTCTTTTCACAGATCAATGCTGTCTCACGCATCGTCAATTTATCCAACCTCGCCGCTGTCCAGGCCTCTGATGAGGAATCTCAAGCTCTCCTCACAGATCCTCAGACATTGCTTGTGTTTACCAAAGCCAAGTTCCCCGGCGTTTGGGATGAAGTGTGGTGCTACTCTTCTACTGGCACTATACGGCCGTTGCCCCCTCCCACGTTGCGCTGACAAACCTTCGACACCTTGCATAACCTCACCCACCCTGGCGTCCATGCCACCACACGCCTCCTCACTGAGCGTTTTGTTTGGGAAAATGTTAAGCAGGACTGTCAAACCGGGGCATGCAGCTGCATTTCCTGCCAACGCAACAAAATTGGACGCCACACCTCTCCACCACTTGGCAAGTTTGACATTCCACAAAGATGTTTTCGTCATGTACATATCGACCTCATCGGCCCTCTGCCACTGTCAGAGGGCCACAGATATATCCTCTCCTCAATCGACCGCAAGTTTCGTTGGGTGGAAGCAGTAGAAACCGTGGCCATGTGATTTGTCTCATCATGGATCACTAGGTTCTGTTGCCCGTGCAGCATCACCACTGACCAGGGTCGACAGTTCGAGTCTGCACTTTTCACGATTCTATGTAAGTTTTGCGGTATTAAAAAAATTCATACAACAGCCTACCAACCACAAAGCAACGGTTTAGTGGAAAGATGGCACCACACCCTTAAAACAGCACTCAGGTACCATGACTGCCTCTGGCCTGAGGCGCTTCAGTGGGTGTTACTCGGTCTCCAGTCGACCTTTGAACCTGACATACAGGGAACCATCTCCAAATTCGTTTTCAGCGAGAACCCGATTCTACCTGGGAAACTTATCCTGGCTGAAGCACTTGAGGATTCCCCCACCTCCCCAGACTTTATTAGTAGAATGCGCACTCACTTTATACACACATGGCTACACCCGTCAACAGCACTCAAGACATGCTACCACTTTATGCTCAAGGACGATTCCGTTAGATAACCCCTGCAACCCCCATACCTCGCCCCCTATGAAGTACTCCGGAGGGGTGAGACGACGTTCGATATTATGGTTAAAAATCGCCAGTAGACTGTTTCGCTACACAGGCTCAAGCCTGCTTTCATGGACTCTGACGCCTCTCTGCCGTCCTAGTCCGACCATCCGGACGAATTTTCCATTGCCAAGCCTGATGAGTTAGCTCATCCCATGGTAGAGTCTTCTCCTTCTGATAATTCATCACCACAGTTCACCGGTTTCCCAAGCATGTCGCCATCAATCCCATGCGCAGGTTTTGACGATGTTTCATCTACTGGAGGGACTTGCTCCCCGACTTTCAACTTGCGCTGCAATGTACCACCTAACCACGTCGACGACGTGTTGATTGTCGCTTTCGACAACCGTGTGCTAGTGCTCCTTACAGACACTGCAGACTCGACACTCAATGAGGAACTAGATGTCAAGATAGTGCATAGCCTGTCCCTCTCCCGAGAGTGCGATCTATCAAGAGTTAGTGTGTTCATCTCCCTCCGATGGCTCGATCTGCATTAGGGGCAGGCATGCTCGCATGCCGCACCCCTCCCCACACCTCTACTCCCAGGCCGTCTGATGCATCGTCCGCCTCTGCTGGCTGTCTGATTATGATATGGGCCTGCAGCCCATCACCATGGCTTCGCACGCCGCCCTGACTAAGATGGAGCTTCCAGTCGTGCGCCTGCCACCTGGCATTACTCACTCTGACGCCAACGCCCACATGAGCTCCCTTCAGGTCTCATAGGCCGTATTCCGAACTGCGGGGGAGGGGCTGGGGTGGAGGCGGGTGAGGAGGCGGTGGAGGGGGTGGGAGATTGTGTGGTGTCGATAGGTCTCATCGACCATGTAAAGCATGATCTTTGAAGTCTAACTGGTCTGACGAGCCACCATGTTAATGTCCCAGTGGGCCTTTGTACCTTGTACAGTGTACATGTGTATCTTTCTTTGTGCTGAAATATATGTATGTATAGACATTTATGAGAACAGTTTGTTGCATATACAGTTATATGTATTCCCATTTCCCATAAAAGTAATTAAAAGAACAAATGCTTTCATAAACAGCTAGTATAAAAGAAAGTCTACTGGCAAAAAAAGTTTTTTCTGCGTTTATGAAAACCTGCTAACTAAAAAAAAGACGTGGAGAATCCCCAATACGAAAATTGAAATTAGCTACTAGGCACCGAACAATAAGCAAATAACAAGCAGAAAGCAGTGAGGTACCCTCTTCATCGCATGTGCGAGTTACTGCTACCTTGTGCGCTTGCGCAGATTGATGGCAGTTTAGAACTGTTGTTTATTCTGGTGCATGGATAATGTGTCTACTAATTTCGTAGTTTCGCCCGCTCTACAGCTAGATGGCTGTCATGCTAGATAGTACCATTAACGGCAGGTCGTCATGTAATACCCGCTTTACATTAACAGTGTAAAAGAGGTATTGTAATGACGTCTGTGGCGTTTAAATCTGTTACCCTTACGACATCAACACAATCAATCATCCACTGGAATTCTCCACATAATAATGCCAAACCTAAGAGATATGCAACAAAGTGGAGAAATGTACTTTAGTCTTTCTCCCACCAAAAAATTAAGTCTCTTGTGGAAGCTGAAGAAATCTAGCAGTTTTACAAATCTCACATAAAACTTGTCTAAGCGTACTCACACTTTCCTCAAATGGACTATCTCATACAAGAGTAAACAAATCTATGACATTAAGTATATTTTTGTGTTGTATTACAAGGCCATACACTTATTCTATGAAATGAACAGCACAAGAAAGTAAGCTTCGAATTTTACGTATAGAATTTTTTAAGCTTATGTATTAGTTCATACTTGGAAAGAAAGTTTTTAAAATTTCACATAAACAGTGCTGTGGGGAAGTTCCGCGTACTTCATGCTGCAGCTGCAAGGATAATATTAGCCACTGATAACCTACATACATATAATTTGAAACACAAATAACCGTCCAAACATCAACTGAAATGTACCAGACAGTGAATTAGCTAAGGTTATGGCACGATTCATACGAAATTCCTTCCACTTTGCACTAATAACAGTTATAATTATACTGATAACTAAACTCATAGAGTCTACTTACTTCATTATTTGACTGTAAACCCACAGTCTAACAGATGGCTGGGCAAATACTTTTTCGCCAGCGCGGGTGCTCGCAGATGACTGCAAGGCCTGCCCGCGCCTCTCCCCCACTCAGCCAGCCAGCAGTACCCCCACCATCTACTCAGCTAGCCAAGCACGTCATTGCATCACATGGAGCCACTCGGTTCGTTTACTTCCCGTCATTTCTATTGTGTGTGAAGATACCCCATTCAGCGTTTGTGATAAAACAGAACTAGTAGGTAGAAAATGGCTGAGGAGGACTTGAAATCCGTGAAGCGAAAGTCCTTTGAACCCATACTCGTCAATCCGCAGTGGGAAGGAGAGAAATTTTTTTTTTTTTGGTACGCAAAGCAGAGCTCAGTGTTTGATTTGCAATGCAACATTGTCTTCATGAAAGAAGTACAATATGAAGTGATATTATCAACTGCTTCATGAGAAGGATATAGTCGGTTTGAATAATAAAGAAACAAAAACCCAAACTTATCGAACTGAAGCAGAAAAAGGAGAAAGACGTATGTATACATGTAGATAATTATGACATTGATTCACATTATTATTGTTATTAATAATATTTTATGTGCATTTTCTGTCACTTTTACCTTCTCCTGTACGTATTTACAGGATCAATACCTCATCATCCACAGTGATTCAGCGATGCCAGAAAGCTATCATGTGACTCTTAAAATAGCTAAAACAGCACAGCTCTTCGGCAATGGAGAATTTGTGAATGACCACTCCCCTTTCACAGAGAACGGTTTTAAGGCATATTGAAGAAATAGCACACGATGTGTAAGCTCAATTGAGAAACAGGATCAAAGATTTGGTTTTCTTTTCATTAGCATTGGACGAAAGCACTGATGTACGTGATGTTGCTCAACTTGCAGTCTTTTTGCAAGGAGTTTGATGCTCAGTGCAATGTGATTACAGAACTCCTCAATTTAGTGTCAATGCATTACACAACAACAGCTGAAGATATATTTTCGTGAATAGAATATATAATAGATAAATACGAGCTATGTTGGGAAAAACTTTCATCGATTACAACAGATGGGGCTCCTGCAATGATTGTTCATAAGTCTGGTGTCGTTGCTTTGATACGAAAAAAGTTGCAGTCAGTGTCCAACAGGAACTACCAGCAATACATTGCAGTCTTCACCGTATCAATTTTCTAGCAAAATGTGCCAAACTAGTTGCCTTCATGGATGTGGCTATAAAGACAGTTAACATTCTCAGATTGCATGGTTTGGGGCACAAACAATTCAAATCGTTACAAGCAGATCTCGAGTGTGAATACAGCGGTGTTCCATATTTTTGTGAAGTATGCTCATCGAGTCTAGGTGTAGCTTTAGAACGATTTTTTAATTTACGTAAAGATATAGCGGTATTCATGGATGCGAAAGGAAAACCAGTAAAAGAATTGGACGACCACAGTGGATTTTAGACCTTGCGTTTTTAACTGACGTAACCAAGCATCTGAATAGCTTGAATGTAGCTTTGCAAGGTAGAAGTAAGATAATTATCGAAGTGTTCATTTAGAACTCATTGACTCTCAATGCAGTCGTGTGCTGAAGGAGAAGTTTCACACTGCAGAAATCTTGGAAAGCTTCTACACATGAACAGTTTCCATTGTTATTTAAAACAGCTGCTCGTGTGTATAGTTTTTTTGGAACAAAATACCTGTGCGAAACTGACAAAATCGAAGCTTAGAAGTAGTCTTACTGATGTTCATCTGACAGGTGCAGTTAGTTAGTTAATTAGTTAGTTGCATGTTCCATTGATCAACCGCACGGTATGGTAGCCATTATGATGTGGAATGTGCCAAGTGCACAAGAAACGCACGTATGAAACAAGATATTTTAATATATATATATATGTATATACATATATAGTTAAAGATTAATATTTCTATTATTTACTCCATTCCCTTAAATGGCCCAAAATGCATATACTACATTTATAGATTTATTTATTTCTATTCAAGAATTCATCTACTGTATAGAAGGAGTTGTCAAGGAGATATGACATCAATTTATTTTTGAAGCTATTACTGGTGTCTGTCAGACATTTTATTTCATTTGGTAATTTGTCAAAAAAATTTATAGCAGCATATTTTACATCTTTCTGTGCTAAAGACAGGTTGAATAAAGGATGGTGAAGTCCTTCTTTTTACTGGTACTATAATCATGAATGTCACTGTTGTTTCAAACTAGTCCATGTTGGTGAGAACAAATTTCATTAGCGAGTAAATGTACTATGAGGCTGATGTAAGAATTCCCAATCTTTTAAAAAGATGCCTACAAGATGTGCGACTATGAACGCTGCACATTATTCTAACCACTTTCTTTTGAATAGTGAATACTTTTTGTCTAAGTGTTGAGTTACCCCAAAATATTATTCTGTATGACATCAGAGAATGAAAGTATGCAAAGTATGTTAGCTTACTAATTTCTATATCCTCAAAATTGGCAATTATTCTGATTGCAAAAGTTTCTGAACCCAGTCGCTGAAGGAGAACCAAAATATGAATTTTCCAATAAAGATTCTCATCTATGTGTACACCCAAAAACTTAGTATGCTCTACCCTGTCTACTGACTTCTGTTGATGAGTTATATTTATTGAAGGAACTGTACTTTTTGCAGCAGAAAATTGGATGTACTGTGTTTTCTCAAAGTTTAGAGCAAGCACATTTGCAGAAAACCAATTAATGACTTTTCCAAAGACCATATTTGTATCATTTTCAATTGGATTTTCTTTTACTGGATTAATAATGATGCTGGTATCATCAGCAAATAGTGTCAGTTCAGCTTCCTGTTTCAGATAGGAAGGGAGTTCGTTCACATACATCAAAGGGGACCCATGATTGAACCCTGTGGAACACCTAATGTAATTTCACCCCAGTTAAATGAAGTGGCAAACTTATTGAAATCACTTGACCCATATAAGGAAACTTTTTGCTTCCTATTATGTAGGTACAGCTTAAACCACTCATACGCTATTCCATTTATACCACAGAACTGTAATTTCTGAAAACATAATGTCATGGTTCACACAATCAAATGCTTTGGACAAATCACAGAAAATTCCTATTGGTGACATTTTGCTATTTAAAGACTCTATTATGTGGACAGTGAAATTGTATATTGCTGTGTCAGTGGAACAGCAGTTTTGAAATCCGAACTGTGATTTGCTAAGTATCCCATTACTGTTGAGATGGCTAATCACTCTTAAGTAGATTACTTTCTTGAAGATTTTTGAAAATGCTGCAAGCAAGGATACTGGATGATAATTATTGACATCTTTGGTGTCCCCCTTTTTATAGAGTGGCCTGACAATGACATATTTTAACCTGTCTGGGAAAATACCTTGATTTAGTGATGCATATGGAATTGAAACATGGACGATAAATAGTTTGGACAAGAAGAGAATAGAAGCTATCGAAATGTGGTGCTACAGAAGAATGCTGAAGATCAGATTGGCAGATCACATAGCTAATGAGGAGGTATTGAATAGAATTGGGGAGAAGAAGAGTTTGTGGCACAACTTGACTAGAAGAAGAGATCGGTTGCTACGACATGTTCTAAGGCATCAAGGGATCACCAATTTAGTATTGGAGGGCAGCATGTAGGGCAAAAATTGTAGAGGGAGACCAAGAGATGAATAAACTAAGCAGATTCAGAAGGATGTAGGTTGCAGTAGGTACTGGGAGATGAAGAAGCTTGCACAGGATAGAGCAGCATGGAGAGCTGCATTAAACCAGCCTCAGGACTGAAGACTACAAAAACAACAGTGATGCATTACATATGTGACTCAGAACATCAGCTGTAATTGCTCCACATTGTTTTAATATCTTATTAGAGATGTCATCCACTCCAGCAGAACATTTAATTTTCAAAGATTTAATAATTTTACTTATTTCACAAGAGGTTGTTAGGTGAAACTTAGTCTGACTAATTTTTTTCAAAACAGATTCTTCCATGTACTGCCTGGCCTTTTTTTAACTGTTCTCACCAATTTTTTCTCCCACACTTAAGAAATGGATGTTAAATACATTAGCTATTTGTGTACTGTTGGTTAGGATGGTCTCGTTCTCCTTAATAGTAATACTACCTTTCCCAGTGGTTACTTTTCCTGCCTCCCTTCTAACGACATCCATATTAATCTGATTTTATTGCTGCAGTTGTTAGTTTCTTCTCTAACACAAATATTTCTTGATTTCCTTATAACTTTTCTCAGTGTGTTACAATAATTTTTATAGTGTAAAACTACTTCTGGATCTTTACGCGTTCTTGCTGTCTCATAAAGTTTTATTTTTCTTTCTGAAGACACATTAATACCTGTAGTAATCCAAGGTTTCTTTGAAAAGTGTGTGGTGTTACATTTAGTAATTTTCTTTGGGAAATAATGTTCAAAAAGGCATATAAATTTATCAAAAAATATGTTGCATTTATCATTAGCATTTGGCTCATTGTATACATCTCCCCAATTAACATTTCTTAAGCTTTCTTTGACAGGCTCTATAGATACTGGATTGAGCGACCTCACACTTGTACTTAATTGTTTCTGAACTGTACACCCTGTTAGGTTTTGTAAGTTAAACAGTTGTGCATCATGGTCTGGCAATCCATTTACCACAGGGAAAGCATGTATTTCTTTTACATCCTCTCTCTGTACAAATATATTATCTATTAGCATGTTACTGTCTTGATCTATACGTGTAGGGAAATTGATCTCTGATACTAAGTTATATGTTGTTAATAACACTTCCAGTTCACTTTTCCTCTCAGAATTATTTAGAAAGTTGACATTGAAATCACCACAGATTAATAACTTCTTCTTTTTGTTTGACAGACAGCATAATAGGGAGTCAAACTTCTTTATGAATAGCTCCCAGTCTCGTAATGGGGACCTGTACACTGTTACTAATATCAATACTACATTATCTAGCTGAAGTTCACGTGCACAAACCTCAAAGTGCTAATCAACACAAAATTTGCTTACTTCTACAGTTTTGCAATTATACGCTTGTTTTATGAAAATGGCAGCTCCTCCTTTATCCATCCTAGATCTGCAAGTGTAAGATGCTAAATTATACCCAGTGATACTGACACTATCCATGTCCACAGTTACATGGTGTTCAGGCAGACAGAGTATATCGATCTCATTCTTATTTATGAGATCATCTAAACACACTAATAGCTCATCTACTTTATTTTTTATTCCCCTGATATTTTGATGAAGTAAGTTGATACTGTCCTTAGCTTTACCCCTATTTACTGTACATGAAGCTTGTTTTATTCTATTTATCTTGATTGTCATCTGTCTGGAGTTTGACTTTAACCTAATGCGCCTAATGACAAGTAATTTCACACCAAATATCAAGATGCTAGTTCATAATCATTGTAAAAACATCCAGGATTATGTAAACTAATGCCTATGTCCTATTCGTATGTAGTACCCCTCCTCTGAACTACACACTTCTGTGTAAATATAGTGTAACTTTTACAGTACAAATGTGTGTGTTTCTTAATCCTTTATGTCTGTATCTTATTTGTGGCCGTGAAAGTAGAACTTGTTACAATGGTTCGAAACTGTGTTTCATCAGTACATGGCCAACCGTTGCATGGCACAGTATACACAACCATAGGGTAAGCTCATTTTACACGTATGTACACGTGAAATGACCTCGGATGTATGTGTGTTTCACCTGCACTACGTACATTAGCTTGTCCATACTCAGCTGTGTGCATGAAGACTCTCACAGCGGCAAGGTTGTCTTCCCGTGCAGTGTGCATACCCAAGTGCCAAGCCACATCGCATAGCTCTGCTACCTGCACTACGTACCCTCACAGCTGCTCAGTATTGCTCCGGTGGGTCACGGTGCCTGTGGGCACTCTCACTCGCTATCATTACTTTATTTCCCCTCTTTGGGGTAGTGTGTTTGGGATTTTGTAGCCTTTTGGCTTTTACTCCACGTGTTTACTTGTGTGTGTGATTTCTCTGATTTTTGGGTGTCTTCGTAATGTGATGAATGTTCTGTGTGTGTCTGGTACTTGCCTGAGGTTGGCGAGATCATTGCTATTATGGGGAGGGAACAGGATTAGGGACTGGATATATGGATTTTCCCTTCGACTTATTCATTAAAGATCGTCATTTGGCGTTTGTGCTTGTCGCAGGAGATGTCATACTGACCTAGGGAGCGGATGAGATCATTTCCTGATTCTTGGAAACGCTCTTTCAGGAGTGGGATTTCAGCTGTGGCGTCCAGATCGTCGGTGGGGAATACCGTCAGTACATGCAATGCCCTCCTGAGGGCGTGGTTCTCCAG
Organism: Schistocerca americana; assembly: GCF_021461395.2. Classification (NCBI taxonomy): domain Eukaryota; kingdom Metazoa; phylum Arthropoda; class Insecta; order Orthoptera; family Acrididae; genus Schistocerca; species Schistocerca americana. The sequence continues at coordinate 446,182,625 of NC_060120.1, forward strand.
CCTCTGGAATTTGTCCAGATGCTGCTTCACCTTGTATCCCCAGAGAGGGCGTGCATACTCCATTACTGGCTGTCAAGGGCCTGATATACATTTACTCCTGCAGAGCAGGGAAGGGAGCTGCTTGTGTTGAGGACTGGGTATAGGATGGACACTCTTGCACAGACCTTCCTGTTGACCTCGTCTATGTGGGGTTTCCATGTAAGATGAGAATCCAAGGTTACGCCAAGATACTTTGCAGTTCTGCGTCAGGGGAGTTAAGTTCCATTTAGGTGTAGGTGGAGGGGGGGGGGCGTTGAGAAGGTCTGTGCCTTCTCAGCCTCCAGGTAATCAGCACAGCCTGCGTCTTCTCAGAGTTGATGGTGATGTGCCAGTGGAGGGCCCAAGTTTCTGTGTCATTTACAGCCCTTTGTAGCCTACAGATGATGAGGTCCTTGTTCGCATTACATGTGTAGAAAGCTGTTTCATCTGCATATTGTGCGGTGTGCACCAGGGAGGCTACTGGTGCGTCCGCAGTGGACAAGCTGTATAATACGGGCCCCAGAACTTATCCGTGCAGTACCCCAGCACGAATATGTCTTTTGGTGGAGGTGGCTGTTTCTACTTCAACAGAGAAAGTTCCATCTGTGAGATAGTTTTTAATCTGCTTAACTATGCTCCCGGGGAACCCTTGTGTGTATAACTTGTAGAGTAGCCCTCTATGCCATACTGAGTCGAAGGCTTTTGTTACGTCTAGTAGCACTATCTTGCAGTAGCCTCTGTGGTTGAAGCGCTCTGTGGCTGCTACAACCTCTCTCGTGATCCGTTGTGGGGCAGAGTGGTTCTGCCAGAATCTGAGCTGGAAATCTGTTAGAAGTTTCTCTTTGGTAAGATGTTCCTGTTGGGTGTTAGCAGGAGGCGCTCATAGAACCTGATGAGATTTGGCAAGAGGCTAATCAGCCTGTAGTGCTGTGGGAATAGAGGGTCGTTCGCTGGTCTGTGCATCTTGACCACTTCTGCATATTTCCAGCAAGCTGAGAAATTGTGGAAACGAGTAATATCGTTGAAGACGATCGCGAGGCGTGGTATCGCCGAGGGTGGGAGGTTTTTAACTAACTGATTGGTGACACTGTCATCTCCTGGCGCCTTTTTTGTTGGAATGGATCTAATTAGTTTTGCCACGTCTTGGGGGGGGGGGGGGGGGTGAAAAGTGGGAGTTCTTCTTCTGGGTCTTTTGGTTTGGTTTGGTTGTTTGGGGAAGGAGACCAGACAGCGTGGTCATCGGTCTCATCGGATTAGGGAAGGATGGGGAAGGATGTCGGCCGTGCCCTTTCAGAGGAACCATCCCGGCATTTGCCTGGAGTGATTTAGGGAAATCACGGAAAACCTAAATCAGGATGGCCGGACGCGGGATTGAACCGTCGTCCTCCTGAATGCGAGTCCAACCACTGCGCCACCTCAGCATTGAGGAAGACACCCAGTTGATGGTGAAATACCATCGTCTTTGGGTTCTTCTGCCTGGAATTGCTTCTGGAAGGTATCAGCAGGGCGTTGGCCTTATCAGCATGGCTGTAGACCATCTCCCGCTCACTGTGCAGAGGCGGCATTCTAGTGTGTCTTTTAGTGAATTGTCTGGTAGATCGCCAGAGTGTGTGATCGTCTATTTTGAGGCTGAAAGGTGATTTTGCCATTGCTGGTTTCTGTGCTCATTGAGTGCTGCCTTCAGCTCTCTCTGTAGACGATTGAGCAGCCTCCTGGTGACCTGATGTCTTGTGGCCTTCCACTGCTTTGCTGCTCTATTTTTGTGCCGAATTTGAGCTAGCAAATGTTCCAGGAGCTGTATTTGTGGGGGCGCCTGTCCCTTTGTGGGGGGATGGTCTCTCGGGCCTACCTCCATTTTTAGAAAAGTGAGTGGACTTGACTAGACCCCATCTTGCAGAGTGGTGGTTGTGCGCTAGTTGTTGCAGTTTGACACCTGATATGAGTGGGAGTAGGGTTGGGGAACTGGTGGGGAGAGGTTTACGCTCTCTGTTGCAGTTTATGTTATGGGTTCCCTATAGCTTTCTCTGTTGGGGACCTGGTCGTTATTGTTTTGTATTAGCTGGTGTTGTTCTTGTGTTTGTGGTTGATGTTGTGGTGATAGGGCTATACTTTTGTGGCTTCTTTGTGGAGAAACCACTTCAGTGTACTCGTATGTTGGCCTCGGAATGTCGAGTCTTTGGTTTAACCCAAGTCTTGTCTGAGTGAGTTGATATGTTTGGTTTCTTTGTGTGTCTGGAGGAGGTGATGGTGTTTTGTTTTTTTGTGTGTGTTTTTTTATGGACCTCACAATCTTGGTAACCCACAGCGTTCTTTTTGCCACACGGCACACACCTTATTTGTGGGTCTGTGGGTTTGAGTGTACAGGTACTCGTTTCGTGGGCCTTGGCGCACTTCCTGCATCTTACTGCCATCGTGCAGTGTGCAGCGATATGGTTTAGTCCCTGACACCTGAAACACTGTACCATCTTGTTTTTGCAGCGCAGTGGCTTGGTGATGAGAGGCGCAGCCAGGAACATTTTTATCTCATTTTGTTCTGGGGGGTATCCAGCAGTGTGACTTGGAATAAATTCCACTTGCTTTCAATTTTACCCATCTGCTGAACTGCCTTGACGACGAATCCCTGGGCAGTCAGGTCTGTTTCAATGTCCTGTGGGGACAGTCATCTTGGGAGGTTTCTGATAACAATGTTTTTGTTACGTGTTTTTGTTGTAGGGAACGTGTAGTGGGGTATGTTTTTGCTGGTAAAAAGGTTCTTGACTGTATTGTAGTCTTCCAGTGTGTGTAGAGTTATTTTTATCTTGTCACCACCAGCACATTTTGCTTTGAAATTGTCTCCCCCGATTTCCGTTTTTAACAACTCAAAGAGTTCCTCGTAATTTCGAGGAACCTCCGCGACAATCAGAGGGTGGGTGACCTGTTTCTGTGTTTGTGTTGCTGTTATGTTGTTTTATGTTTCCTCTGGGTTATCAGACACCACCTGAAACCTGTTCAGGGTGGATTCTACTCCTCAGGCTGCCGGAAGCTTTTCCTTGCCAACACGAAACCATCTGAATCCTGCCCGGTTATGCAGTTCCCTTCCAGGGCGGTGGTTTCCGGTTCCCTCCCAGGGCGACAATAGGTGCTGTTGGGATCATGGGCTCCTCGGAGATTGAGAGAGTCGTTGAGGTAGGGTTGGTGGACCTCTTCTTGCCCTTTGTGTGTCCATCCTTGTGCTGCTTCTTTGCACGCCACTGTTTGGATAAAGATAAAGTGGACTTGTGGGGGGGGGGGATTTTAGGTATTTGGATTGGGTGGAGGATTGGGTCGAGGTGGTGGGTTTGAGGAGCATTTCGATCGGTTGATGAGTCATCTGCTTGCCTTTACTCAGGGATGTTATGTAATTTTGGGGGATTGTTTGTGGCATTGGCAAGCAGGAGCAGACATTAGGACAAAGGGAAGAGGGGTGGGATTGCAAGTACTGACTATGTGTGATGATGTTGGTGTTTTGTGGATTACAGCATTAGGTGTGTTTGTAGCAATGTCCAGAGCAAAAAAGGGGGCTGCTGCCAGTGAAGAACCAGTTACAACTGTCGTTGACACCGTTAGGTTACCTGGGTGTATTGCTGGCCCTATCGCACTGGTGGACACGGAGGTCTGGATGGCGGCGACAGAAACCTTCTCGTGGGCGGCTCCCAGGTGTTGGCCCACAATTTCCCTAACCTGGGGGGGGGGGGGGGGGGGGAAGGAGCAGAGCCTGATTCTGTGGCAGCTGGGATGCTCGAAACGGCCGGCGATGTGTCCCTTGGCAACAACAAGACGCGCCTTTTGTTGACAGTGGTAGAGCGTTGCAACCCCAAGACACCACTAGTGCACGACATTCCAAAGTGGCCAAAAGATACAACAGTTCCGCTCTCAAGGCTTCCTCAGGCTGCCTTGCCCTCAGATGGTCTTCCTGAACGCCAAACTGTATTTTAATAAAATGCAGTTGGTCGCTCCTGCGTCCTCAGTATGCCAAAGTTTCAGAGCTTCGCACACCCTCGAGACGTAATCTGCAAGCAGATCCCTATGGCTTGATGCAGTTTCGTATGCACTCCCGCAGCTCTGCACGTGATCCGCACAGTACCACTGGCACCAAGCGACTGCTCATGGGCAACCATGTGGGCAGATCTCGTGCCCACCCCTGGTCTAACATAAAAGTCGCGACACTTCGCCTCGCCTCAATTTTGTTGCCTAATGTGCCAGCAGCGAGCCAAGCGGTGGGGAAAAAAATACTTACGACGCATCTGGCGTTCTCTTTTCTCGCCGCTTGGAGCACTACTGTCGCTCCAGCTGTCAAACGGCAACAACTTTTACAGCAGTGAGTGTTGCAACAGTTATGTCAGACTGTGGTAACCCTGTCTGGAGTAATCAGTAGTGATAAGTAACTAATAGTTATTTATAATCGTTGAAAATAAAGGTTATAAAAAATAACTGTAACAGTGATAACGGTTACTCCAAAATAACCGTTATGTGGCGCCATGGAAAATAGTAAAATCAGCCCCAAAAAAGTATTTCAAAGAAGAAACTTTTCAGATAAAAATAAAAAATGACAATATTAGGATTTTTAACTTCTTATTAGCTAAGGAAAATTGGGACAGTGTTTACATGCAAACAACTGTTGATAATATGTTCTTAAGCTTCCATAACACCTTCCTTTATTACTTTAATACAGCATTTCCTTTTGAAACAAAAACTTCAAGCAATCAAAATAGAAAGTCGTGGGTAACAAAAGGAATCAAAATTTCTAGTGAGAGAAACAGATTTCTCCAATATTGCTCCAAAAAATACATAGTCACTGAAGAATTTTCTGACTATTGTAAAGCCTACAAAAAAACTTATCTTAGAGTGATTAGACAGGCAAAATTTTATGGAATGACAATTTCATAAGAAACTCTTCAAACAAAATGAAAGCTACGTGGAAAGTTACTAAAAAAGAAACTTGTAGTTCAACACCTAAAAAGGAAAACAATTCTCAAACACTTAATGACCTTAAGGTCACAGATCCATACACAGTTATAAACAAGTTCAATGAATATTTCACCTCACTAGCAGAAGATCTCATTCAGGCAAACTGCAAGGTATCGTTCTTCAATTCCACCAATACGTGAAACAGCACTAATGTTACAATGTTTGTTTATGAAACAAACCCTGATGAAATTAGGAACATAATAAAATTGTTACCCAATAAAATCTCTAGTGGCTATGATGAAGTACCTGACCTCATATTAAAGGTGTGTGCCCCCCCTCATATAGTAAAGCCATTATCAACTATCTACAACCAATCATTAAAAACTGGCATTTTTCCAGATGCTCTCAAAATAGCTAACGTCTCACCATTACTAAAGAAAGGTTCCCCTGATTTAGTATCCAATTATAGACCATTATCCATATTAAGCATCTTTTCAAAACTCCTGGAAAAACTTTTTTATGACAGGCTTATAAATTTCATAAAAAACCACGCACCAATCAGCATTCAACAACATGGTTTTAGTAAATCTTTATCCAACCAGACAACAATTTTTGAACTTTTGGACCACATACTGAAATCAATTGACCAACATAATATAGCTGCAGGTATCTTCTTAGATCTCTCTAAAGCCTTTGACGTACTAGATCCTAAAATACTGCTTGCTAAATCGGAAAGAAGAGGAATAGGAGGTGTGGCTCACAACTGGCTATGCTCTTACCTACAAAACCGCAGACAGAAGGTATCACTTCAATACGATATTAATGTACAGAATAAAATAAATAACACAGTTTTCCTCTCGGAGGAAAGAACAATAAGATATGGTGATCCCCAGGGTTCTGTTCTAGGGCCATTACTTTTCCTCATTTACATAGATGATCTCGTTGAACGTATGAGCCCACAAAAAACTATCCTGTTTGCTGATGATACAAGCATAGTGTTGACTGATCTAGTCCTGAATCCCTTCAGACAATATCCGATAACTCTATGAAAAAACTTTCTGAGTGGTTTAACAAAAATGGCCTAATTGATAATTGTGGGAAAACTGTATGTATCAACTTCCATCTAATTCCCACATCCAATCAAAAAACTATCCAAGTAAAGTTAAATAATGATAAAATTGAAAATGTAAATGCAACAAAATTTTTGGGTCTACGGGTCCAACAAAATTTAAAATGGGACACACATATAAACAACCTATCAAAGAAACTCTCATCATTGTGCTATGGACTAAGAACACTTAAATCCACACTAATGCAAGCATACCATGCGCAGTTCCACTCATTGCTCCGCTATGGAATCATCTTTTAGGGAAATTCAACTCACAGCACAAATATATTTAAACTACAAAAAAGAGCACTGAGGATAATCTGTGGCCTCAAAAAGCTGGAATCCTGTAAATGCCACTTTATAAAACTTAATGTTCTAAGCATCCCATCCCTATTCATTCAAGAAACAATCCTATTCACCAGGGAATACCTCTCAAGAACAGGCAAATTAATCCAAAACAATGATATAAACGCTCATTATACCAGAGGGCAATCTAATATCCATCAAATTTTTTCAAGGACATCATCATACCAAAAATATATAACTCACCTGGGTATCGCATTACACAATAAAATTCCAGAACAAATAAAAACTGCTCCAGATCCAATATTTAAAAATAAACTAAAGGCATTTCTGACAAAGCACTGTTTCTATTCAGTACAAGAATTCCTGGAAATGAAAAATTATAAATTTCCTTTGTAAAATACTGTGATTAGAGTAAAACATTCTGTAGGCAAAATAATAACTTAATTTCTACTATACACAACTATGTTTCAGTTTCACTTCCCAAAATTTTTTAACTCGCTTTTTGAATGTACAAGTACTCATTCTATTGGTATTAAAACTTAATTGTCTGTGAAATCTCAATGTCAATTTCATGTTTAATGTAGTTTTTAAATGACATTGTCCTTCTGTTGTGTTTCCAGTTGACATTTTTACTATTCTGTAATCTCAGTGATTATTTGTGTAAATTTAAAGTAGCACTACATTGCCTACATGTTTTTTAGTTCCCCATGTAAATTGTTTGTGTTCTCTGTATGTGAAGTTACTATATTCATCAATGAACAATTTTGTGTACATTTTTTTAAATGGCAGTCCATTGCCTATGTTTTTTTCTCCAAACTACATATTTGTTAAGAAAAATGACTTGTCCTGTATCATGTGTACTTTGTACAATATGTGATCCACAGGATAAATAAATAAATACAATACAATACAGTACTTGCCTGCTTGAACCCAACGTTAACGCTTAACGACTTGTGACATTGCGATATTCGGACTATCGATATATATGATTAGGTTTATCGATAGAGATGCTCCTATATGGAATAGTGCATCGATAGTCGCAACGCGATTGTATGCTCTATGCTGTGTGTGTGGAGTCCATGGGTACAAGTTTGTGGCGGACACAATTATGATAACTGAAGATATATCATCAAACGGGGAAGAACTCCCTCATTTTGTACCCCCTGTTATACAGGATAATCCAAAGGGATGGGGTCCTTGCGATCTTCCCGATCAGTTCAAAGATATGCCGTATCAACCATTTTCGAAAGGGGATCGCCTAGGCAAGGTATGACACGTGAAAATTACTGACATATGTATAACTTAGCTGTGTTAAAATGATTTGTTTTTCTTTAATGTAGTGTTAATTTCGTTTTTATTTGCGTTCATAGATATCTGATTGGACTGGTGCGGCTTTCCAAGACAAAAAATACACTAGTAAGTACATATACTATCTGGTTTCACTCATTAGTGCGAAGATGCCCGTTATTCTCGCGATCGTGCTAAAAGTTTATTTTAATTTTCATCTGTATTTGTCGGCATTGGTTTGCCGCTCATGTGATTGTATAGCGTCATTTTTCTTTCCAGCGTATGCAGCGATTAAAGATGTAAAGTTTGCAATATGTAGTGTCTCCCTCTGTCTTTACAATTTATGTTCAGTACATAAGAGTTAAGAAAAAAAGTCTTTGCGATGTTGCTGTAATCACTTTTTATTACAGACAAGTACCAGTCTCAGTTTGGAGGTGGCAGTCAGTATGCGTATTACCATGAGGAAGATGAAAGCACATTTCATCTGGTGGATACAACTCGTGTGCAGAAGCCACCATATCAGCGTGGCAGATTCCGGCAAAACCAGCGCAATCTCAGGGGTCGTGGTGGTGCTAGAGGAGTTATGCAAGGCCAGCTGCAGCTGCTTGGCAAAGGCTTGAAAATGCGAGATAGGTAATTTTAAGATTTGTGTGAACTCTTTCTGGGTACTGATTTCTAACAGGTATAGTTTGTCCTTGACACCGAGAAGCTATGATTAAGTATGATATGAATATGGAGCTTACAATAGTAAGTAGGGAGACTGTTCATCAAACTACATTCATGACTTAACAAATGCTGTATTTACTAAAGGAAGGAAGAAGTCGTAGAAATATGGTATGTGTTGAGAGGAGTGTACAAGGTGAACTGGAACTGATAAAATATAATGTTTAGGGATTTTTTTGCTCCCTCCCCTCCCTTTAGAGTATTTTGGTATAAGTGCCTTATTTGGTGCTGTTGCTCATCAAAGCTTATTCATGCTGAAAGGTCTATATTGTTTGTTTTACAGTTGGCTTTGTTTCTATGAAAATACAATTACAACATGAAAAGCCTGTAATATGCACTTTTAAAAACACAAAACAGTTAATGCACCAACTCTGACACAAAAGTATTTTTATGCGATTGCTGTCTCTGCAGGAACTGGTCAGCATAGTGACATGCATTCCGTAAATCCCACGCATGAGGACTCTTATCAGCCCGTCAATGCTGCTGTGTATCATGTAAACTGACATATTTGATACTAGTCATTGACCGGTGGCAGCTGTGATGTCATCTTTTCATGCATATATTCACAGTTTTGTTGTCTTTTGTGAACAAGGAAAAAAATCCTGGTTGTTGCGACAGACCGGCATGTGAAAGTCACCGCTGGTATTATGTAATGCTCACGATAATTACGATATTTGTTACATGTTTCTTAAGTCGCTGCTCCGAGATGAAGACTGGTATTGAATTATTTCTGTTTATCTGGCTACAGGTCACTTTTGTCGGAATACTTAAATTTTGTTAGGGTTTGATTGTTACATTGTAGGAATATTAGTTTTTGTAAATTTTTATGTCTAGTGCAGTCAAAGACAGAAACAGATTCAAATGAGAACTTTTCTTGAAATTGGTATTTTACGAAAAATCTGAGATGAATTAATGTTTGTTAATGCAAAATGTGGACTTTTGCTGTAACAGGAATCAACGGGCACAGCGCAAATGGCCATTACGACAAGGTATGCGGAACAGTAAGAATCAGCCACCCATAAAGAGTCGTGATGCGTCTGTGACAGTACGTCCCGACTGGATAACAATTGAAGAGATGGATTTTCCACGATTAGCAAAGCTTTCATTGCCCAGTGTAAAGGATGGTGAAGACATGTGAGTACTAACTACTTAGTTACCTTATCCTTGCATGGTAATCGCTATGTAATTCCTCAAATTTGGTCAGTGATAAATTTCAGTGCTTCAAAGTGTGTGTTACTGTACGTGACAGTGATTGCAATTGAAAGCAGATAGCAGTCAGTGCTTTCGTTTGTGGTCTGGAAGTTTTGGTACTGTATTCTTTGTTATTTTGGATTTTGTTTATTTTATATTTATGTTGAAGGTCTGTATGATTGTGTTTGTTGTATTTTTCTTTGGTGTCTTGAAGATGCAGTGTGGGTGGTTTTTATTGGGTGCTTGTGGTTTAGAGGGTTGGAATTAATTAATAGGATTTAGTGCTTTTGCTTTTAGAGGAAAGGGGACCTCACTCTGAAAAACTGAAGCATTGAGTCATTCAAACACATACAAAAATGTAAGAAAACCCACTACTTTGAGGTAAATTATTTCTTGTCATAGTAACCCCCCCCCCCCCCCCCCAAATCAACACAGACACATTAATATGTTCAGATATTTGTCATGCATGTGGTCGTTCAGTTAACAATGTATTAGTATCTAGTATGTATTATAAAGTCACACCACTTACATGTAAAGTTGCGTGTTAAAATGGGATAGTGATATTTACAAAACCATTGTCACATTAATCCTTTCCTGATATTTTCTTCAGTTGAAATCCTATCTTCTTGTTTTGTGGTCACTCGGATAGTGCTGTAAAACTAGCTTCATGTTGATCAGTTATGCATCCCTAGGCTGGTACTTTAACTGTAGGTAGCCTTGTGTTACCTGTAGGGTACCTATATTATTTGCAAACAAATTAGTGAAAATGGGGCATGATAAATTATTGTTAACGATAATTAATTTAGAGGGTAGGACATTATGCAGAGAGTTGGAAAAGTGTGCTACTTGATATTTTATTTCAGTATATATGCTTATTTTGGCTTTATTGCCTTCATCAGTAAATTTCCTGACATTGTAGATTGACATGTGTCAACTTCAAGTAACCCATTATTGTTGTCGATAATTTGTCACACGTATATTACATTTTTTAATATCTGACAGTTGTAGAAAATAAAGTTTGACAGCTAGTTGTTCAAGATATTTATCTTTGAGTAAACAACTAGCTGTCAGGCATGAATTTCCAATGTGGCTCTCCTGTCGTGGTTGGCACTTGTATTGGCCTGCTGCCCAACAGTGGACAGTTTGAGTACAGTATTTGTTCTCAGTTCTCAATGATTATATTATTTCTGTTTAGCTATTCCTTTATATCCCACTGACATGTGGCTCATCTGTGGTTTGAAACACACATAACGTGCAGCCTAAGAACATTGACAAACACTTATACATGATAAATATCTGGTATCAGTTTCCCTTCATTCCAGCCAGCTGGGGTGGGCTAAGGGATGGAGAGAGGCAGAAGGCAGGGAGGGGGTAGGTAGGCAGTGGCTCATGGGAAAGTGGGGAGCTATCTATGGGCTAGCTGGGGGTGCAGGTGGCAGATGGCTGGGCATGCAATTTCACAGACTAGGGCACTAGATGGCAGCACACAACTAGCTGACACACATTGGGCGGGGTAATGTGACAGGGAATGGATTGTGCACCCACACACACATGCATGCACCCGAAGGCACACGCCCACATTATTGTCAGGGGGGACAGTGATTTACCTTAGGTTTAGGCCAGGGAGATTAAGGGAGTGAGGGATGTGCTGTAAGGATAGCTCCCATCTGTGAAGCTCAGAAAAGCTGGTTGTGGTTGGGAGAAGCCAGATTGCACAGATTGTGAAGCATCCACTGAAATCTCACATGTTGTGCTCTGCTACATGTTGCAAAAGCTGCTTCAGAACCTGTGTCATCTGGATCTTCCCCACCACCACCGAGCGAGGTGGCGCAGTCATTAGCACATGAGACTCGCATTTGGGAGGACAACAGTTCAAATTCGCATCCACCTGTCCTGATTTAGGTTTGGTTCAAACCCGCGTCCAGCCGTTCTGATCTAGGCTTTCCATGATTTCCGTAAAAATGACTTCAAGTGAATGCTGGGATGGTTCCAAACAGTTCCCCACTTTCCCACGAGACACTAGACGTCAAGTCCGCCCCCCCCCCCCCCCCCACCACCACCACAAAAAAAAAAATCCCACTCCCTGCCCTCCTGCCTCTCCATCCCCCACCCCACCTTGTAACCCCCACATTCCCACCCTGCCCTGTACCTCATCCCACCTCAGTACACTCACTGTGGGCCAGGAAAGAGCTGGCAGTTGACTGAGCACAGTGTAGGGAGACAGGTGTTTGTGTGGGGGTGAGGGACGGGGGAGGGTGTTTTTCTCCTACAGATTGAGAAAGGAATTTCATATGGAAAGCTAGCAAAGCAAAGCTCTGTACCTTTTGACATCTTCGACTTTTATTGTCCTGTCTTCCTCAGCTGCGTGTAATATTGCGGTATATTGATAATTTTTACTTATGCACCGTCTGACAGCAACTGAATAAAACACCATTTTAGTGCCATACGTGTTTCGCCTTTATTTTCTGCAAGGCATCATCAGTGGCAAGTTGCATGGACAATTTCTTACATATTAAGCACCTTTTGCGTTTTTGGTGTTCTTCTTATAAATGCTAGTTTGCAGCTTTTTTCCCCACATTCCACAGCACTATGAACTGAAATTTTGTTTCAATGCTCTGTACCTTTTGTTTGTGTACCTGTTGACAATGCAGCACTTCTGCATTTCAGTGAGCTGTGTCCTTTATTTATAAAAAAATCATCACTCATTCCTCTTGTAATCTCTCATACTTCAATGTGCAATAGGTATTTTCCCAAGTTATTCTTTATTTGTCATCATTCCTATATATTCTTTTTATTTGATGCAGCTCTTTGTATAAACATGTCTTGAATTATGTTGCATTATATTAATTCCAACGGAACTAAAAAAATTGCATGTTTACAGAATTTGTTGCGGTTCTCTGGAATATTATGATAAGGCATATGACAGAGTGAATGTGAAGAATGAAAAGCCATTGCAGCGAATTGACAGAATTGCTCACACTGTAACAACAACAGATGATCCCATCATACGAAAATTGTCGAAGACTGTTGGGAATGTTTACGCTACCGATGCTATCTTGGCAACCATAATGTGTTGTACTAGGTCCAATTACTCATGGGATATTGTTATCGAGAAGATTGGAGACAAGCTGTTCTTTGACCGCAGAGACAACACAGAATTTGGTTTGTATATCGCTCATGACAGGCATGTACTGTTTTATTTCCAAGCCATCTCTTTTTGTGTTGCAAGAATAATAATTTTTAATAAAATTACGTTGCTTAGTTTTGAGTGAATTGTGTATACAAACTACTTTAAAGGAGACTAGTACTTCGTACTCCATGTGCCGTAGGCAGTTCTGAATTTTCCAAACTTTCTTGTAACACCTCCTTGATTTTTGTTACATAAGTGACCTCATAGTTCAACTTAGCAAGAAGAAAAAGTTTCCTACTGTTTTCTTCATAACAACAACAACACTTCTTTCTAACTTAATTTGCAAATGTAGGCTATATAATTTAGCTATCTTGTTTTAGACCACTTTTCATAGAAATAACCTATCTGTTAAGTAACCGTCCACTCCTAAATTAACTGTTACTGAAAGGAAAGTTATTAAGTGTATGCAGTTTCAGGGTATCTATTGTCAGTTTATTATCTACAGTCATAAAAACATCTGTTTTTTAAAATCCATTTACTTAGGCAGGTAGGTGAGCATCTCATTCTGGGTAGAGAGAGAGAGAGGGAGAGAGAGGGGGGGGGGGAGAGGAAGGGAGGAAGGAGAGAATATGATGCTGTTTCCAGGTGTAAACTATATTCTCAGCAGTGCCGTGCAGAAATTGCACAAACCTCGATATTGTAAGCAATTGTTGCTGCTATAAACAAGAAAAATTCTTGGACAGTACCAGTCTCTGTAGGCATCCTCTGTGCTTATTGACCTTTCAAGCTGAAGAAATGGGTAACTTTATCAGGAACCATTTCATTAATGAGCTACAAAAAGGGAATTTTCTTTTGTTCTGATATCAACTTATAATATGTACTGCATTATGATTTACATACTTGGGTGCAGTATGTACACAGGATCGAGTGTGCCTGACAAAGAAAAGTGCATTATTATGAATCTAAGGATGATTCCTTAGTATTACGTTCTCAAAGACCTAAGTAACTCATTAATACTCCCATAGTTCACTGTAAGTAAACCCTCCCGTCATCCTCATCTGACACACAATGACACTTTTGGAGATTATGAAATACTCCATAACTTTGTTACTGCAAATTTGTCTTTGGTAATTCTCCTCCTGCAGTCTTTACTGTATGTCATGTGTAAACTGTCTCCTGTAGATGTCCTGGCACTGTTATTGCCTGCCAGTATATCCTATGCTAGCAGTTAGCAGTAGCAAAGATTTGGTGGAGATAGTATAACAGTGTCTATGCTGCTTCACAGTTTCATCTCTTAAATTCTGGAGAAAGTTTCTTTAGTGTTACCAGTAAGCAGTTCTGCTGTTGTCAGTATGGAGTAATCTGTTAAGAGGCAACTATGTAGCCATGTCAGTGTTCATAGTTGTTTTGTTCGTTGCACAGAATGGATGTTTGTATTGTCCGTAATGATGACATACATGCAGGATGATACAGAAATAATTCATCATTGAACTACCATTTTAGACACTGTACATAATTTCAGAATTGTTCGTCTGGTATTTCCAAAATAAACATACCATCAGGAATAAAGGCAGTCTTTGTTGGTCACACATGAAGCACAGTATTTCTGCTCCTTTTCCCATCCATAACATTCAGACTACTAACCCATAACTCATTTTACACCACATTTTCATTGTATTCTTTTGCTGTACATAAGCTTCAACAGTGCAATGCAATAAGGAAAGCCTTCCTATCTTTCCTTTTATGATGCCTGAAACCCATGTCTTTCAGTATCCTCAACATGGTGCATTTGCTTCCATTAAAATTTCCATATAGAAAACTTTCTTTTCTTCCCCAGTTGAATGTTCACCTTTAGCACTTGTTTTAATTCCCTGCGTTGCAGAGTGCTTCTTGCATAGGTGTCCAAGCTGCTCTCTTACTTGAGCTTGTGTTGCTTGCCTGGGAACTTGAAATAACTTCCATTTGGGTGGCAGGAGCTTTCTCACTTCAGTGCAAGTAAAGGTAGTCAGAGCCCTTTCAGAGGGTGAGGTTAAGTAGTTGCAGTTTTGTGACTATTGGGCAATGAGAGGGTTTGCCTCTTTGCAGCTAGTATATGGGGTGGTTACTTGGGCTACTTGTGTGAACACCCACACACAGTGACCTGAAGTACATAAATATTCGGTGTGTTTACTTCTCCAGTATGTATAATTTGACATTATTTTTCTCTGATTGCTCCTTGCTTCTTGTTCACTAATGTAACTAGCACTGCCAATAACATGCACCTTGCAATTATTATATATATGTGGAATAAATTTGTATTTCAGAACACTACCACAAACTATTTGGTAATGATTGGTACTATTGAAAATATATTGCGAACAAAGATATTATCTGTGAACGATTTTTGTTATTCAAACTATTTAAATAGTAACATAAGTTGCCCAAAAGTATACAGTAGTTTTATTCTAGAGAGGGAATATATCGGAGATTTGGGTATTTCATGGTTTTCTTAAATTGCAGAAGGCTTATCTGTGGGTGTTCCTTTGAGAAGGACATTCTAAATTTCTGTCCTTGCTTTGTGCTCGTGCTCCATTTCCAAGGATATCATTGATGGCATGTTTAATTCTAAATATTTCTTTCGTACCAGAGTGTAGCACTTAACTTATACCAGTTGATCGACAGAGTTCATTTGTTTGTTTGTAGTTGGGCTCCTGATGTGAACAGTTCAGAATATTTGTGAACCTCATTCACAGAAACAATATGTTTCCAATTTTTGGGTACTTTTGTGCTTGTCCTGTGAAAATACTTTTACAAAATATTCCGGTGTGTATTCCCTTTTGAAAAATGGGGATGTTTTTGGAAAAAACTCTAAACAATAATCTGTTTGAAATGTTTGCTTTCGTAGTGATATTGCCACTTATAGTTTCTATGCAGAAGACAACCTTTTATGCATCGACATGTACATGAATAATACTTTTCTACCGACAGATCTGCTGACAGTGAATGAGACCTCCGTAGAACCTCCTCAAGATGATGGAAATAGTCTAAATTCTCCAAGAAACCTTGCTTTGGAAGCAACCTTCATTAACCACAACTTTTCGCAACAAGTGCTGAAAACAGTAAGAATTTTGTCAAGATTAATTTTTATTGTAGTTTCTAATGATGTTTTAGTCTGTTTTTTCAGTGATTGGAAGCAAAAGCCAGAAACCAGTGTGGCCAAAGTTCATAGTATAGTCTTATATTGGAGATTATATAGATGCTTCTGCATCTGCACGAGTAAGTCTAGAGTTAAGAAGATACAGTTCAATGCATTTGTCATAGAGTTCAGGTGTGCTGTTCTTATTATTTCTCATTTTGGTCTAGGACAGCTAGACACCTAGGACAACAGTCTTGGAATTATTAATATAATGAGTAAGAGTTCAGTAATTAAAAATATATTTTCTAACAAGCTGTTGTAAGTCTTGAAGTTTGGTGACACTTTAGCAACTTGCAGTAAGTTTTGCTTCTTATTTAATTCAGATTTTATTTGGCTGCATGAAGCTAGTACAGCTTTTTACAGTCTTTCACTCGCAGAAAAATCTCAGGATTGCTGGTAATCATACCCAGAACCTTTCTCAGTAGCCAGCAACAGTAACCACCAGGCTAAAACAGTCTAATGACAAGTTGTGTACAAAGATATTGCACTTGGAATTATCAAATTCTGAAAACCAGTGTACTGTCACAGTAGTTAGCATGTTGGTTTTGTTTTGAATTGACACCTGTCAAGTGCAGGAAATTTACCTGGAGGATATATCTCTCTTCTCAGCTTCAAGCATTTCTTACAGAAATAAATAAGCCCAAAATTGATGATGTAAGCAATTAAAAGATTTGTAAAGTCATCAGAAGTAATAGTAATATCAGCACATACAACCTGTGTTGTATACTTGTCCAGAGTGATATGGTAATGCCTGTTTTACAATCTTTTTCTTGGCAGCATAAAGATGTTAAATCTATTGTTGACTGCATACATAATCTATTAAAAAGAAAAAAATACTAATGTGGTCTGTGTTCCTATGTGTATGCATTTACTCTTTATGGTAGTGAAGCATTAGGTGTTAAGTATGCTTTCA
This sequence comes from Schistocerca americana, assembly GCF_021461395.2. NCBI lineage: Eukaryota > Metazoa > Arthropoda > Insecta > Orthoptera > Acrididae > Schistocerca > Schistocerca americana. The sequence continues at coordinate 446,199,402 of NC_060120.1, forward strand.
AGCACGTCGAAGGTTCTGTGATGGTGCAGCACAGGTAGAAGTTAATACTTAGGCTTATCCTACAGTCAGTTTTAAGTTAAGGAAATGCCCAGGAAGTATCTGAAATGTTCTGTATATGCTAGGCCCGTCAAAATGTTCACTGACATCCCTAAAATCACTGTTGATCACACAGAATATTTTAGCAACACAGATTCACAGCATGAGAATGATATACTAGAATCTCATAATCAGAATTAGATTTGGAATCAAGATGCATTCTCATGGAAAAGATGTTCGTGGTTATAAATCTCCTCTCCAGATAGTTATTTATGTATCAAATTTGAACCCCTAGAACTCACAAATGATGGCAATACTAGATTCATTCTGCACAGAAAGAGATTTAGGCAGTGAGACCAGATGTTTGCTCCATGTATTGTTCTCTGTATCTTCCCACAGTTCATACTTCCACAACTCTCTTGACCATTGGCAATGCTGAGGCATTATATAGATAGTAAATATCTGCACATTTCTCTCTTGAATAATTTATGTACATGGGATTACTATTGCTCACTTGCAAGTCAGTTGGCATGTTTACTTTATATCAACTATAACTGTTGTTAAGATGCAGAGATAGATATCACCAGGTGTGCAGTTTACTGAAAGCCATTGTTGAAAAGTAATGTCAGAAATGGCAGAATTCCTTCATTGGTTTCAGGATAGGATACATTCATGTTGCTACAGTAGTGGAATTATGCATAATGGCATGGCTATGTTTAGGAAAATTAACTTTGTCGACCAGAATATTTTTGCACAGTGTATAAGCAATAGTATGAGACAGCACAATGACAAATGCAGTTGTATAGTATTGCATTTGATGCCATTAGTACATTGTTCAAAAAGTCATTGATTCAGGTGGAAGAGGGTGGAACTCTGTATAAAGCCAGTCAGTTTTGTGTGGGGTTATTGTGTGCATATGTGCCTTTCCTGCAGGTGGGAAAAGGCACCGTTAGTGACAGTGTTTGTTGTGTACATAAACAGTGATTGACAATGTTAGTGGAAAAAAGTTGTGATGGAAAAAGCAAAAATAGGTGCATTCAAGGAAATAGGACTAATTGTCAAATTCCCTAGAAGTTTCACTGTTAAAGTACAGTTACTGATAATTTCATTCTCAACTTGCTGCTGATTTACAGTTTTCAGTTACTGACAACTGCCAGATGTGTAAGACAAATTTTGTCAAATGACAAACATCTTAAATTCAAGAGATGACTGCAGAAACCTGTTCCAACATCCAAATGTAAACGGGCTAGATTGGAGTTTGCTGAAAACATGTCACAGATTTCAGAATTGGATAAAGTGATCTTCATTGATGAAAAGAAGTTTATGAAATAGGCTGGATGGATTTCAGTGTTGTTGCCATGATCTGACACCCGAACCTCAAGCTGTCACACTCAGATGGGTGCCAAATGATGATTGCCTTCAGAGTATCACCAGGAACACCAATTTAGTTCGTGCTTTGTGCCATTGTCCAGTAGAACATGCATAAACAGTAATTAAAAATAACACCAGAACTACATAGCACAGGAAAAGAACATCTGTGAATGATTGTTTCATGGATCATGCGAGAGTCAGTTGGTAGAGGGTGAGGTCATTGTGCCAAAGATCCCGCATTCGGACCTCACTGATAACAATTTTTAAACTTTTATGTGTGAAACTATTATATGGGAGAACATTTCCCAGGTATGCTAAAGGACTCTTCAGAGTTTGTAGCAATGTTCTTTTGGCAATCTGCTTTTGCTTCGTTAATTGAAAGTAGCAGACCTATAGAGTACATTGGTATAGATAGGTATGGTGTTCTGTCAGACATATACAACTGAACAAACACCACTTGTGATGAAGTACTTGTAGTTTTGTAGAATAAACATAACCAATCGGAATAGTAGAATATAGAAACAATTGCATCACTTTGGGGGGGGGGGGGTAGTAAATAATAATTGTCTGCAAATGGCAGTGCCACTGTACATCAGATGTGCGTGTTGTGGCTAGTCACAGGTTTGCAGTTGCTGTCCACTCTGCGGACTACTAGTGCTGCTGTTGTGCAACATGAATCTGTGGAACATTATTGACATTCTCTTCGAACTGTTGCATAGTGACTGTTGTGTACATGCAACACCAGAAATAACTGAAGATGGAAGAAAGTGTGCAGCATTCCTGCTAGACATAATTGATCAATGGACTGTGTCGAATGTCGCCAAAGAGGAAACATTAGATATTGACAAACGCACACCGGGTGGAGCGGAATTGTTTGTTTATGACAAAGTGAATGGACTAGAATTGACGTCTTTGATATCATTGCCAGAAGGGTCCTAGGTGATGGAAATGATGAAATAGGGAAATACCACAGATGGTGAAAAGGGTGGTGTTCTACTCAAGAAATGACAAAATCAGAATGCTCAAATATTGGGTTAGTCAAAAAGCAGCCAAAGCCAACCCGAACATTTGTCCATCACACAATGCACTAGATGGTCTGCACAGTGTATTTTTTATGAATGGAAGTGTCAGTGGGAAAATAGAGGGGTTAATACCAGTGAAGGAAAAGTACAAACATATTACAATGCATGTGATGGAGCGCTTCAAATACTGTCACGAGAAAGGTTGCTGTATTCATGATGTAGACATCAAATTGTGGATGAAAACAAAAGCAAGACAATCAAATTTCCCAAGATTTGATGCCAGTAACAGTTGGGTCTTATGCTGAAAGTGTAAAAACAATATTGTAATCTGTAAATTCAAATCTTTTGTTACTGTGAAAATGTACCAAAACAGAAATGACATCCAGAAAACGGTAGAAGACTGGCAACAAGCAGCCTGTGCACTCGTGACAGCCTACAGAGATGCAAATATCTAAACACCGACAAAAGTGGATTTAATAAGGAGACGACTATGGGCCGCACACTTGCAACTAGAGGTTCTAAAAAAAATTTTTGTAGGAGTTGTGTACGGTCCTTTCACAAGACAACCCATACATTCACAATTATTCAGTTGCTTTCACACATGGCAAATTTGTGCCAAAGCTGTCTGTTGTCCTTCAAGAGCCACATTCTTTGAGTACTCGTACACTTCAGTCCATTTTCCCAGCACCAAATTTAATCATCCTCTTTCACTCCTCCAGCAAAATGACGAAAGAACTGTTCAAGATGTTTCTACAAGCAGCAGTAGTGGAACAAATCAATTGAGAGAAACTTCTGATAATGTGGGATTCTTACAGCCCCACAAAGATGCTATTGTTCTTCGTGACCTGCACATACAACATAAGCTACTAAAACATATCGCAGTTCACATAATTCCAGCAAACACAACCTCCTTTTGTCAACCACTTCATCTTCATTTCTTCAGAATGTACAAGCATACGATTCATAAAGTGTGCAATGTCGCTAGAGTTTCTTCGGAAGAAATTAGTCTGCAACAACAGAATAACTTTATTAAGCTGCAGTCCCTCACATAAAATCAGTTTCATTTTCCATGTTTCTATAATTCTCACTGTCGTGGGTGGGTAATGGCTAAAGTCGCTGACGAATGCAGAAACTTTGAAACTTTGACGAAGTTCTGTTTCAGCCACTAGCTTTCATTTTGCAATCTAAAAGTTGCATAAATGAAGTGAAAGCAGACTGCCAAGAGAACGTTACTGTAAACTCAAAACAGCCCTTTTACATGTCATAAACCTGTTGTCCCATATAACACTTTCACACAATAAAAAAATTATCATTGGGGTTTGAACCCAGAACCCTTGCTACAACAGTCTACCAACTTCCCCACAGAAGCTATTCGTATTAGTTATTCAGTTATGTTTTTCAGGTACTCCATAGTCCTGGTGTAGCTTTGTATTAATGTTTACACCTGTTCTGTTGGTCAGCAGCCACAGGTGCAGACTGTGTGGCCTGAGGGGGCCCGAGCCCCCTCAGAAATTCATTTGGGGGGAGGGGGGCAATAATTTAAGAAAATTATTAGTTATAATATGATTTGTAAAATCACAAAATTATGTTGGAATTTTTTATTTTTTTTGTTTGATGATAGTTACGTTTCAAAATACATTCAGTAAGGAGTTAAAACAAATAATTACGGTAGTAAGCAGGTTAACTGAAAAAGTGGCGTGCGTCATGATAGTGTTACGGTACTGTGGGCACATTTAGAATTTGTTGTGGTGCACGAACCTTCGGGTAAAGTCTGGTGCTGGCGGGCCAGCCCTGCAGCCATTGCGACATCAAAAGGACGTGAGCAGAAGCGCCTGGAACCCTCCGCCTTGCATCACCTCGATGCTTAGACATTACGACACCATGGCTATATAAAGTCCACCATGCTGTCGCAGTTATTCAGTGTGGACAGTTTCGTTCATTGCTTGGTGCAGACTTGTTTAGTGTTCTGACTTAAGTATCTAGTGGACTATTCTATATGACCATATTTTATTCATTTACATTAGTCTCTTAGTGTATTGTAAATTAAGTTTGCAATGGATAAATTTGTTACCAAAAAGGCGTGCTTGGAAGTTGATGATACTGCAAGTCAACCTCCAACAATTACTGTGTCATCAATTGCTTAGTCTTCCTCAGGCGAGAACCGTTCACAGCCGAAACCTGGACAGTCTGGTAAGGGAAGATTATTTCAGAAGTCTTGGTTGATCAATTATACAGGGCTAGAGTATGAAGCATCTACTGTAAAAGTTTTTTCCAAAACCTGCAAAGAGGCTGATGCTAAAAATCAATTGCAATTTTGTTTGAAAAAGATGATACATTTACTTCTGTAGGGTTTTCTAACTTGAAAAAGGCTTTGGAAAAATTCCATCTTCATGAAAATATGTTTACACATAAAGATGTTCTGAAACTAAATTGTATCACTAACCAAAGTGTGGGCTCCCAATTGAATGAAGTTAGTGATATGAAGAAAGGCCATTTAGCTCTTGAGACAATTTTTACTACCGTGCAATTTCTATGCTGACAAGGACTAGCAATTAGAGGGCATGAAGATGTAAACTCAAATTTTTTTTAAATTGTTGGAACTCCGAAAGAATTACGTACCTGAGTTTAAAGATCGGTTAGGGCGTTCGGGGTATAAGTGGACATCCCACGATATTCAAAACGAGATTATTGATCTTCTAGGAAAGTGTGTGTTGAGAAAGGTATTGGCTTCAATCAAGAACACTGAACATTTTTCTATTATGGTTGACGAAACAGTGACTCTTTGTCATGAACAAGTGTCATTTTGTATTCGTACTGTCGATGATTCCTTAATCATCAATGAAGACTTCGTTGGCTTATATGAGACCCCCAAAACTGAATCACAAACATCTGTTTAGTATTTTAAGATGTTTTTGCTCGTTTTGGTTTGTCAATGCATAATTTAAGAGGACAGTGCTATGATGGTGCCTCGAATATGAGAGATAAGTTCAAAGGACTAAAGTTAGTTTTGGATATACAACCAAAAGCACCTTATGTGCACTGCACTGCTCACAGTTTAAATTTAGCAGTTGTAGGCAGTCTCCCCCATCTTAAGTCTGAGGGATATTATGGCTTTAGCAAAGGACTTAATAAACACTGTAAGGGGATCCAACAAAAGGATGGGACTTTTCAGAAGCATACGCTGTGAGAGTGCCAACGACCAAGCTGGTCTATGACCCCTTTGCCTGACTAGATGGATTATGCAAGCTACTAGTATCTTGTGAATATTGGAAAAACTTTTAAGAACTTCTAGACTTTTGAAACATTTTCTGCAGAGGACAAAACACAGGTTACAAATGTGCAGCCTATGTTGAGTCAAGACTTATTTCTTTTTACATCTTTGTTGCCATGCAGTGAACCCAGTAGAGGATGTCAATGAAAAAATTCAATGCCCTCATCCAACTGTTGCTGATTTGGAAAAAATATATGAGGGCTTGATTGTATATTGAATGGAAGGCGTGATAGTTTTGAACACTATCGGGAATTGTATTTAAAAGAGAGACCTTCACAAGTTGATGATCCTTCACTTTCTCGGAATTGAAGTATACCAAAGAAGTATGAAAACAATGAAGCCAGCTCACCGCACACTTTCAAAACCCCCAAAGGAATACTACAAAGCTATTTACATTGAAGTTTGTGAAACGGTTTAATCTTACAGTACTGGGTTGGTTGGTTGGTTTGGGGAAGGAGACCAGACAGCGTGGTCATCGGTCTCATCGGATTAGGGAAGGATGGGGAAGGAAGTCGGCCGTGCCCTTTCAGAGGAACCATCCCGGCATTTGCCTGGAGTGATTTAGGGAAATCACGGAAAACCTAAATCAGGATGGCCGGACGCGGGATTGAACCGTCGTCCTTCCGAATGCGAGTCCAGTGTGTAACCACTGTGCCACCTCGCTCGGTCCAGTACTGAGTGGTTTGCTTCAACTGGACTAACACAGGTCGTTGCAGATGAACGAGAGTGCTTGCTTTTAGTAAACATAGGTGAAACAAATTTGGAAAAATCAATTGAGTTTTTCAAAAATGACCTAGACGTTGAGAGACTGCGCTTACACTTGAATATATTGCTAATAAAAAAACTGGTCTTAAAAAACATGTCATATAAGAAAGTAAATTACACAATAGCCTGCCGTTGGAGAAATGTTATGTGGAGTAGTGAAGTGCATTAAGCTTCTGCAGGTAGTTCCAATCATGATAGCAACAGCAGAACGGTCATGTAGCACCCTTAAGTGTCTGAAGTCATATCTCTGATCAACAATGGGATAGAAGTGATTGAACAACTTGGCTGTTCTTCATGCTCACCGAGATGTTTTGGATGAATTGGATATCCAACTAGTCATCAGTGACTTCATATTCAGTAGTCCACAGTCTGTTTGCACCTTTCTAAACACACTCTAGCCCTAATAATGGCGTTTAGAGAAATAATAAAAATCTTTATAAAATAGAGAATTAAATACATACATAACGTTAAATTTTCAGTTTCAAAATATTAGTACTAGTTTAGTACTGTATTACTCTATTACTATAGTACTGTATTACTCTATTACTATAGTACTCTATTACTCTATTACTATAGTACTGTATTACTCTACTACTATAGTACTGTATTAGTTATTCTCAAATACCTAAATATTTTTAGGGTGTAATACCCAATTAAAACCTACTATTTACATACTTTTTGAGTGAAAGAATTAGGCATACAAATGCTTTTACTGTGTGACAGCAATATTTTATATTTTATTCTTTTAATGATAGTTTTGGATTTATTTGAATATAATTTCAGTCTTTGCTGAGCTATGTATTCACTGCTCTGTAATAGTCTATAAGCATGATTATTAGTGTAAATTAAATTAGCTTCTTATGAAAATACCATGCGTGTTTGTTTTGTTTCTTTTTTCAAAGCCAAAAAAATGTGTTGGGCTTGTCGAGTTATAAAGGGTCCGGTTTCCAGGGTTCTAATGTTGATCATATGACTCTAAAATGCTTTAAAAAACTTTAAACTAACTATTTTTCTTCTAAAATTTAGAAAATTTCCTGGGGCAAAACCCCCAGTGTGCGCCCCCCCCCCCCCCCCAATATTTTTTATAATTCAGTGCCCCTGTCAGCAGCACACAGTACAAACTAAATTGGAATTTTGGTTGATACTCTATCGACACACAGTGTTTGGTACTGATCTGAGTGTATGACATCTGGAGGTTTGGGTGTGGGAATAGAGCAGCAGGTAAGAATGAGCAGAAATTTTGGTGGTGGAAGAGGTAAGATTTCGGCAGCCTTCTGCACTGAAGGTGAGCATGCATTGCTTGGTTGAATACTACAATGAACTCTAACATATACACTGAGATGCTAGAGACATAATTGATTAGAATGTATGAGGACCTAGGGAACAAAAGTGTAATGTTTCAAGGTAATGCATCTCTGTATGTTTCTGCTACAACCAATAAGTGGTTTACAGATAAAAATATCAATGTCTTACCCTGGCTTGCACATAGCCTGCATATCAACCCCATGGAAAACCTTTGGGGAATACTTGCAAGGCATTTTCACCGCAGTGGAAGGCAATATGAGGCCTTATGTGAACTGAAAAGTGCAATATAAGAAGAGGTGGTGACAATTTTACTGCAAGAACCCCAAACTGTAACAAAATCAATGTCAAAGAGAATTTTTGGGGTAAGCAGGAAGAACAGAGGTTGGACAAAGTGCTAACATCACAACAACACAACAGGACAGTGAGCACCATTATACCAATTTCCACCCAACAGAAGCAAACGCTTAATTTTATTTGCGTTATGAAAGAAACTGCGTAATTCCATCATGATTGTTTTATATGTATCTGTTGTGGTGGTGGTGCTAAATTTGTGATCCCTTGATGCCTCAGAACATGTCTTACCAACCGATCTCTTCTTCTAGTCAAGTTGTGCCACAAACTCCTCTTCTCCCCGATTCTATTCAGTACCACCTCATTAGTTATGTGATCTATCCATCTAATCTTCAGCATTCTTCTGTAGCACCACATTTCGAAAGCTTCTATTCTCTTCCTGTCCAAACTATTTATCATCCATGTTTCACTTCCATACATGGCGACACTCCATACAAATACTTTCAGAAAAGACTTCCTGACACACAAATCTATACTCGATGTTAACAAATTTCTCTTCTTCAGAAACGCTTTCCTTGCCATTGCCAGTCTACACTTTATATCCTCTCTACTTCGACCATCATCAGTTATTTTGCTCCCCAAATAGCAAAACTCCTTTACTATTTTAAGTGTCTTATTTCCTAATCTAATTCCCTCAGCGTCACCCGACTTAATTTGACTACATTCCATTATCTTCATTTTGCTTTTGTTGTTGTTCATCTTATATCCTCCTTTCAAGGCACTATATGTAGCTACTACTTTCATAATAAATTACTTATAGTGTGCTACAGACACTGTATTATTATTTTGCCCAAAGCCGTGTGTGTGTGTGTGTGTGTGTGTGTGTGTGTGTGTGTGTGTGTGTGTTCCAGCTATTCGGAATGACGCCACAAGAACATTTAATGAATAGCATGGGGTGGGTTTAACATTTTTGTGTTGTTAATGTCATGAACTACCATTGTTGGAGCATGTTTTCCTTAGTAGTGTAGGCGGGAAAACATGGTATCGCCCCAGCAGCATGTTGTATGGGGAATGTTCCAACATTGCTTTATTCATCTGTATTACTATTGTTATTTCTGTTAAAATTGCCACCGACACTGGATGTCCTTATCTTCATTGAAAATACACACACCAGTGTCCAGCAATATTACTTGTTTTTTATTTAAATTTCATTCTCTCATGGCGCACTGCTTTTATTTATTTGGTGAGGTTTCCAACACAGTCATATCGACCAATATCAGTTTTATTTGACTGTTTGTCCTGTGACTTCAAATGTGTGCTTCCATATCTCATAATGACGTGTGGAGCAATGTTTGCTGCAGAGTGGATATGTTCTCATTGCTTGTTTCGATTATTTCTTTATTCTTTTATTCTGGACATCTCTTGTCTCGCTGTGCATTTTAAATAATGAAAGGCAGGTTTGTGAATAATAGGAAATGCATCTGTTATTGTTATGGAATAGTGCTAAAATTGAGACATTTTAATGCTAGTAGCAGTAGCATTAATATTTTTGTTTTGCAGGGTGAACCGCGGTATAAATTTGAAGAGACAAACCCATTCATCTCGGAGGAGGAGGCTGGAGAAGTGGCATCAGTGGGCTACCGCTATCGCAAATGGGATCTGGACAATGGAATTGTGCTGGTTGCTCGGTGTGAGCATGATGCTGTAATGCATGGCCCTAATGGAGAACTTCAGTTTCTGACAATAAAGGCTCTAAATGAATGGGATTCAAAGGTGAAGATTGTTTTCATAAAATATTGTAACTACTAATACAGTGGGATCTCATTAACATAGTAAAGAGGAAAATTTAACATTGTTTATATGGGGTTTTGGTCGGGACCGAAGAAAATGGGCGTAATATAGAGGAAAACATTATATGGAGGAATGTTATAAAGAGGTCTCACTGTATTACCTTTCTCGTTGCAGCGTGAAGAGAGGCCAACCTCTTCTGTATTTTTGTTGCAGGAGTTTTATAATGCCTCGGTTGAAAGATGAAGTGGGCTTGTACAACTGGGAGGAAAAAGCACTACATGTATATTACATAGAGGTCTTTTTTGGGGATGTGCTGCACACTGGTCAATAAACAAAAGGATTTTATTATTTCTATTACCCTACCGGGTATCCCAGGAATGCTGGAATTGTTCGAATGTAGTTGTTGTTACACATGCTTTCACTTAACTGTGTATTTATGTGGAAATATCTGCACATTTTTAAGGCATTGTGGATTCTTTGCCTTTCCCATTGTTAGTTGCACCAACTTTTCTGTTCCACTTTCATTACAAGATGTAAGACAGTTAGCCCTTCTTCACCACATTTTCCACCATGGCAGTTCTCTTGAACTCGTGTTTTGTCAGGCAGAAAGTGAAAAAATAAGTCAGTTTCATCTGCATTAGAAACAGCATTGTGCCCACTTCCAACCTCTCCTTGAACACATTTATACATCAAATTAAGTCAGTTCTTGAGCATTTCGATTCAATTGTTGGGTGCTTTGAAATATGAGTGTGTCAACTTTTGTACCAAATGGGTCATTCCATGTCAAGTCACCCAGGCCTTGACACCAACCATGTCAGATTTTGATGAAACTTGGTACAATTACTTCTTTTATCATCCTGAAAGCACTTGTAAATTTTTTTTGCTCTATCTCTTATAGTTTTTTTATAAATTTTTAAAGTTTTTAGATTTGGCTTTGTTTCAGCAATCGGAAATTGTAACTTAAATGTGTCCTCACAACTAAAAAAATTTGTATATTAAAGAATACTCAAGATATCAATATGAAATTTTGGAATAAGTTTGTGTATTATATCTAAATGTTTAAAAAAAATTGCCATAAAGATATATTAAATTCTTCCAAATGAAAAAAAATTATAAGTTTTTTATTTTTTTATTTATTTTTTAGCTAACGGATGTTCAGTTTTACAAAAACTGCAATATCTAGAGTCTCAGACCTGATAGAAAGCTCAGATTTGTTTTAAAATACTCTTAATTGTATAGGCTATTAGATAAAAGAAAAATTATGTTGGCTTTTTTTAACCTGTTTAATAGTTATCTAATTTTTAAAATAATATTAATTATATTTTAAAAATAAAAAATGCCAAGTGACTTAGACACCGAAAATAAGTTTTTGTCTTCTTGGAGTAACAATGTACACTTGGATTTTGTATTGTTACTCCTGTGTTTTGAAGTAAAAAATTATTACAGTGTTAAATAGTGCTTGGATAGTATTTTATTAAGTTTATTCGAACTCTCAGTAAGTACTGTTGCTTAGTTTACAGAGATTCTTTTCCAAAATCCTACAAAAGTAACCAGAACAGTAATCAGACCAAAAGTGAAATCAGTAGGTCAGATATTCAAACCTGTAGTGTAGGGTTATTTAAAAAAATCTGGCTTTCCAAACAACCTACACACCTTCAAAAAAGTTACAACCGGTATCAGAATTGAGTGAGGAAGAAAAAGATTTGATCCACTTACGATCTGGAATTAATCTGTGTGAATTTAAGAATATATGTTCACACCACAGCTACTACTTTTTAAATGTTTTTGAAAAGTATCAAACAACATGTGTAGACCCACTAAAAAAACACAAAAAGCCCATCAAAAAATCGTTGAGAAGTGTAGGCTTGGATCTTTCTAAACAATTACTGACAAAAAATATTAGCATAAAACCTGGACAAAAGCTTTGCTCAACATGCCGTAACTTTTGTGAGGAAAAATTAAGAGTTGAAGTCAATGAAAGTGAAACAGATGAAGAAGTCATGGTTGAATTAGAATCATTGGAATCCAGAAATGAATCCCTCGTACAAACAAACATTGCTCTTATTTAGGTTTAACACCGATAAAGCTTCATGGCTTGTCAGAACAAAGTAAAGGGTCTTATTTTAAAAGGAAGGTTAGCAGTATTGAAAAGACTGCAAAAAAGGCGGTGTCAAAAGCATTAAAATATGATGCACCAAGTTCTGATGATGACGAAGAAGATAAAAGTGTGGTTGAGAAAGCAAAGGATTTTGATGTAATGATTTCTCTTATGAAAGAGAAGATTTCATCTGTTGGGAGGTCTAGAAAAATCCAGATTCTGACCTTGGCTTCAGATTCTTGGACTCGAAATAAAGTGATGAAAGAATTTAATGTGAGTGAGTACATGGTGCGACAAGCTAGAAAGCTAAAATCTGAAAAGGGTATTTTGGAAACTCCTGGTCCAAAAAAAGGTAAAACTCTTTCTGAAAATACAGTAAGACTTGTAACAGATTTTTATGAAAAGGATGAAAGTTCCAGAGTGCTACCTGGAACAAAAGACAAAGTAAGTGTTCAAAAAAATGTGTACATGCAAAAAAAGACTCATTTTGTGTAACTTGAGAGAACTTTCAAATGGGAGAATCCCGAGGTAGAAGTAGGATTTTCAAAATTTTGTTTCTTGAGACCCAAATGGTGTATCCTTGCTGGTGCTGCAGGCACACACACTGTATGTGTATGCAGTATCCACCAGAATGTTAAACTATTACTGGATGCTGTGAAAATTGAAGAATCTTATAAAGACCTAATTAAGATGCTTGTGTGCAACACAGAAAAGCAAAACTGCATGCTACATCATTGCAACAGCTGTCCTGCAAATACTGCACTAACAGAGTGCTTAACTGAAAAACTAAGTGAAGATTGTGATTTAGAAGAAGAAATTGTAATCAGTCAGTGGGTTAACACAGACAGGGCAGAAATGATCAAACAGTCTATCAGTGTTGAAGACTACATTTCTTTATTGGTTAGGTCATTGGAAAAGCTCACCCCACACTCGTTTATAGCAAAATCCCAATCAGCAGCCTTTAAAAGATTGAAATAAGACCCACCACCCAAAACAGCAATTATTGTGATTGATTTCAGTGAAAATTATTCCTTTGTTATACAAAATGAGATCCAAAGTTACCATTGGAATAGAGGTGGTTGTACTCTACACCCAGTTGGAGTTTTTCTAAGAAATGAGGAAAACAATGTTTTTGTTTCCAACCACTGTTTTATTAGTGATGACCAAGAACATGACACTGGTTTTGTTAACTTTGTACAAAAAGAAATTACAAAGTGGCTGTCATTACATCATACTGACATTGACTCAGTTCACTACTTTACAGATGGTTGTGCTGGGCAGTACAAAAATAGAAACAGTTTTAAAAATTTGACTGAACACTTGAGACTTTAATTTGAAGGCCCAACACTCTTTTTTTGCAACAAGTCATGGGAAGTCAATTTGTGATGGCCTAGGAGGAACTATTAAAAGAATTTTAAGGAAAGCCAGTCTACAGCTTTCAGACAAAGAACAAATAATGACAGCAATCGATGTGTATAAGTTTTGTGAAAAAAATATGGAAAACATTCATTTTCACTTTATTGACAAAAAAGAAGCTGATTTGCTACGGTTAAAACTAGAAAAACGTTTTTCAGCAACCCGAACCATCCCTGGAACTAGAAGTTTTCATAACTTCAAACCACTTCCAACAAACAACCTTGAAATTAGGACTACAGATAGTGTAAAACCCTCCTTAGTCTTTTCTTTCCATTCTTCTTCTGATTGGGTTCGTGTTGAACCATCCATAAATTGCTATGTGGCTGCAAATTATGATGGTAACTGGTACTTTGGACTGGTAAAAACAATATTCAATGATGAAGAAGATGCAGAAATTCTAGTTCTACATCCTTCAGGACCTGCTGCATCATTTTATTGGCCTGAAAGAGAAGATTCCTGCATAGTGCCTTTGGAGCACATAGTCTGTGTAATAGACGCACCTCAATCAAGCGGCACTGGGAGAATGTATTACTTCAAAAAAGACTGTATCAAAAGAACTGAAAGCTCTTGGATGAAGTGGAAAAACAGTTTGAATCAGCATTAATGTTTCAAGCAATTAGTTGGGTTATACATAAGTGCCGTAAGTAAACTGTCTTTGTACATAATTCTAATGTAATCTACTATAATTAATAAACATGTTAGAAAGCCATCATTATTTTTGTTTTATCACGTAGCCTATATGTTTAAGAGTAAATTAAAACAAATTTGAGCATTCTATCAGGTCTTGACCTTTGACCCCGCCGATGAGGCGGCGTTACGCAATCTTGGCAGCGCGCCAGCCGCGGACTGACCGACGAACATCGTGTATATATATATATATATATATATATATATATCATCATCATTTTTATCTTCAAATATGTATAATAAATAAACTTGCTGAAAAAATTCATGATGTTATCTAAAAGAGTTTTTAAGATAAGCAAATTTAAAGTTTTGAATACAAATTAAACTGACCATTTCCGAAGGTTCAGAAAACGCAAAACATAAAAACTTTAAAAATTTATAAAAAAAACTGTAAGAGATACAGCAAAAAAAATTGCAGGTGTTGTCAGGATGGTATTAGAACCATTTGAGCCAAATTTCATGAAAATCTAAGGAGGTGGGTGTAAAATTTATTTTTTATTGGGTGATTTGATATGGAATGACCTAAATGTATTGCTTTAGCATAAACTGCAGTACCATCAATTGCAATATTCAAAGTATGAGCTTGTTTTCTCCAATTCAGTAGCACATTTTCCAGTTCTGGAAACTGGCCATTGTCCATTCATCTTGAACATGGCATATCGGTCCATCATTCAGCTGCACAAAATGTCACGGACTGAAAGTCAGATACTAAACATGAACAAAGAACACCAGTGACAGAGTTACACACTAATTAATAGTTTATAGTTTGGCTGCTAAAGTCAGAAGTTGTCGGAGCTACTGCTGATCTATACGAACAAATTTTGAGTGTCATTTCTACCCTAGCAAATAACCTGTTGATGTGTGAAGTTGCCAACACTGAGCAACACTGTCTTCCACACATTTCCTCACCATATAATATCTTACTCTCACCACTTCCAGAACTCTGTGGCAGAAGTTGCAGTGGCCGAACAGTATCAATACTGCCAAATCTTAGCTTACTAAGTGACGAGGGAGAATGTATAAATGAGTCATTTTAACGTGCATTTCATGCAAAATGTACATATATGGGAAAATGTGCTAATGATTAATACTGAGATTCCACTATATGTTGTACTATTAGTATAGATGAGCAGCAAGCATTCAATATATTTACAAAGAGTGAAAATGTTAACTAAGTACAGAGAGTTAATTCTGACCAGAGTAAGCAACAATTCCTATTGAATCATTTAATTTCCTACTAATAGTGTTCTTGAAAAATAGTATTTATCGTAATGTTTTGTCAATTTGATTATATGACAGCTTAATTATAAGTTCTATTGAACCAATAATTATCTTATTGAAGCACTGATTATGCAGGGTTTATTTTCACTATTTAAGAGAGTTGCTGTTCTCATGACATTGTACCTTTTTCATTATATTAGTCAAGCTGCAAATGCCTACTATTGTAACCACCATTGTGTCTTTGTGTTAATGTTTTGTCCCTGATCACTTTCTGACACTACAGCAGTCCATAAACTGTTGTATTTTGTGAAAACAGCTTCAATTGCTTGCATAAATTTATCACTGATTTCAAACCTTGATGCAGACTAATCAGTTCCAACTACTTGAATATGTGTCACATTTACTATGTGTTATTTATGTGTCAAAAAGTGACCACTTTAATCTCTTTTTGTCCATCTTTGGAAATATTGTGCTTTTTAGTGTCTTATACCTCTCGTGTGTTTATAATATGTATATTTTCAGTTATCAGGTGGTGTAGAGTGGCGCCAAAAGTTGGACACACAGAGAGGTGCTGTGCTTGCCAATGAGTTAAGAAACAATGCTTGTAAACTTGCCAAATGGACAGTGCAGGCATTGCTTGCGGGCTCTGACCAGATTAAATTTGGGTGAGTTGTTAATGTTTTACACTGAAATTTATAAAGTGGAAGATGTTTTACTGTTGGAACAGTGTAAGACTTGTTATGCAGAAGAAATACATCTACATGTACATAAGTACTCTGCAAGCCACCATTCGGTGCGTGGCAGAGGGTGCTCTGTATCGCTACTAGCCATTTCTATTCCACTTGCAGATTGAGTGAGTGAAAAACAGCTGTCTATATGCCTCTGTATGAGCCCTAATTTCTCATTTCTTATCTTCATGGTCCTTACGTGCAATGTATGTTAGCAACAGTAGAATCATTTGGCAGTCAGCTTCAAATGCCGCTTCTCAAAATTTGTTCCTCAAAAAAACATTGCCTTCTCTCCAGGAGTTCCCATTTGAGTTCCTGAAGCATCTCCGTAACACTTATGTATTATTAGGACCTACCGGCAGCAAATCTAGTAGCCCGCCTCTGAATTGCTTTGATGTCGTCCTTCAATCTGACTTGGTAAGGATCCCAAAGACTCGGGCAGTATTCAAGATTAAGTTGCATAAGTATAGTTTCTCCTTCACAGATGAACCACACTTTCATTAAATTCTCCCAAAAAACTGAAGTCGACCATTCAACTTCTCTATCACTGTCCTTGCATGCTCCTTCCAATTCCTATCGCTTTGCTATGTTATGCCCAGATATTTAAACGACATGTCTGTGTCAAGCAGTACACTACTAATGCTGTATCTGAACATTACAGATTTGATTTCTTGCTCGTGTGTATTAGTTTACCTTTTTCCCACATTTAGGGCTAGCTGCCATTCATCACATAGAGTAGAAATATCATCTTAAGTCATCAAACGTAGATACCTTACTGTACACCACAGCATCATCAGCAAACAACTGCAGATTGCTGCTCACTCCATCCACCTTGACAGTAGGCACTTCATCCATTGCAGCTGGTTTCCTCCGATCACTGCATTCAGCACCATGCCCAAACCATTCACCATTGTCAAACTGCCATAACAATCAGTTCACTTCCAATTCCTTGTCTAGCTTTCTTGATGTGTTTGGATCCCAAATTCTGGGTCTCTTATTTTGTATTTCATCTCTCTCTCTCTTTCTCTCTCTCTCTCTCTCTCTCTCACACACACACACACACACACACACACACACACACACACACACACAAAAACTAAATACACGTTTCATGCACAACACTAACCGCACTACTAGATTCTTCCACCCAAGTCGCAATTCAGCACCATTTATGTAGTCACTTCAATCACAGAGATCGGCTTACATTAGATAAGTTTGGCACAACATTGGGTAAATCGGAAATTTTTTGAAGGATTTAAATTGATCGTTGCAACTGAAACACCAAAGTCATAAATAAAATACCATCATACAATGAAATCCCATACTCTTAGTGGTTAGCTTATAAACCTGATATAGAAGGTCGAAGGTTCAAATCTCATCTAAAGCAGCAAAATTTTTTATTTTTCTAAATCTAATCAAGCCTTTGACTTGTTTTTATTCAGACAATTGGTTGAAATGTAATTTTTTATTTGTAATAGTTTGCCGCATCATTCTCATCATCATATTGACTTTCTTTGCTCTTATTTTTATTTCTATCATTCTTTTTTCATTTGGAATCTGCTTGTGTTGTCTAGGTTGTGGTTAAGTCTGGACAGAAGTTTAAATTCAGGGCTACAAAACACGTTGTCTGCCGTACATAGTTCAGTCACTTGGTAATTTAAAAACCAGCTGTCAACAGAGCATCTCCCATTTTCGTCATACCTCGCAGTGGCCGCTTCCATCGTTGCTGTGTTACACATCAACAGTATTTATGGAGTGACTTGGCATGTTTGTGTGACACCTGTAACGGAGTGGGGGGTGGCTGTGGCAACACTGTTGTGGCAAGTGATAGACATTAACTACCAAGTTATTTTAATCGGACTATAATCTTGTAAGTGTTGGTATCCAAAACAGCTCATAAGAAAGACTAGTTCAAAACTAAAACTCTTAAATGCTTGGGTGTTAAAATTATAACACATACTTTTTGTGATTGAAGCAGTAACTGGACAGTTTATAGACAACATTTGATGATAAACTAAAATCAGTTTTTATTCATTTTTCATTTTTGTAAACTTTTGCTCTTAAAAATATGTAATCAAAAATTTTTTGCAACCACCAAATTTTTGATAATTGTTTCAGGTATGTTTCTCGTGTGCATGTCCGTGATTCATCAAAGCATGTAATCCTGGGCACTCAACAGTATAAACCTAATGAGTTTGCAACACAGATAACACTTAATATGGATAACGCATGGGGAATATTAAGGTGTATAATTGATATTTGTATGAAACAAAAGGATGGAAAGTACTTAATTATGAAAGATCCGAACAAGCCAATGATTCGCTTGTACGACATTCCTGACAACACATTTGAGTCCGAGAATGAAGATGCGGATGAGGAGGAAACAGGTATGTTTCAGTACTGTAACTGTTTTACATAAAATATGTACTGGAATATAACACAGGTCTTCAAAATAAACCACAAAATAATTGTGTTGTAAAAGGAATAATTACAGCAATTAACCAAGACCAAATGGAAACAGCTCTAATTATTTGTTGCATGAAAAGAAGAAAAGTAGCAGTCTGTAAAACTGCCCCTCATATCTTCTTCCAAAACAAAGAAAAAAGCAAAAGCTAAAATGAACACACACTGTAGTATGGCATAGCTTAGTTGAACAAATACAGAATGTCCCAGGGAATATGGTCACTATTCGGGCATACAACAGGAATGGTCTTTTAACGCAAAAAAGCATTGCAAACAAGGGCTCTGAAATGCATACTTCAAGAGCTGTGAGCATTTGTTGATCTTCACTCCTGTGAAACAATCTTTTCTACTATAAACAAGTACTTATAGATCTTAAGGCATGCATTTTAGATCCCACATTTACTAGACGTGTTACTTTAAATAATTGTTCCTGTCATATACTGAATTTTGACCATTCCTTGTGGGATACCATATATATTCCTACAGTAGGTAAAGTGAAATACGTTAGTCAGAAATATGGTCTACATAAATATTAATTTAACAATCGAAAATCCAGGATGGAATGTAACAATATTATGAAAAGGATAGTTGGTACTCACCATTTAGCAGAGATGCTGAGTCGCAGATAGGCACAACAAAGACTGTCACAAAATAAGCTTTCGGTCAACAATGCCTTTGTCAAAAATACTCACTCACTCAAACGCAATCCACGCAAACGACAGCAGTAACTGGCAGCTGAAGCCACACTGCAAGCAGCAGCAGTGCATGATCGAAGAGGCACCTGGGTGGGGGTAAGGAGGTGGCTGAAGTGGGGAGGGAAGGGATAGCGGGGTGGGAGTGGAGGACTGTGGTGGTGGTGCTGGGGAGCAAGCAGGGACCAGGTGGAGAGAGGGTAGGGCAGGTAGGTGCTTTTGGGAGGTTAGATGAAGGGCAGGGAAGAGGTGGGGGCACCCGCATGGCACCATCCTATGCCAACCTATTCATGGCCCAGCTAGAGGAAACCTTCCTAAATACCCAGAATCGTGATTCATTGATACTATCTTTGCAATCTAGATTGAGGGTGAGGACACCCTATCCACATTTCTCCAAAACCTGAAACACTTCCCCCATTTGCTTCACCTGCTTCTAGTTGACGCAACAAGCCACCTTTCTAGATGTTGACCTATACCTCAGTGGTGGTTGCATCAGTACCTCTGCCCACATCAAACCTACTAACCACCAGTAATACCTCCACTTTGACAACTGCCATCCGTTCCATACCAAGAAGTCCCTTCCATACAGCCTAGCCACCCATGGTTGTCGCATCTGCAGTGACAAGCGGTCACACTCAAAATATTCGGGGCTCTTACTGAGGCCCACAGACTGTAATTATCGCCCCACTGTGTACAAGAACAAAACTTCTATGTCTTACCTTTCCAGTCTCCCCTCCTCCCAAAGTCTCACCATCCGGCCACAGAAGAGCATTCCCCTTGTAACTCAGTACCACCCAGGACTGGAGCAACTGCATTACAGTCTCCGCCAGAGTTTCAACTTCCTCTCGCCGTGCACTGAAATGAGGAAATGTCGTGCCCACTATCCTTCCCATCTCTCCCGCAGTGATATTTTGCTGCCTACTGAGCCTACACAATATACTCGTCCATCCCTACACAAGCCCTGCTCCCAACCCCTTACGTCATGGCTCATATCCCTGTAATAGACCTAGACACAAGACCTGTCCCATACATCCTCCTGTCACCACCTATTTCAGTCCAGTCGCTAACATCACCTATCCCATTAAAGGCAGGGCTACATGCGAAACCAGTTCTTGTGATCTACAAGCTAAGCTGCAAACACAGTGCTGCATTCTATGTGGGTATGACAGCCAACAAGCTGTCTGTCCACATGAATGGGCACCAACAAACAGGACCACCCTGTTGCTGAGCACACACCCCCAACATGACATTCTTCATTTCAATGACTATTCCATATGGATCCTCCCCCCACCAACACCAGCTTTTTGAATTGCACAGGTGGGAAATCTCTTTGCAATATATCCTACGTTCCCGTAACCCTCCTAGCCTCAGCCTTAGTTAGTCGTCGTACTCACCCATCATCCCTTTCTCTGTTCCTATTCCAGCACTACACAGCTTTCTATTCCACCAACATACCCAGTCTTCATACTTCTCTCCTTTTCCACTACTCCTCCCCCCCCCCTCCCACCTCTCCCCTGCCCACCATCTAGCCTCCCAACTACATCTAACTGTCCTACCCTCTCTCGCCACCTCATCCCTGCATGCTCCCCAGCAGCACTTTACCCTCCCCTATCTCTGCTATGCTATCCCTGCCCCATCCTCCTCCTTACCCTCACTCAGTTGCCTCTCCCATCATGCACTGCTGCTGCTGCTGCTGCTGCTGCTGCTGCTGCTGCTGCAGCTTGCAGTGTGGCTTCAGCTGCCAGTTATTACAGTCGTGTGCGTGTGTGCGCGTCTCTTCGGGTATGTATGTATGTGTGGGTGGGTGGGTATGTGTGTGCCTGTGTGTTGGCGCACGCGCTCTCTCTGTCAGTAATCAATTTTTGATGGAGGTCTTGTTGGCCGAAAGCTTATTTTGTTAGTCATTTTGTTGTGCTTATATGCAACTCAGCATCTCCGCTATATGGTGATTAGCAACTATTCTTTTCATAATACTGATAAATATTTAATTTAACCTCATACAGTCTTAATTGATAATGCAATATATAAATTGTACACAGTGTTATAATTGTCATACAGCTGCAGTTGTATGGATTTCTGTGTGTGTAAACACTGTTCTCTCTTATGTGTTGTCTATGTGCCACAAATCAATATGATATAGGTGAGTGGTGGCATTTTCCTTCTTTTCTGTAATGGTGTAGTACAGTCTGCATGTAATGTTTGTTGGCTCTTACTGGTGCCACAGCAGCAATCAGTGATGTAGACTGTGCCATCATAGATCCCATTGTCCTCACTCCCATTCATAGTGTTTGGATTTTATCATGTTCATCACTTCCATTATTGCAGTGAATCCACTTTGAGATAAAACTGTGTGGTCAAAGCATACATTGTCCTTTGGGTCCTTTCTCTCGCCCCTCCCCCACTATACTTCACACTGTACTGGGTGACTAGCATCCCTGGGAGAAAGAATGTGGGACAAAGTGTGGCTTAACTATAAGGGTTAGTACAAATGTGAGAATTTCTTGCTATAAGACTGTTTGGTACTTTTTGATAGTACTCACAGAATGGTTTACAATGAGGGAGACTTTTCGCTGATAGTTACTCTTACTTGCAAGTATTTTCTGTAACTATCTGAGAGTCTTGAGAGAGCAGATGTCAGAAGCATTTACATACAGTGGAATGAGTGTGTTTGTGAAAGCTGAGAGATCACTTTACATTTGATTTTTGTCACATTTCTATGTATGGAGGAAGAGGTTGTGATGGAAGACCACTTTCAGTGTCTGTATTGGGTATGAGAGTGGATTAGGTGGTAGAATGCTTTTGGAGCATTCTAGTGTCCCATTATAGAGCTTGTGATGGAAGATCCACAACAATATAAAAATTTAATAATAGAGATGGAAGAAATGCTCCTTATAATTTGCCCCAAAATTGCCAAGTGATGAACTCATTGGTGTTAGACTCCTTATTCTAGTACAGGTACATTTAGTCACTTTAATATTTTGTAAAGTAACAATTACAATGGAGCAACGTTACATCACATTCCCTCTTGATACCGTTTCTTGTTCAAATGCCAATTAGGGCAGATATTGGGTAAATGAAGCATTTCCAGACATATATTTTTTCAAAGTTTCTGTGTGTATTGACTTGAGAAATCACTTGTAAATTCCTTAAGGTCTGTCGTTAAATATCCAATATGATGATGTAATCAATATATACTATGTTAAAAAAATTATGGATTCAGCTGTATTTCTTGAAGTTAAATGGCAGTTTTGTGCATTCCAAAACGATTACTTGCAAACATAACTTTGTTTCTCTGTTTTACATGTTGCGAAACTTTGTTGCCTGATTTCTTCAATTGTGGACAAATTTATTTTGCGGGAATGCAAAAAAACTGTAGTCGTTTAGGCACACAAACCTAGTTTCTCATTTCAGTGCTGTAGTCTCCTTACCTCCTCCTTTCCCTCTCCTTACCTCCTCCTTTCCCTCTCCTTACCTCCTCCTTTCCCTCTCCTTACCTCCTCCTTTCCCTCTCCTTACCTCCTCCTTTCCCTCTCCTTACCTCCTCCTTTCCCTCTCCTTACCTCCTCCTTTCCCTCTCCTTACCTCCTCCTTTCCCTCTCCTTACCTCCTCCTTTCCCTCTCCTTACCTCCTCCTTTCCCTCTCCTTACCTCCTCCTTTCCCTCTCCTTACCTCCTCCTTTCCCTCTCCTTACCTCCTCCTTTCCCTCTCCTTACCTCCTCCTTTCCCTCTCCTTACCTCCTCCTTTCCCTCTCCTTACCTCCTCCTTTCCCTCTCCTTACCTCCTCCTTTCCCTCTCCTTACCTCCTCCTTTCCCTCTCCTTACCTCCTCCTTTCCCTCTCCTTACCTCCTCCTTTCCCTCTCCTTACCTCCTCCTTTCCCTCTCCTTACCTCCTCCTTTCCCTCTCCTTACCTCCTCCTTTCCCTCTCCTTACCTCCTCCTTTCCCTCTCCTTACCTCCTCCTTTCCCTCTCCTTACCTCCTCCTTTCCCTCTCCTTACCTCCTCCTTTCCCTCTCCTTACCTCCTCCTTTCCCTCTCCTTACCTCCTCCTTTCCCTCTCCTTACCTCCTCCTTTCCCTCTCCTTACCTCCTCCTTTCCCTCTCCTTACCTCCTCCTTTCCCTCTCCTTACCTCCTCCTTTCCCTCTCCTTACCTCCTCCTTTCCCTCTCCTTACCTCCTCCTTTCCCTCTCCTTACCTCCTCCTTTCCCTCTCCTTACCTCCTCCTTTCCCTCTCCTTACCTCCTCCTTTCCCTCTCCTTACCTCCTCCTTTCCCTCTCCTTACCCCCTCCTTTCCCTCTCCTTACCCCCTCCTTTCCCTCTCCTTACCCCCTCCTTTCCCTCTCCTTACCCCCTCCTTTCCCTCTCCTTACCCCCTCCTTTCCCTCTCCTTACCCCCTCCTTTCCCTCTCCTTACCCCCTCCTTTCCCTCTCCTTACCCCCTCCTTTCCCTCTCCTTACCCCCTCCTTTCCCTCTCCTTACCCCCTCCTTTCCCTCTCCTTACCCCCTCCTTTCCCTCTCCTTACCCCCTCCTTCCCCTCTCCCTTCCCTACCATAGTGCCCCTGTCCCGCCAAGTCTCCAGCATGTGTAGCCAGTCCGTGTGGTGGGGCTGCTATGTATCCATGTGGCTGAGCCCCCTGACAACACAGGGGTTATCCTACTGATACCTGAGCTGTTGTCTCCCCATGATTGGCTAGGAGTAGTTGCTTGTATTCAAGGGTACATCTCCTGGCAGTAGCCACTGCGCCAGACAGCCCTTGCTGTGGCTGGGTGGCGCCCATGGGGAGAACCTCTGATCAGAGTGGGTGGTATCAGGGTGGATGCTTTGTATGTGAAACATACCAAGCTCCAAATAACTGGCTGTTCTTCTGTGGTCATCTCTTGTGTTGGTAATGGATCATTTAATGCTGCTTCTTATGACTCTGTGACAGTCCTTTCCCCAACCAAGGCTTGCCAGCTTGGAGTGAAACATTTCCCTGCTACCTAGTCTGTACTAGGACAGATGGGGACACTCTCACCAGATCACCTAGGTTATAGAAAAGAAAAGAAGATACAGGAGTATAAGTCCCTTTATCGTTTATCCTACACTGAGGCTCATCAGAAATACTACAGACTTCATCCTGTGTTGATGACTTCTAACTTTGCCTCTGTTATGTCCTTTCCCCTCCTCCCTCCTCCTTACTGCATTCCCAACTCCCTCTCCCACTCCCCTGTGGTTCTGATGCCCTCCCCTCTTTGTGCTTCTCCCCCTCCCTGGCCAGAAAAATGTATCTTTTCTTCCATGGCCATTAGTGATGAGGCTCCCTCACGGGGTCCCTTCTTCCAGTGTTTCTCCGGCTGGAGGCCTACTGCAGTCACTTGACTGTGGGACCCGTAGTCGTTGCACCCCAAGTTCGCCCGCTTTAATTCCATCCTGGATCTTGTAGAAGCCTGCTCTCCATCTGAGACCTGCCCTTCTTGACATAGGAAAGAGATGAAGCAACATTCCGTATTTACTTGAATCTAAGCCGCACTTTTTTCCAGTTTTTGCAATCCACAAAACCGCCTGCAGCTTAGAATAGAGTGCAAAGTAAGCGGAAGTTCTGAAAAACGTTGGTAGGTGCCGCCCCAACTAACTTCTGCCATCGAATATATATGTAGCACTACGCAGGCATGCATTGCAGGCACAATGATAAATACTGGTGCCAAAACCTCTGCGTCAGTAACTAAATTTTAAAAAAAGGTGGAAGACGAGCTTTTTTTCTCCGCCCCGAGTTTCGACCACTGCATTTTTATACATTACCCAACGAAGTAAATACAAATTCCGTTTTGTTCGTCATCGAATGTAGCAGCATTTCACTGTACTACGAAAATCCGACTGGCAAGACTGTTTGGGATGTTTGTCAATATGGCCAACTGAATTTTTTCCTACCTGTGAGAAGAGATGCTTGCTAATAGGAACTGTTTGAATTGTGAATCACATGCAGTATTCTCTTCACCATAAGAATAATATGAATATCAACATTTTGCCATGTATTCTTCTGTGTTTGCTGCTATCTCATTTAAATCCTGTCTGCCTAATAAACCACGAAACTAGAGTGAGACAACAGCAAACGTGGAAGAATATACATATCATGTCACGTTTATATTCGTATTATTCTTATGCCTGATAGTGATAGTCAGAAATGAAGCATGGCAATTGACTAGATTTTTAAATCTAAGATGACTCTAATTTCTGAGCAGAATGTAATGTACTAAAGAGATGGAGAAAAATTTTCGCTAAACTCTCGTTCAGAACATTTTCTATCATACGCAGTCTGTTATTCGGTTCTTGTTGGTCATTGTCAAATAAAGCAGCAGTGCAAGTAACAACAAACAGCAGTCTCTTACCATTGTTTTGCTAATGAGACAATTCCTCTCTTTTTTTTTTTATTGTAAACGGCGGCAGCACGCACAAAATAGTCATGCCGCGAGCCATAAACACTCATTATCAGAATGCGTCAAACACTGCATGACACAGTACAGTAATGAATTTTCAGCTTAGTGACATAAACACCTATAACAAAGAGAGTGGCACTTATCAGATCAAAGAAAATAAGCTATCAATTCAAACCAGACGAAGCACGTGAAAAAGGAAGGGTACCCATATAAATACGGACAGAGTGCCGGACGCATAGCAATGGCTACCTGGTAAAGCTTAACTGCTAAGCCTACGACTCGAACCAAATTACTGTAGCTGTACTGTCATTCATTCGACCTAAATTGTCTCATATTGCAATGGACCAACTTTGTTTCAATTTGGAGGTGCGGCCTAAAACTTTTCTCTCCCCTTGAATTTAGAGTCTCCAATTTCAGGTGCGGCTTAGATTAGGGAAATTTTTTTTTTCCTTGATTTCGAGTTTCATTTTTCAGGTGCAGCTTAGATTCGAGTGTGGTTTAGATTCGAGTAAATACGGCAAGTCCCAGGCCGAGGTGTCCCCAGAGGTACCATCTCCCCCTTGCAACCTGTGACCTCTTATTTATGGATGTCACTCTGTAAATGCAATGTGTAACACTGTCACTTCCCAGACTTGCAATCCTTTATTTGCTTTTACTTGGCAGCTTGTATCATTCTCCAGGAATCTCATTTTGCTGATACTCACTGACCCTTCATGGGTTTCATGCTTCATGTTGGAAGTGAGTTGGCCCTTAGAGGGCTTCCAGTGGAATTTGCATGTTGATCCATATGGACGTTCTTAGTACATTTATCCCCCTTTGTACCCCCATGTCTAACAAACTTTATGCAATCAAGGATACTACAATCTCATAGCTTGCTTCCGTTTGCCTCTCCTGGTGGGAATCTAACTTTCCTGGTATCTTTCCAACCCTACTAAGTTGATTCTGCAATGAGCAAAGTCCCACCCCCCCTTTGTAGTTGCGGGACACCTACTCACAGTGATTCCGGTTTTGCTGGACTGCCCCCAACTAGTGGCCCTTTGCACTAAAAACACCCTCACACCTTCCAATTTCCCAGGTGTTAGTGGATGACCATTACATGGTAATATGTCTATCCTCAGTTATTTTCACAAACCTGTTGTGTCCTCCCAGGTTTAAATCCTTGAATCTCCCTTTGTTATGGAGGCCTTGGACTTGCCTCTACACCTGCTGGCCTCTTCCCCCTTTTTCTCTACATTTTGTCTGCTCGTTTGCACCATTTTGTTTCCAGCATAGTCCATACAATTCAGCCAGGCTAGGAAAAAATCTTACCTTCATAGTCTCGGATGTTATTGAATTTAGCATATGTTAAAATGAAGGGCTAAGTAAGGAACACATTTTTGTTTTCTCCTAAAAAATTTCTGCTGGGAGATAGAGCACTCCAAAGATACCACTACACATACCATTTTGAAGATGCGAATTTTGGAAAAAAATTTAAAATTATTTCTGGATACTTTGTTCTTTTTTTTATTTGAAAGATAATTACTTTTTGATTACAATGACATCCTCCATTTGGGCTTATCTGTCAGCATTCAGAATCACAGCTGTATTTGGTCTGGAAAGATTGTTTTGTAGCATGGTGCTTCAGCAGGCTGCCTAAGCCATCACAAGACCCCTTTCCGTGACCAGTAGCACTTTATACCCAGTTGGCACGAGTGACTTACTCAATTCAAACAGCTGGTAAAGATTTTTAAAATGACTAGGAGCACCAACAGAAATAGTGACGATTTTCTCTGCCCCTGTTTGCAGTTGAAGAATTTTGTGCATTGCTAGCAAAGCATGTGCTAAGTAACGTCCTGTGATATCACATATAACTGCAGCACTTGTGGTCTTGTTTTGAAAATGTACTCCTGTAAAAATTGAAACCTGGTCATTACTCAAATTATACCCTTGTACTTCTTGTGGTAGAATTACAGACCAGTTCTCAGCAAAATTGCAGTGGAGCAGTAAACATAGTTCTTCAGCTTGCACACACCCTTTAACTTCTGCAATGTGTTGTTGTTGCAGTTTTTTTCAGATGCTGATGTATCACCGCTTTCACTGACCATTTACAAAGTTCATCAATGAAACTGCTGAAGGCAACAGTTTTCTTAATTAGTTTAGTCTCTTCCCATGTTGCATATGTAATTTCTGCGGTTATCTGCTACATCTTCCAGGCCAAGTGTCTGTAAAGACAGTCCTCCCTTTCCAAGGCAATCACCACATTCTTGAAACAAACAAGTCTCTTGCTTTATGTCAGACTACTAATGACTTCACACGCCCAACCAAGGTGTCATGTGCTCCAGTAAGTTCTTCAAAGTTACCACACCAACTTCAAGCTTCGCGCAGTACACACGTAAACAAACATCTCTAGGTGGGTGTGGAACTACCTACTTAGTCATAGTGCATAATATTTTGATCTTCCAATATGTGAAGTTGTATAGTTGCTCTTATAAATTGCAAAAGTTTCTTTAATTCTGCGAGTCACTTACCTCTTCACTTTCACAACTTTTTGACTTTAAACTGTTACAGTTATAATGTCTTCTTTGTAGGCACACTGGTGGGAACAGTCCCATTTACCTTCCAGATTAAATGACTGCACTATTTGAACTTGAGCTGCTTCTACAGGATGACCATATAATAGTGATGTGGTCTTCCAAAGGCCCCTTTTTCGGGCCTCTCATTTCTTGATTTGTCTACCATGTACTTTGTTACTGGTGCAACGTGGTTCGAAATTGTTTTCTTTGAAAATATCTGTGGAATAATAGTTAAAACTCGCTCTTTTTCAATGTATGATGCACAGTATTCAACAGCTGAATTGCAAAGCTGGTGAGAGGTGCAAGAGTGCTTTGGTTTATTTTCTTCTGAAGATGGAATTTCTACTTTGAAGAGTGTGGTCAGCTGTACTGTAGTGTATTCATGCATAGCTTCAGTAATTTCTCTGAGCGTTCTTGATGCATAGAACTTATTACATGACTTCACTGACCACAGTTTCTTAAGATGACTAACACCTACCTCTGTAGTTGACTGATTCAGGGTATTTAGTTCTTCCTCAATTTATGCAAAATCTGCACCTTGCAAGGCTTCACCTTGTTCAGATACTATCATTGTTGTTGTTCTGTTGAAACATTTAGAACAGTAAGTCATCACTGGGAACATCGTCATTTTGAAACTGTCTTAAAATGCGAACACTTATTCCCGACCTGAAAAGTCTCTTTTGTTTGTCTTGTATATCTCTCATTTATGGATATGCGAATAGTCAGCACACTTCACTCTCCTGTGGCTCAGTCAGAAGACATTTCAAACAGTCCTTTTCACAGAACACACTGCAACTGTGTCAACTGGCGAAATCCTCACGAACACACACAACTCATTGGACGGTCTGATTTCTTAGAAGCCTTTTCAGTAAACAAACTAGTACTGAACAACAATAATACAGAAACTTGCAATGAATAACCACAACAAAGAAACTGAAAAGAAACTAAAACAGTGTAAGAAATATCTGCAACAGCGAAAGTGAAAAGTAACTGCAACAAAGACAATAGAAATAATCATTGTAACAAAGATATTAGTAAGAAACAACTTCCGTGAAGACATACATTACCCTAGAAATATAAAAAAAATGATTTTTTTAAAAAATAAAGCGTGTCCAACTTAAATGTGGAAGCTCTCCTTTACAGAGAATATAGTACTACATGTTACTGATGAACAGGAAAAACATCCCGTTTCTGGATTGGCAGTTTTGAAAACAAATTTTTCTGTAAATAATAAAAGAATTCAAAAGGCGACAGTAAAAGAACTTCGACAGATATGTCCAAACAGAGATACCATTGTAATCGTAAAGCAATTATCTTTCAAATAAAAAAAACTAACAAAATACCTAGAACTGTTACAGAGATATAGCATTTTAAAATTTTTTTCGAAATTTCCATCTTCAAAGTGGTGTTTGCAGTGTCTTTGGAGGCCTGTATCTTGGGGCAAGAATTATTTTGGAGAAAACAAAAAATATGTTTTTTATTACTCCTGAATTTTAACGTATGCTAAATTCAATAACATCAGTGACTATGAAGGTAACCCCCCCTGCCTGAAGTGATAAGGATTATGCCTTCCCCTTTCCTGGAGTCTTCTTCCCTTATTGTTGCCTTGTTGTCATGATGGCATGATGTGGTGTGGGGACTTGGGAGGGTCAATGGCAGGGCTGGTGCTCCAAACATGCCTAGAATTTCTGGCGTGCCTGTTCTTTCCCATTTCCTTCTATCCCAACATTCCTTTTACTCTTTTGTTTGCCTGTTTTCCCTTCCCCTTGATTGGACTGTGATGTTTGTGTTCCTCCCTCGGTTTCTGCCAACTTAATCGTGGGACGAATGACCTCGCTGTTTGGTCCCCCCCCCCCCCCCCCAATCAACCAACCAACTAACTGTCCTCATATAAACTAATTAAATGCACAATTTCATCCTGAGTTCACTCCCCAGCAGTTTTCTTCTTCGTTTTTTGCCAACACATCACTGGTATTCATTTTACTTTGTGTGTCAATCGCGGCAGTAGTCACAGCTGTTCTTACATGTTACAGAGTGATCAGTTGCAGTGTGTGTCTGGTGTAATGGACAACACACTCATCTCTGATTCATATTAACGTAAGACAGAGTCTCGTAGGTGACTGTTTTATTAAAGTCTGGTGCTGTGGATGTTCATACTCATCCTACTGCACTGTTCCCCAGTTGCTGTTGATGTGTATAGACACGCTGCTTGCTCAGTGAATAAAGCATTTTAGAGTATTTTTCATATAACATGGCATGCTCATTATGTGCTATCATTTGTAAAAGCCTCACTTCAATATCTTGAATCGTTTAATAGATGTGACGATTGTTATGACAACATGATTTGCAATGTATAGGGACGTGAGTGGCATGTTGCACGCAACCATCCTTTGGATATAAAACCCAGTAACTTGGAAATGAAATGAGATGTCGTTCTGCTCTCAGTTTTAAATAAAATTTCAATGTTGTCTATGTGGCATTCACTGCAATGGATGAGCTGAAATAAACTGTACACAGTTTTCACAATACATTTTTACCTCTGTGAAGAAGTCTTCAAAATTTTACACAATGTTTAACTTATAAGGGAAACTCCCCATCACCCCCCCCCCCCCCCCAAAAAAAAAAAATCAGATTTTGTGGTAAGATGGCCCTGTGGATAGCCTGTCAAAAAGTGAATACAGATAAGCATGAAAATAGGAAGAACGTGTACTGAACTGTGAAAACAGCAAAATAGAAACAGTGAACAGTCCAAGAACAATAAAGAGCAGCCCAAAACAGCAACGGTGTCATGAGGAAGTGGTAAAGTTGTTGAACTGCAAAGCGGGAGAGCCATGTTCGTGACTTGCTCATGTTTTTTTTTTTTTTTTTTTTTTTTTTTTTTTTTTTTTTTTTTTTTTTTTTTTCCCCCCCCCCCATGACGTTATGAGATGTTTGCTCTTGTTCTGTAGTCTTGGCAGTTATTATACTATACATTGGTTATAGAATATGCGTCATGGGGTAAAAGTATGTTACTGTCACAAGTAAATGTGATGAATAGTGAGAGCAGGCAAGATACCACATAGACATCTCACAGAAATGAAAATAAATGGGTGTGAACTTTTGTGGTTGTTACCCAAAGAAATTTGAGTCATGACTTCCAAAATGAATCCAACTCCAAAACGTTAAAAACATATGTTTTGATAGAGTGCAGTGAAACCGTATGAATGTGAAACTGTTGCGTTCATTTGTTGCAGCTTACTTGAGAAACTACTATGTTTTCATCATTTCCTTGGGAGTGATCATTCACTTTCATTCGAACACCTATATCAGGCAAGGAGGCAAAACTCTCACTCACTACCAGTCGTACAAATTAGGTGCATCAGAAAGAGATTCCTATTGTATGACACATGTACTGTCACTAATGCTGTGTATCATAAACTAGCTTTTTTTCCCGGTGATTCGGTTGACTCATTGCCTTGTCACAAATGTTCGCAGTTCCCATTTGAAAGTGGCTGCCTTTAGGCTGCTAATAGAGTAGTTGTGAGAATTAACCATCATTATACGGGATGTATATGCCCCGGGAAATCTGGAAAAAACCCAGGAACTTTTTCATCTGAGAGAAAACTGGAAAAAATCCAGGAATTATTTGGAATACAGGGAATTTTTCCTGTTTTAATTTTCCTTTAAATTTTTGTAATTTTGACTGGTAAGAATTGATAGCCTAACAAAGAATATTACTGCACCTTGCCACTGCAAAATAATTCAGCAATAAAACATAAACGAGAGAAAAATACCAAAACAAAACTTTAATTGCAAAGTAAATGCACCATTTACAGCAACAAAACACCATGCGCACACACAAGCATCTACAAAGAGCAAAATGTGTTGAAGACCTTAGGACGAAGACTGTATAATACTTCATAACAGCAAACTGCTTCCAATGAGTGTGACGTCACAACTGTTTACATTAGGTTTATTTGAGCAGTTGCTCCCTGCCACTGTTGGATAAGCAGCTGCCAGCAGCAAGTTGTATACTCTTAGGTCACTTATTTGTTACATAGTTTAATTCTTAATTTCTTTGCATGTTATTGGGTACTTGCATTGTTTAATTCATAAATTCCAGGCGTATTACAGTATTTGAAAGTTGTAGCATCGTGTTTTAGTACCTGAATAGTGTAAAATCGCATAGTCTCCTTATGCCGCCGAGCAGTGTGCAAGTAGCAGCATTACTGCATTTACTAGGCAATCTTGTATTTTGTTACCCATTTAAATTTTGTATAGAATTATTTGTGCTCTCTGTAGATTAGTTCAGAAGTTCTTTGCACAACAGTATTTAGCATGGATAGGGACTGCAACTGCTGTGTTTGGATGCAGGCTGAGTTGGCATCCCTTCGCTCCCAGCTTCGGGCATTGTTGGCTTCGGTCACACAGCTTGAGGCTGTTGCCAATGGGCATCACTGTGGGGGTCCGGACAGGGGTTTGTTGGTGACGGCCAGCTCGTCCCATGCATCCCCCGATCGGACTAAGGCTGTGGCTGCCCGGGACACTGCCCGCATTGAGGCTGACCCCTCACCCATGGTAGAGTGGGAGGTCGTCTCCGAGGTGTGGCAGGGGGTGAAAGACATTCCGGAAGGCTGAACGAAAGGGCTCTCCAGTTTGACTGATGAACCGGTTTCACACTCTGTCTCCGGCTGATACTGATCTTCGGCCGGATATGGCTGCTTGTCCTGTTCCAGAGGTTGCCCCTCAGTCTGCAAGATCCGGGCGGTTGCAGAGGGTGGGCTTACTGGTAGTTAGGAGCTCCAACGTCAGGCGCGTAATGGGGCCCCTTAGGGACATGGCTGCAAGGCAGGGGAAGAAAACCAATGTGCACTCCGTGTGCATACCGGGGGTGTCATTCCAGATGTGGAAAGGGTCCTTCTGGATGCCATGAAGGGTACAGGGTGCACCCATCTGCAGGTGATCGCTCATGTAGGCACCAATGTGTGTGTCACTATGGATCGGAGGAAATCCTCTCTGGCTTCCGGCAGCTATCTGATTTTGTGAAGACTGCCAGTCTCGCTAGCGGATGAAAGCAGAGCTCGCCATCTGCAGCGTCGTCTACAGGACTGACTGCAGACATTTGGTACAGAGCTGAGTGGAGGGTCTGAATCAGAGGCTGAGACAGTTCTGCGACCGTATGGGCTGCAGATCCCTCTACTAGCGCCATAGGCTGGTGGGGTTCCTGGTTCCGTTGGATGGGTCAGGAGTCCACTACACCCAGCAGTCGGCTACACGGGTAGCAGGGGCCGTGTGGCGTGGACTAGGCGATTTTTTAACGTTAGATGGCCTCTGGCAAGTACAGAAAGGGCAACAGCCTCAAACGGTGCGGGGCAAAGTCAGGACATGCGGTGACCAAGCAGCAATCGTATTGTAATTGTAAACTGTTGAAGCTGCGTTGGTAAAGTACCGGAACTTCAAGCGCTGATAGAAAGCACCGAAGCTGAAATCGTTACAGGTACGGAAAGCTGGCTGAAGGCAGATATAAATTCTGCCAAAATTTTTACAAAGGCACAGACGGTGTTTAGAAAGGATATTTTGCATGCAATCGGGGTGGCGTGTTTGTCGCTGTTGGTAGTAGTTTATCCTGTAGTGAAATAGAAGTGGATAGCTCCTGTAAATTATTATGGGTAGACGTTATACTCAACAACCGAGCTAGGTTAATAATTGGCTCCTTCTACCGAACTCCTGACTCGGCAGCTTTCGTGGCAGAACAACTGAGAGAAAATCTGGAACACATTACACATAAATTTCCTCAGCATGTTATAGTCTTAGGTGGAGATTTCAATTTACCAGATATAGACTCGGACACTCAGATGTTTAGGACGGGTGGTAGGGACGGAGCATCGAGTGACATTATACTGAGTGCACTATCCGAAAATTACTTCAAGCAATTAAACAGAGAACCGACTTGTGGAGATAACGTCTTGGACCTACTGATTACAAACAGACCAGAACTTTTCGATTCTGTAAGTGCAGAACAGGGAATCAGTGATCATAAGGCCGTTGCAGCATTCCTGAATATGAAAGTAAATAGGAATATAAAAAAAGGGAGGAAGGTTTGTCTGTTTAGCAAGAGTAATAGGAGGCAGATTTCAGACTACCTAACAGATCAAATCGAAAATTTCTGTTCCGACACTGACAATGTTGAGTGTTTATGGCAAAAGTTCAAGGCAATCGTAAAATGCGTTTGTCAGGTACGTGCCGAGTAAAACTGTGAGGAACGGGAAAAAACCGCCGTGATTCAACAACAAAGTTAGGAAACTACTGCGAAAGTAGAGAGCTTCACTGCAAGTTTAAACGCAGCCAAAACCCCTCAGACAAACAGAAGCTAAACGATGTCAAAGTTAGCGTAAGGAGGGCTATGTGTGAAGCGTTCAGTGAATTAAAAAGTAAAATTCTATGTACCGACTTGACAGAAAATCCTAGGATGTTCTGGTGTTATGTTAAATCAGTAAGTGGCGCAAAACAGCATATCCAGACACTCTGGGATGATGACATTGAAACACAGGATGACACGTGTAAAGCTGAAATACTAAACACCTTTTTCCAAAGCTGTTTCACAGAGGAAGACCGCACTGCAGTTCCTTCTCTAAATCCTCGCACAAACGGATAAAATGGCTGACATTGAAATAAGTGTACAAGGAATAGAAAAGCAACTGGAATCACTCAACAGAGGAAAGTCCACTGGACCTGACGAGATACCAATTAGATTCTACACAGAGTACACGAAAGAACTTGTCCCCCTTCTAACAGCCGTGTACCGCAAGTCTCTAGAGGAACGGAAGGTTCCAAGTGATTGGAAAAGAGCACAGGTAGTCCCAGTTTTCAAGAAGGGTTGTCGAGCAGATGCGCAAAACTATCTCTGACGTCGATCTGTTGTAGATTTTTAGAACATGTTTTTTGCTTGCATATCATGTCATTTTCTGGAAACCCAGAATCTACTCTGTAGGAATCAACATGGATTCCGGAAACAGCGATCATGAGAGACCCAAATCGCTTTATTTGTTCATGAGACCCAGAAAATATTAGATACAGGCTCCCAGGTAGATGCTATTTTTCTTGACTTCCGGAAGGCGTTCGATACAGTTCCGCACTGTCGCCTGATAAACAAAGTAAGAGCCTACGGAATATCAGACCAGCTGTGTGGCTGGATTGAAGAGTTTTTAGCAAACAGAACACAGCATGTTGTTATCAATGGAGAGACGTCTACAGACGTTAGAGTAACTTTTGGCGTGCCTCAGGGGAGTGTTATGGGACCATTGCTTTTCACAATATACATAAATGACCTAGTAGATAGTGTCGGAAGTTCTATGCGGCTTTTCGCGGATGATGCTTTAGTATACAGAGAAGTTGCAGCATTAGAAAATTGCAGCGAAATGTAGGAAGAGCTGCAGCAGATAGGCACTTGGTGCAGGGAGTGGCAACTGACCCTTAACATAGACAAATGTAATGTATTGTGAATACATAGAAAGAAGGATCCTTTATTGTATTATTATATGATAGCGGAACAAACACTGGTAGCAGTTACTTCAGTAAAATATCTGGGAGTATGCGTACGGAACAATTTGAAGTGGAATGATCATATAAAATTAATTGTTGGTAAGACGGGTGCCAGGTTGAGATTCATTGGGAGAGTCCTTAGAAAATGTAGTCCATCAACAAAGGAGATGGCTTACAAAACACTCGTTCGGGCTATACTTGAGTATTGCTTATCAGTGTGGGATCCGTACCAGGTCAGGTTTACAGAGGAGATAGAGAAGATCCAAAGAAGACCGGCGTGATAGAGTTACGGAGATGTTTAGCAAACTCAAGTGGCAGACTCTTCAAGAAAGGCGCTCTGCATCGCGGTTTAGCTTGCTGTCCAGGTTTCGAGAGGGTGCATTTCTGGATGAGGTATCGGATATATTGCTTCCCCCTACTTATACCTCCCGAGGAGATCACGAATGTGAAAGTAGAGAGATTCGAGCGCGCACGGAGGCTTTCCGGCAGTCGTTCTCCCCGCGAACCAAACGCGACTGGAACAGGAAAGGGAGGTAATGACAGTGGCACGTAAAGTGCCCTCTGCTACACACCATTTGGTGGCTTGCGGAGTATAAATGCAGATGTAGATGTAGATGCCAGTGGGCTCATGCACAAGCGCTGTTCAGTTCTCCCGCTACTCTGGCTGCTTGAAGCCAGATACTAACTAGAAAATTTTTTCTGGTGCACCCAAGCTGCCAGATCCTCACATACGCATAGCACTCTGAATTGTACAGGGGTCATGGGTAGTCTCCATGCAACCCATGTTTACGTTTAGTGGTTTTGCTGTTTCCTCTTTGTGCTCAGCTGCCAAATCAAACGAAAACAAAACGGATTCCTGTGGCTGGGAACTATAAAGTGAATTAAAATACAATCACATAATTATGAAAGGCTGAAATATATTATTAGTTTGTTTGATTTTATTTCGTTTCTACGTTTTTGGCAGACAAGTAATGAAGTTACATTTGTTGGTTTGCTAGAGAAATTTTGCTTTTATTAATGTTTTCCACTGAAGCAGTGAATTTATTTGAAACGAAATATTTCATTCCACAGTATAGGGTAGTTCCAACTGTTCACTGAATTTCAAGTGCACATTTTCATCTTTTAGCGCAGATGGCATTTTGCTATAATGAAGAACCAAACATGAGATAGTACAGTACTGGTACTCTGAGAAAATAGGCATCATGGAAACCACACTGGAAAGTGTAATGTCAGGTTAGGGCGTACTTCATTGTGAATCTGGACTTATGAATGTGCAGTTCAAGCTGAATTATATGTTTTAGTATGGTTTACGAAAGAACTTTATATTGATGTCAACTTTTAATCTTTTGTAATTAATTCAGGCTGAATCACCAGATGCCATCAGAATTGTAAACTGTAATTTTTTCAAGATGTATTTCTTTCACTCAGATGAATGGAATGTATTACAGAACATATGATAAATCACACTTCCTTAAATAACATCCACATTAACCTTCATCAAGATTTTCATTCATTCATTATCTGTATAAATTGTGTGCTGGTGAATTGTGATCTTCAGACAGACTGAACTATTACACGATAAAGTTGGTAATTTTTGCTTACAATAAATATTTGACATTTTCTCATTGTTGATTAAGAGCAGCTTTCGTGACACTGATTTTCATTGGCCCAAAACCATGGTGTGACAATAAACAGTGAACTTAAATTTTGTACTTGATTGTTTGAAGTCGCCTCCCCAGTGCCCGGGATCACATACATACCGTACAAGCCATCTTTTTTATTTTCTGCAGATCATGGCATGCCTCACTCAGTTATAGAGGACTATTGCCATAGTTCTTGCATTTGTGGAGTAGTTTATCGCATGCAATTTTATATTATGACATCATGAGCAATTTTATTATGACATTGTTGGCATGAATTTTTTTCACCCTCACTCACTATCAAAGCTCTTTCCTTCTTGGCTGAAAACTGACTGATCCTACGTCTGTTCTGAAAGAAACCAGAAAAAGCTGATTTTTAGACCTGTCAGACAAATAGTAGAAGCAGAGGATATTAGCTGCCCTCTTTGCTTTATTGCTGCAGAGAGGACGGAGGATTGGGGTACCATGTAGTGTTGGATTCGTAATCTTAAAAATTTAAGTTTTATTATGTTTTTAGTCCACCCCCATGAACCATGGACCTTGCCGTTGGTGAGGAGGCTAGTGTGCCTCAGTGATACAGATGGCCGCACCGTAGGTGCATCCACAACGGATGGGTATCTGTTGAGAGGCCAGACAAACGTATGGTTCCTGAAGAGGGGGCAGCAGCCTTTTCAGTAGTTGCAGGGGAAACAGTCTGGATGATTGACTGATCTGGCCTTGTAACAATAACCAAAACGGCCTTGCTGTGCTGGTACTGCGAACGGCTGAAAGCAAGGGGAAACCACAGCCGTAATTTTTTCCGAGGGCATGCAGCTTTACTGTATGGTTAAATGATTATGGCGTCCTCTTGGGTAAAATATTCCGGAGGTAAAATAGTCCCCCATTCGGATCTCCGGGCGGGGACTACTCAAGAGGACGTTGTTATCAGGATAAAGAAAACTGCCGTTCTACGGATCGGAGCGTGGAATGTCAGATCCCTTAATCGAGCAGGTAGGTTAGAAAATTTAAAAAGGGAAATGGATAGGTTAAAGATAGATATAGTGGGAATTAGTGAAGTTCGGTGGCAGGAGGAACAAGACTTCTGGTCAGGTGAATACAGGGTTATAAATACAAAATCAAATAGAGGTCATGCAGGAGTAGGTATAATAATGAATAAAAAAATAGGCGTGCGGGTAAGCTGCTACAAACAACATAGTGAACGCATTATTGTGGCCAAGATAGACACGAAGCCCACGCCTACTACAGTAGTACAAGTTTATATGCCAACTAGCTCTGCAGATGATAAAGAAATTGATTAAATGTATGATGAGATAAAAGAAATTATTCAGATAGTAAAGGGAGACGAAAATTTAATAGTCATGGGTGACTGGAATTCGAGTGTAGGAAAAGGGAGAGAAGGAAACATAGTAGGTGAATATGGATTGGGGCTAAGAAATGAAAGAGGAAGCCGTCTGGTAGAATTTTGCACAGAGCATAACTTAATCATAGCTAACACTTGGTTCAAGAATCATAAAAGAAGGTTGTGTACTTGGAAGAATCCCGGAGATACTAAAAGGTATTAGATAGATTATATAATGGTAAGACAGAGATTTAGGAGCCAGGTTTTAAATTGTAAGACATTTCCAGGGGCAGATGTGGACTCTGACCACAATCTACTGGTTATGAACTGCAGATTAAAATTGAAGAAACTGCAAAAAGGTGGGAATTTAAGGAGATGGGACCTGGATAAGCTGACAAAACCAGAGGTTGTACAGAGTTTCAGGGAGAGCGTAAGGGAACAATTGACAGCAGTGGGGGAAAGAAGTACAGTAGAAGAAGAATGGGTAGCTCTGAGGGATGAAGTAGTGAAGGTAGCAGAGGATAAAGTAGGTAAAAAGACGAGGTCTAGTAGAAATCCTTGGGTAACAGAAGAAATATTGAATTTAATTGATGAAAGGAGAAAATATAAAAATGCAGTAAATGAAGCAGGCAAAAAGGAATACAAACGTCTCAAAAATGAGATCGACAGGAAGTGCAAAATGGCTAAGCAGGGATGGCTAGAGGACAAATGTAAGGATTTAGAGGCTTCTCTCACTAGGGGTAAGATAGATACAGCCTACAGGAAAATTAAAGAGACCTTTGGAGAAAAGAGAACCACTTGTATGAATATCAAGAGCTCAGATGGAAACCCAGTTGTAACCAAAGAAGGGAAAGCAGAAATATGGAAGGAGTATATAGAGGGTCTATACAAGGGTGATGTACTTGAGGACAATATTACAGAAATGGAAGAGAATGTAGATGAAGATGAAATGGGAGATGTGATACTGCGTGAAGAGTTTGACAGACCTGAGCCGAAACAAGGCCCCTGGAATAGACAACATTCCATTAGAACTACTGACGGCCTTGGGAGAGCCAGTCCTGACAAAACTCTACCATCTGGTGAGGAAGATGTATGAGACAGGTGATGTACCCTCAGACTTCAAGAAGAATATAATAATTCCAATCCCAAAGAAACCAGGTGTTGACAGATGTGAAAATTACCGAACTATCAGTTTAATAAGCCGCGGCTGCAAAATACTAACACTAATTCTTTACAGACGAATGGAAAAACTGGTAGAAGCTGACCTCGGGGAAGATCAGTTTGGATTCCGTAGAAATATTGGAACACGTGAGGCAATACTGACCTTACAACTTATCTTAGAAGAAAGATTAAGGAGAGGCAAACCTACGTTTCTAGCATTTGTGGACGTAGAGAAAGCTTTTGACAATGTTGACTGGAATACTCTCTTTCAAACTCTAAAGGTGGCAGGGGCAAAATACAGGGAGGGAAAGGCTATTTACAATTCGCACAGAAACCAGATGGCAATTATGAGAGTCGAGGGACATGAAAGGGAAGCAGTGGTTGGGAAGGGAGTGAGACAGGGTTGTAGCCTCTCCCCCATGTCATTCAATCTGTATATTGAGCAAGCAGTAAAGGAAACAAAAGAAAAATTCGGAGTAGGTATTAAAATCCATGGAGAAGAAATAAAAACTTTGAGGTTCGCTGATGACATTGTAATTCTGTCAGAGACAGCGAAGGACTTGGAAGAGCAGTTGAACGGAATGGACATTGTCTTGAATGGAGGATATAAGATGAACATCAACAAAAGCAAAACGAGGATAATGGAATTTAGTCGAATTAAGTCGGGTGATGTTGAGGGTATTAGATTAGGAAATGAGACACTTAAAGTAGTAAAGGAGTTTTGCTATTTTGGGAGCAAAATAACTGATGATGGTCGAAATAGAGGATATAAAATGTAGACTGGCAATGGTAAGGAAAGCGTTTCTGAAGAAGAGAAATTTGTTAACATCGAGTATAGATTTAAGTGTCGGGAAATCATTTCTGAAAGTATTTGTATGGAGTGTAGCCATGTATGGAAGTGAAACATGGACGATAAATAGTTTGGACAGGAAAAGAATAGAAGCTTTCGAAATGTGGTGCTACAGAAGAACGCTGAAGATTAGATGGGTAAATCACATAACTAATGAGGAGGTATTGAATAGAATTGGGGAGAAGAGGAGTTTGTAGCGCAACTTGACGAGAAGAAGGGACCGGTTGGTAGGACATGTTCTGAGGCATCAAGGGATCACAAATTTAGCATTGGAGGGCAGCGTGGAGGGTAAAAATCGTAGGAGGAGACCAAGAGATGAATACACCAAGCAGATGATTCAGAAGGATGTAGGTTGCAGTAGGTACTGGGAGATGAAGAAACTTGCGCAGGATAGGGTTGCACGGAGAGCTGCATCAAACCAGTCTCAGGACTGAAGACCACAACAATGTTTTTAGTAAAATTGACAAATAATATTTAACAAATGATTAAATATGTAGTTGATACTGAAACTGCAGACACTGAAGGGGGTGCTTTCCATTCATTTGTAAAGGAAAGAAACTCCATGTGTCAGAGTTGACTGATTACATTTGAAATGTTTAGACACAGCCTTGATTTCAATCTGCACTATATGGATAACTTGTGATTATCGAACTTTCTACTGGAATATGTGTGAGAGGTGCTTGGGAATTTTCTATCCGTGTCATGATTCTAAACTTACTTGTTAACATTGTTTAGAGTAGATTTCCAATCCTGCTCATTAGAAAGTAGAATGTGTGAGTGTAGGTACACCTCTACAATTGAACTATTTCGAATGTTGTTTAGTAAGTGGAAGTGACTTAAAATTATGGTTATTAGGTGTGGAACTTTCTGTGTAGTAAGCTTGTATTCCTGTGTGGTTAACTTTCATTACAGTGGCCATTTTTGTGATACGCAGTAATAATTTTTAATGATCTCTCAAAAGTTTTTCTTGTGTGGATGTTTTTTAGCTCCTGTGATTATCTACATCTGCATTTACGTACATCATCCACAAGCCACTATACGGTGGATAGTGGAGGACACTTTACACAACTGTTAGTCACTTCCTTTCATGTTCCACTCACAAATGGAGGGAGGAGAAAGCAAATGTTTGTATGATTCTGTACGAGCCCCAATTTCTCATCTTGTCTTCACGGTCCTTGCATGAGAAACATGTTGGTGTCACTAGAATTGTTCTGTAGTCTGTCACAAATTTAAGTTCTCTAAACCTTCTCAGCAGTGTGTTGCGAAAAAAATGTCTTAAGCGCTCCCTGTATTACCATTTGTGTTCAGGGAGCTTTTGCTTAATCGAGGTGTATACGCTCTGGGAAAAACCTGGGAATTTTTTCAGCCAGGAGAAAACCGATGAATTTTTTATAATTCTGGGAATTTTTCATTATTTTAGGCTTAGTTAAATTTTTTAATTTTGACTGGTAAGAACTGACAAAACAGCAAAATGTGTCAAAGACTTTAGGGTGAAGAGTATGGAATACTTCATAACAATAAACTGCTGCTGACGAGCATGATGTCACAGCTGTTTACTTTAACTTCGTTTGAGCAGTTGCCTGTGGGCTCAGGAGCATGCGAATTGGAGTTGCGTGTGGGCAGTACCTTCTCCTGCTTCCGGCTTCTTGAAGAGTGGCTGTTAGCTGTATCAGCAGTAGCAGTAAGCAGCCGGATGCTACCTGGTAAAATTTTTCTGGCACACCCAAGCTGCCAGGTTGGAGCATGTGCGTAGCAGTCTCGGTTGTAGTGGGGAGGGGCTTAGTGTCCACATAAGCCGTGTTCCCATTTAGTGATTTTGCTGTTCCCTCTTCATTTACACTTCTCACATCAAATGGAAACAAAATGGATTTCTGTGGTTTGGTGCTATCAAGTCAATTAAAATACATTTACATAATATGGAAGGCTAACATATGTTATTAGTTTGTTTTCTGATATTATTTTATTTCTGTGTTTTTCGCAGTTGATCATCTTGCAGAACAGTGAAGTTATTTTTGTCGGTTTGGTAAATAAATGTGGCTTTCATTAATCTTTTCCCCAGAGACAATAAATTCCTTAGAAGTGAAGTATTTCATTCTGCACTATTGGCTAGTTTCAACTGTTCACTGAATTTAAAGTGCACCTTTTCATTTTCTGGCATGTATGGCATTACGCCATAGTAAAGAACCAAACGTGAGATAATACAGTACTGGTACTCCAAGAAAATTTGCATCCCGAAAACCGCACTGAAATCAGAGAGCATGCTTTAAGCTCAATTATGAATTTTAGTATGGTGTACGAAATTCCAATGCTCTTGGAGTATCCTAGTTCTTTTATGATGTCATGTAACATTCCTATATATGTCCAAACAAATGGGCTTCCTACGTCATTGTACCTGCCCACGCGCAGTAATGCCTCTTTTTCTGGTGCTCTCTGGCAAATACTGAAACGAGGCTATTTTTAACAGGTTGTGGGGAAAAAATTGTGAATGGTTCTCTCAAAAGCGTTAGTTTAAAAGTAAATTTCCTTTTATGCAAGATGAATTATGTTGCATGGATGAGTCTGCAATGAATTTCTTAAATCGCAGAGCTTTTGACTTATTCACAACTTAACACATTGAGGACTAGCCACTTAGAATGTCGAGCCCAGAAAGACTAGAGATTAATGTCATTATTTAAAATTTTACTGGCACACACAATTATGTGAAAGCTTAGCTTTTCTTGTAGCTTTATTAATCTTAAAGACCAATATTATATGTGAAAGCTTAACTTTTCTTGTAGCTGCAGTACATACATTAATTTAATCCATTCTTTTCGTACTTGTGTGTTCACACGATTTAACTGTGATGTTATTGGCTGACTACGTCATATGTCCTATACTTTGAATATCGGCTGTCATTGGCTCGGTGAGATCACATGACATGAGCTACAACTGGCTTACAAAAGTGCATTTTAATCTTGATTTCAATGCTTTGTAAAGTAGCGTGCTGTTTCGAATCTATACTTTCGTACCATAAATACAAAAATTTGCAGTTTACTGTAATATAAAAATACATAGCGTAGATGTTCCTGCACATCACAGATCTTTTCAACAAAATCTTTTTGGTGGGTTATTTGTTCTCTGAAGTTCCACACTGGTGTGTAAAACCTTTACCATTCAAAGGATTGATATTTTTGTTGCTCCAAGGGAAAGTATGCTGTAACTTATGGAAAAATGTATTTCTCACCTTGGAGGAAGTGTTTTTTCATGTGGAAAAAGTGCATTTTTAACCGGGAAGTCTGGGAATTTCCTTCTTGTCTGCGTATACTTGTTGGTAATAAAAGTTGATCAGACCTGCAGGTAACAAATGTAACTGGTAAATCATGTAAATATTTCATAATATTAATCATTGTATCTGTATAACTATGTGCTCTTTTGTCAAAGGCTTGGATTATGTACTTGTTTTGTGTGAAATCAATAAGAGAGATATATAAGTTATGGTTCTTTCACATGCTCATTATTTCAGAACATTCAGTAATAATCATGTTAAGAGAGGTGGAGGATGCAATAGCAGTTATGGGACTTCGTTTTTATTTATCTGTCAGATTTGAGTATGTCACTGTCTAACCAAGCTGTTGCTAAAAAACCTTTGAGCCCAGCCCGTCCTGTGGTGTACAAAGAAACAGGCTTTCCTTGTGCAACATAAAATGCAAGCAATTACCAACCAGGTGGCCTGTTCGTTTGTTTTGTGTGGTTGATTTGGATGGTTCAGATACTGGGCTGCCTCGTGAGAGATGTATTGGATTGTAAATTATTTCCTTGAGAACATACATAGTTCTCGGGCTACAAAAAAACTTAGTCTAAAGTGGTACTTTGAACCAGGTACTTTACAGAACCAAAGTAATGTCAGAAGTTGCATTTACTTGGAAGTGTGTACAGTCTACAAATGTTTATTATTGAAGGTGTCTTGCAGCATTTATGTAGTTGATAAATGACACTTCTTATTTGTCCATAAAGAGAAGGCTGCTAGCTTTTTATATTTTGTAATGTGACAGAGTATCAAGAAATACGCTCTTTGTCAGTGGTTGTAT
This sequence comes from Schistocerca americana, assembly GCF_021461395.2. Classification (NCBI taxonomy): domain Eukaryota; kingdom Metazoa; phylum Arthropoda; class Insecta; order Orthoptera; family Acrididae; genus Schistocerca; species Schistocerca americana. The sequence goes on from NC_060120.1 coordinate 446,244,109, forward strand.
AAAAGATATATAGAATATAGTATGATGTAAGTGAATAGATTAAAAATCTACTCACCAAGTGCTGGCAGGAGCATATAAAAAAATTTTTACTTATGCAAACTTTGGAAGCAGTGGCCCCTTCCGGCAGAAGGGATGAAGGGAAAAGAACTGGAGAGCTCTCTAGTTTCTTCCCCATCACCCCTCTTCCTTCCCCTGCAACCAATCTTGTTCTCGTGCTGATCCCGGTGAGTAGCTTTTTTATCTATCCAATGACATTATGTTGTCAAAAATTGATTATTTTTGTTGTTACAAAATAAAATATATTATACATGTTATACAGTATATGCTGTGGGAGACAGTAAGTATGTGTATATTTAATGTTAGACTTGTTTAGTACTTACGTGAATTTTATTTTTAAGCCTTCGTAAAAGTTTCTACACATGTTCTATTAATTTAATAAATTTTCTAGCACATTCTCCTGTTCTGATAAATGAGGCTATCATGCTTTAAAAGACCAGTGACATATTTTGTTACTGTATAAATTAAAATGTAAAGAATGAAAAATTGTACATTAGTCTAATGGAGAAATTTTAAAAGAAGAGTTTGAGAACAGGTGAACAGCATTGAAAAGAAGCCATCAGCATTGAATTCATGTTTGAAAGAGCAAAATCGCAAAACTCTGTAACAGAGTGCACGTCTACTCTACGCATAGCTGATACAGGCAAATATCTAAATATTCTTGATGAATTAGAAAGTTTTACGTCCATGGTGAATGATCTTAGTAGTATTCTACACCCACTACTTTGTAAATGAACAATGAAATTGCACGCATTACATAAACAGAAGAAAACATTACACAGGGATCAGTATCTTGAACAACAAAATATACCACTGGTCTTATAAAGCACTATTAACCTCATTTATATTAATAGGAGATAGTTCCAGAAACCAAATAAAATTAATAGAAAATCTACAAAAACCTCATGAAGACTCAAAAATAAATTATAGTATGTTGTGAAACAATCTAACACAAAATAATAAACACATAGTAACTCCCAACCATATTTCCCATGGTGTGTAATATATATTATTATATTCTATAGGACCACTGACAGTAAGCATGTGCTTGATACCAGTCTAGTAAATCAAAAATATAAAATCAACAATCTCCAGACCAACTAGAGCTGGAAATAAAGATGTATGTTATTTTGTCATGTGTCTGAGATAGTGCTATTTGTGCTATAGTTGTTAAAAAATGAAAAGAATTTTTCCAGTCAATTCCTCACCTTTAAAAACTTTAATTTCTTTCTTCTTTTTTTTTTTTGTTGCAGATATTGAACAAATTGTGAGTGGCCCATGAATGAAAATTGGCTTTCATTGAAACTTCCAACAAACTGAAGCACCTTATTTCAGTGTGCTGCTTGGTTATGACTAGATATTGAATACAATAAAGACTTTATAAGTAACTATTCTTTTAGTTGGCCATTCTTATCTGAAACAAAAATTCTTAATAGTTTGTTCTCTTTCGAACAAACCATGTTCTACTCATACAAAATTCGTACATAAAAATGTGGTAGTTGAGCAGTACAGTATTATATTTTCTATTTGTTCAAAGTTTGTATAAACATTTTTGCAGTATTAATTTAATTTCATGAAAATATTCATAAAAACAATATTTTAAATTTTTGTGAATTATGTCCATTTTCCAGTTTTCAAACAGATACATACAGAAGTGTTAGCACACTGGACTCGCATTCGGGAGGACGACGGTTCAATCCCGTCTCCGGCCATCCTGATTTAGGTTTTCCGTGATTTCCCTAAATCGCTTCAGGCAAATGCCGGGATGGTTCCTTTGAAAGGGCACGGCTGATTTCCTTCCCCATCCTTCCCTCACCCGAGCTTGCGCTCCGTCTCTAATGACCTCGTTGTCGACGGGACGTTAAACACTAATATCCTCCTCATGCAGAAGTGTCCCAAAATAGTGCTTGCTGTCTGGTTATGCAGAACTGGAAGACAGATGGGCCTACCCATTACACTCATAGTTCTAGTGCTTGCTGTTGAATACAAACTTTATTAGTATGACAGGGTTGACCCAATTCCTGGAACTCAGGGAAACCAGGGAATTTCGAATGTGTCAGGGAAACTTGGAAGGAAAAAATTAGAAAAATCTTTCTTTGTCTCAGTAGAAGAAGTGATTTGTTTACCTAGATGTCGTGCATCATCACTTGCTGGGCGCAGCTGAGTACGTGCGCCGCTTCCCTACTCCCTCATTCCTACTGCTGCACCCCTTCCTACAACTCCCCTCAGCTTGCAGTCAGTGCTGCACCGCTATTTGTTGCTAGCCTAGCAGCTGCTGTCGAGAGACAGGCGGGCATGAGATGTAGTTTGTTTGGATCTGATTCTCAGATTGTTGACACAGCGGCTGGAGGCGGCAGTCATGTCCATGAGTTGTCTGAGTGATTGTGTGAATGAATGTGTGTGTGCTCTTGTTTTCTGACAAAAGCTATAGCCGAAAATTTAGTTCTGAGAGTGTGATTGTCTTCTCTACGTGCCTGTCTGCAACTCGTCACTTGATTCTCAGACTATTATCACACGTTACCTGTTGGATGGATTGCTCACTGCAGTCTCATTTCTTCAACATGGTGTCAGTGACACATGAGTAGCTGGCCACATGAGTGGATTTCCGCGACAGGCCAAAACCGCAGGCCATTTCTCTGGGTATCTATAACGGATGGGGCCTGCTGATGTGAAGCCCGTCGTTTCCCACTAACATGCAGGCCCTCCCAATTGAATCTAGTCTCACCAATCTGCCCGCAGGCTGTGTCTGTCTGTCTGTCTGTCTGTCTGTGTGTGTGGCATAATGAGGCGGATTTTTGTGGTTTATCCATGGACTCAGGACTGTGGTGCTCCTTGGCAGGCCAAAGGCCAAGGGGAATGGATTTTAAGGAATTGCGACTGTCACCTCAAATGCATTGTACAGTGCAGATTTTATTTATTGTAGTACATTTTGGCACTTCGAAAGTAGTTTATATATTAGAAAATATGGACGATAATATGAAGAAAATTGTGGCAGTTGGCTGGCAGTTTGTACACTATGTGCTCATATGTTTCTCAAACAAAAATCACAGAGTACCTGTAAAATAATAGATATCAAGTGGGTAATAACTGACAATAATAATCATAGTGGAATCAACATATTGCTGGTCATCTATGTGGAATCAACATATTGCTGGTCATTTATAGTGTTTGTTTACACAACTCTTCCCTGCATTCTACACTTAGTGTGAGGCCTACTGTTTTCTGAGGTTATTTCTGAAAACAGTGAAGGTATTTTAAAACTGTCTTGCAACACCAAGGAAAAGTGTATTTTTGTCAAGAGATGTTCTATTTTATTAAAATAAAATAGTGGTCTTAATGAAACCCACAAACCATTTGAATTGCTTTCTCCATCTAAAAACAGTTAATCACAAAAGATGTTGGTTTTATTACTTAAGGCTTTTGCTCACATGAGGGAGAAATACAGAAATATCTACATATTTTTGAGATCTTAAAATTTGTCAGGGAAAAATGATAAAACTTGTCTGGAAATCGGAGATATTTCACTTCAGAAAACTTGTGGCAACTCAGTATGAGGAAGGAGAAGGTCATCGATTCACTTCTGATGTCATCACTGGTCTGGGGCAACATTCTTTAGTAGATGGATCACGTCTTCAGTAAATGTTGACATGGAAAAAACAGGGAGGGGAAGTCAGTGCAGACTAGAAATTAGATTATCCAGAAAAACTGCTCTTCCAAATAAAAATGAAGATGTGACTCTTCAGGCTTTCCCAGCGGATATGTTGCAAATAGTCTTCACGGGTGTGCCACCGGATGACGTTGTGCAAATCCCACAATACTTCTTCGGAGGAACTGTTCGACATCATCAGGTGGTTGAACCTCGCTGGTGGCTAGGTGTGACTGACAAGATCCGCATGTCGACACCGCTGTATATAGAGCACGCGCGTGAAGTTTGCGCAGGCGTGGAAACCACACATGCACAAAAATTTGCAGATAGATGGCACCAGACTCAAATGCCCTCTGCCAGGAGACGCAGAGCGGCTGTTCTGCGCATGCACTGACGCTGTGTTTACTAACATGCTGCCAAAGTTATGACGGGTCTATTATCGAAAGCTCTTTGCTTTCTCGTCGTGATTTAACAGCAGCCACTGCAGGGTTCCAGGCTGTACTCAGTTGAAATCCCGCATCCCTGTTGATAAGGTTATCTGCTGTACGGATATGTATTGCCCCCTTAATGACACAATCCCAGAAAGAGGATGCTGGGGATAAAACTTCTGTCTTTTTATAAATCATGTGATGTCCTGTGCTCAGTGTTCTGCAATTGCCTACTTCTCCGGTTGGCGTAGGCGTGTATGACGCTGATGTTCATCGCAACATTCTTGTACTGTGCAACATGTCTGACCTATATATGCCGCCCCACACTGACAAGGAATCTTGTACACACCACGTTTCCTCAGACCGAGATCATCCTTAACAGAACCTAACAGGTTCCTCAGTTTTGCAGATGGTCGGAAAACGCACTTGATATCATATCTTTCGAGGACTCTTCAGATTCTTGACAACGTGGCACCAAAGTACGGCAAGAAGGCCAAGGCGGTGGATGTCTTAGTATCTTCATTGTGCTCCATAGATTGAACTCGCTTGAGCCTGAATGCATTACGTATTTGTCTGTCAGAATAACCGTTTTGACGAAAGACTGTCTTCAAATGTTGCTTATCACTCGGCAGGCTTTCAGAGTCTGATACCACACGCGCTCTATGAACTAGCGTACGTAATGCACTACCGCATTGTGCTGGATGATGGCAGCTTGTGGCATGCAAATATAGATCTGTATGCTTTGGCTTGCGGTATATGCTGTGTCCCAAGGTGCCATCTGCTTTCCTTCATACTAAAACATCAAGAAAAGGTAGAGTGCCATCTTTTTCCACTTTCATAGTGAAGTTAATATTCGGATGGAGCAAATTTAAATGTTGAAGAAATGTAGGTAGAGTATCCAGTCCATGTGGCCACACCACAAACATATTGTCAACATACTGCAGAAAACAACAGGGTTTGAGAGTGGCTGACTGTAGTGCTTTATCTTCAAAGTCCTCCATAAAATAATTGGCCACCACAGGAGAAAGAGGGCTCCCCATGACGACACCGTCCACTTGCTCAAAATATAGGTCTTGAAATAAGAAGTATGTTGAAGTAAGCACATGTTTAAATAGTGCCACTATGTCCTCCTCAAACTTGTTAGTAATGAGCTCTAAAGAGTCCTGCAAGGGCACCTTTGTAAATAAAGACACAACATCGAAACTTACTAAGAGTTCCTATGATTCCAGTCTAAGAGTTTTCAAGTGACCTATGAAATCCTCAGAGTAACAAATATGATGATGGCACTTGCCTAAGAGAGGTCCCAATAGTGATGTCAGATATTTGGCAACAAAATAAGTAGGTGCTCCAGTGTTGCTCATGATAGGGCGCAGAGGCATCCCATTCTTATGGATCTTGGGTAGGCCATAGAGTCTAGGAGGAACTACAGCTTGTTGACGTAAACCCTTAGCGACTTGCGCTGGGATCGAGCTCTTCCTGATGAGTTCCAAAGTCTTCCTCTGGATCCTACCTGTCGGGTCACTTTTTAATTTTACGTCAACATGCTGTAGTTCCTCCTAGACTCTATGGCCTACCCAAGATCCATAAGAGTGGGGTGCCTCTGCACCAGGTCAGACATGTCGCACAGTACGAGAATGTTGCGATGAACATCAGCGTCATACATGCCTACGCCAACCGGAGAAGTCGGCAATTGCAGAACACTGAACACAGGACATCACATGATTTATGAAAAGACTGAAGTTTTATCCCCAGCATCCTCTTTCTGGGATTGTGTCATCAAGGGGGCAACACATATCCGTACAGCTGATAACCTTATCAGCAGGGATGGGGATTTCAACTGAGTACAGCCTGGAACCCTGCAGTGGCCGCTGTTAAATCATGACGAGAAAGCAAAGAGCTTTCGATAATAGACCCGTCATAACTTTGGCAGCATGTTAGTAAACACAGTGTCAGTGCATGCGCAGAACGGCCGCTCTGCATCTCCTGGCAGAGGGCGTTTGAGTCTGGCGCCATCTATCTGCAAATTTTTGCGCATGCGTGGTTTCCGCGCCTGCGCAATCTTCACACGCGTGCTCTATATACAGCGGCGTCGACATGCGGATCTTGTCAGTCACACCTAGCCACCAGCAAGGTTCAACCACCTGATGATGTCGGACAGTTGCTCCGAAGAAGTATTGTGCGATTTGCACAACGTCATGCGGCGGCACACCCGTGAAGACTATTTGCAAAAATGAAGATTTTGAACAATATGATGTTCTCGGTTATCAGCTGTGAAGGGTTACGCAGAATACCTCTTTATATGTGGAGGACTGGAACCATTGCTCGATTTTTAGTGCAGTATGACCCTAAATGTACTGTTAACATTAGAAAGATATTGCTTCTTTATAAGCTCACAGACTTTAAACTTTAATTCAGTGGGACATATTTAGTAAAAAGGATTCAATAAAGTGAGACTAAACTTTCTGTTGATTCTAAAGATCACTTATTAAGGAAACTAAGGCAGAATTGTTGGGTGATAACGTTTATAACCGCCCCCCCCCCCCCCCCCCCGCCCCCCACCTCCATGAATCATGCACCATGGACCATGGACCTTGCCTTTGGTGGGGAGACTTGTGCATCTCACCAGTACAGATAGCTGTATCATAGGTGCAACCACAACGGTAGAGTATCTGTTGAGACACCAGACAAACGTGTGGTTCCTGAAGAGGGGCAGGAGCCTTTTCAGTAGTTGTAGGGGCAACAGTCTGGATGATTGACTGATCTGGCGTTGTAACATAAACCAAAATGGCCTTGCTGTTCTGGTACTGCGAACGGCTGAAAGCAAGAGAAACTACAGCCTTAATTTTTCCTGAGGGCATGCAGCTGTAGTGCATGGTTAAATGATGGTGTCCTCTTGGGTAAAATATTCTGGAAGTAAAATAGTCCTCCATTAGGATCTCTAGGTAGGGACTACTCACGAAGATGTCGTCATCAGGAGAAGCAAAACTGGTGTTATACCGATCGGAGCGTTTAATGTCAGGTCCCTCAATCAGGCAGGTAGGTTAGAAAATTTAAAAAGGGAAATGATAGGTTAAAGCTAGATATAGTGAGAATTAGTGAAGTTCGGTGGCAGGAGGAACAAGACTTCTGCTCAGGTTAATACAGGGTTATAAATACAAAATCAAATAGGGGTAATGCAGGAGTAGGTTTAGTAATGAATAAAAAAAAATAGGAGCACAGGTAAGCTCTTACGAACAGGACAGTGAAGACATTATTCTAGCCCAGACACACGAAGCCCACACGTACCACAGTAGTACACGTTGATATGCCAAGTAGCTCCGCAGACGACGAGATTGAAGACATGTATAATGAAATAAAAGGAATTATTCAGATGGTGAAGGGAGACAAAAATTTAATAGTCATGGGGGGGACTGGAATTCGATAGTAGGAAAAGGAAGAGAAGGAATAGTCGTAGGTGAATATGGGATGGGGGTAATGAATGAATGAAAGAGGAAGCTGCGTGGTAGAATTTTGCACAGAGCAAATCTTAATCATAGCTAACACTTGGGTTAAGAATCATGAAAGGTGGTTATATATGTGGAAGAGGCCTGGAGACACTGGAAGGTTTCAGATAGATTATATAATGGTAAGGCAGAGATTTAGGAATCAGGTTTTAAATTGTAAGACATTTCCAGGGGTGGATGTGGATTTCGACCACAGTCTATTGGTTATGAACTGTAGATTAAAACTGAAGAAACTGCAAAAAAGGTGGGCATTTAAGAAGATGGGACCTGGGTAAACTGGAAGATCCAGATGTAGAGAGAGCATTAGGGAATGATTGACAAGAACTGGGGAAAGAAATAGAGTAGGAGAATGGATGGATTTGAGAGATGAAATAGTGAAGGCAGCAGAGGATAAAGTAGGTAAAAAGATGAGGGCTAGTAGAGAAGAGATATTGAATTGATTGAAGAAAGGAGAAAATGGAGTAAATGAGGCAGGCAAAAAGGAATACAAACGTCTCAAAAATGAGATCGACAGGAAGTGCAAAATGACTATGCTGGAATGGCTAGAGGACAAATGTAAGGATGTAGAGGCATATATCACTGGGGGTGAGATAGATCTGCCTACACAAAAATCAGACACCTTTGGAGGAAAGAGAACCACTTGTATGGAGCTCAGATGGAAAACCGGTTCTAAGCAAAGAAGGGAAAGCAGAAAAGTGGAAGGAGTATACAGGGTGTTACAAAAAGGTACGGCCAAACTTTCAGGAAACATTCCTCACAGACAAATAAAGAAAAGATGTTATGTGGACATGTATCCGGAAACACTTAATTTCCATGTTGGAGCTCATTTTAGTTTCATCCACCTACGCTCACTGGAGCAAGTTATCATGGTTTCATACGGGATACTCTACCTGTGCTGCTAGAACATGTGCCTTTACAAGTACGACACAACATGTGGTTCATGCACGATGGAGCTCCTGCACATTTCAGTCAAAGTGTTCATACGCTTCTCAACAACAGATTCGGTGAATGATGGATTGGTAGAGGCAGACCAATTCCATGGCCTCCACGCTCTCCTGACCTCAACCCTCTTGACTTTCATTTATGGGGGCATTTGAAAGCTCTCATCTACACAACCCCGGTACCAAATGTAGAGACTCTTCTTGCTCGTATTGTGGACGGCTGTGATACAATACGCCATTCTCCAGGGCTGCATCAGGAAATGGGAGATATGATACTGCGTGAAGAATTTGACATAGAACTGGAAGATCTAATTCAAAGCAAGGCCCCAGGAGTAGACAACATTCTATTAGAACTACTGATAGCCTTGGGAGAGCCAGCCCTGACAAAACTCTACCGTTTGATGAGCAAGGTGTATGAGACAGTTCAAATACCCTCAGACTTCAAGAAGAATAAAACTCCAATCCCAAAGAAAGCAAGTATTGACAGGTGTGAAAATTACTGAACTATCAGTTTAATAAGTCACAGCTGCAAAATACTAACGCAAATTCTTTACAGACGAATGGAAAAACTGGTGGAAGCCAACCTTGGGGAAGATCAGTGTGGATTCTGTAGAAATGTTGGAACACGTGAGGCAATACTGACCCTATGACTTATCTTAAAAGATAGTTTAAGGAAAGGTAAACCTATGTTTCTAGCATTTGTAGAATTAGGGAAGGCTTTTGAAAATGTTGATTGGAATACTCTTTCAAATTTTGAAGGGAGCGAAAGGCTATTTACAGTTTGTATAGATACCAGAAGGCGGTTATAAGAGTCGAGGGGGCATGAAAGGGAAGCAATGGTTGGGAAGGGAGTGAGACAGGGTTGTAGCCTATCACCAATGTTATTCAAACTATATATTGATCAAGCAGTAAAGGAAACAAAAGAGAAATTCGGAGTAGGAATTAAAATCTATGGAGAACAAAGAAAAACTTTGAGGTTTGCTGATGACATTGTAATTCTGTCAGAGATAGCAAAGTACCTGGAAGAGCAGTTGAATGGAATGGACAGTATCTTGAAAGGAGGCTACAAGATGAACATCAACAAAAGCAGAATGAGGATAATGGAATGTAGTCCAACTAAATCCTGTGATGCTGAGGGAATTAGATTAGGAAATGAGACACTTAAAGTAGTAAAGGAGTTTTGCTATTTAGGGAGTAAAATAACTGATGATGGTCGAAGTAGAGAGGATATAAAATGTAGACTGACAATGGCAATAAAGGGTTTCTGAAGAAGAGAAATTTGTGAACATAGAGTATAGATTTGTCAGGAAGTCTTTTATGAAAGTATTTGTATGGATTGTAGCCATGTATGGATGTGATACGTGGATAGTAAATAGTTTAGACAAGAAGAGAATAGAAGCTTTTGAAATGTGGTGCTACAGAAGAATGTTGAAAATTAGCTGGGTGGATCGTTTAACTAATGAGCAGGTATTGAACAGAACTGGGGAGAAGAGGAATTTGTGGCACAACTTGACTAGAAGGAGGTATTGGTTGATAGGTTGTTCTGTGGCATCAAGGGTTCACCAATTTAGTATTGGAGGGTAGTGTGGAAGGTAAAAATCGTAGGAGACCAAGTGCTGAATACACTAAGCAGATTCAGAAGGATGTAAGGTGCAGTAGTTAATTAGAAATGAAGAAGCTGGCACAGGATAGAGTAGCATGGAGAGCTTCATCAAACCAGTCTCTGCACTGAAAACACCACCACTTATAAAGTAATGTATAGTTGTTTTTTTCACTTCACAATCTAGTCTCTACTGCCACACAACTATAGAATTTCATGATATTCTTAGTACCGTTATTTTCTCTTAATGCTGTGGTAAATGTACTTCTCTTTTTAAAAATTGTGGTATATAAAGGTTTTCATGTTTGCACACCTTTTCCTCTAACATGATTCACCCTTTCTGGTGTACTTTCTTCAGAATGTTGCTGGAATTATTGTCTGAACTAAACCCCCCAGAGACCATTTCCACTGTACTTTTCTGAAACTTCTGGTAGGCTAAATATTCCATTTATAATTGTTAATCTTGGAAACTTACTACATTACACCACATTTGGTTGGCAGAAATTAAGAAATATATTATTGATCATCATGAAGAATTGCCGGCAAGGAGAATATTAACATGAGTGTTTTGATGTAACATCTTCTATTGAATTACTCCCATTAAAAGATCCCATTGTGAGTCATAAGAATGAATTAATGGTAGTGTTTTAAAATTTCATTTGCTTCCAGTGGAGAGTGTCAGTGAAAGTTAAAACAGTTTTCTGTACCACTCATTGAAGTGAAAGATTTTGACACTGCTGCACGAAGTAAAATTATTTCGCCAATCTTAAGGTACAAATGTTCACCTTCCTGAACTTCTTATCTTCTACAATCAGTGAGGGAGTGTACTGAAAGGTTACTTTAAACCATCCACAGATCTTTGGTTTAACCTGTTTTCTCCTAATTAAGTTTGAGAATACCAACAGTCATAAATACAGCACTAGGAACAAAAACAGCATGCACTATGCAAAACTTAATTGTTTTCATCCACAGAAAGGAGTAAGTATGCAGCCATAATAATATTTGAGCCACATTGTGAATTATGGGTGTGGCAGACAATGGAAGTTTTAAAAATGAACTGAAATTGTTTGTGTGTAGCAAATCCTATTCCATGAGAGATTTTATTGGTACATAGTTGGTTTACGTGTATCGGATTATTCTTGCTGATTAAGATTTGAAAGATTTGAAAAAGTCAGTATGTGACCAACAAGTAGCCATTTTTCACAGAAAAGTTATCCAATTTGCGGAATGTCAAATCGCCGCTTGGGTGTAAATAGATAGCGAGGCATGTGATTATTTGAAAATGTATTCATACCAAGCACTTAAGCAAGTTGGTGGATTTGCTTCTTTGGTCCTGGTAATGCTATGTTTCATCTCGTCCGGTTGAAATGGGAACAGTGTATCCATTGATTTTTCAGCCTCAGCTGTGGAGCAGAAGAAATGGCATGACACCTTAATGTGTCTTGCTTCACTGTGTTAATGCAGATTTAACAGCAGTCAGTATTGTATCCCACTCTGCTAGATGTCACTGTAGATAGAGAGCGTATCTACCAGCATCATATTAAAGTGTTCTGTGAGGCCATTCATCTGTGGGTAGTAGGCAGTTGTTGTTCTGCAGGTGCTGTTGCAACATGCAGTTATCTATGATACTACTCTCTACTGGAAAGTTTCCAGCAATCAGTGATCATGATACGGGGTGCTCTGCACTTCAAAATGGTGTTTTCAAATAACCTCAGAATTTCCAGAGCTTAAACAGTCTGTACTGCTTTGGTGACAGCATAGTGAGTGAGGTAGCCAGCAGGCTGTTATCCATAGATTGCCATTTGTCGACTTTGCAAACCTCTCAAAGAGAGAGATTCCATTTCGGTCGGATGGTGCTGCTGTAGGCAGAATAAATGGATATCTGAATATCAGATGTCTCAGCGGCAAGTGCTTCCATAGCTGCCATTCCTTAGAGTGGTTCACATAACTTCTAAACAATAGATACCTGGCCTTTGATACCTGCCTATGAGTGAAGTCTTTCTTTATCCCAGGTGACGAGAAGTTGGTGGATCATAAATACTTCGATAGCTGCATGTAGATGACATAGGATGATGAGCAACTATTTTCATCCTGTTGGATAATCATTCATTTTAGGCAGTGTTTAATTTATTAATTGCAATTCTTTTGTTGGTTTCTCCACTTTCAACATTATGTGGCTTTCAGCAGTGCTGGATCTTCCTTCTGATCAGCAGCAAAGTCATTTAACACAGCAGTGACTAAATTTTCATCCAGGCTGTTTTGTTCCACCAAAGGGTTCCTAGAAAAGCAGTTGGTCCTTGTGTTTGTGTCCAATTTTATGAGGGTTATTCAGAATGTAACTTTCAAAGTGTTTTTCTCTGAGAGCATCCTTCAGTAGTGCAGCAACAGGTTAATCCGAAGTAATGTGATTAAGGCGTATAGGGGGATGCTGTATGACCTGAAATCTGTTTCCGAATAATGGCAAAAGTTTCAGCAACGGTGTGGGGGTGCACATTGTCATGATGGAGAAGAATGCCTCTAGACAGAAGTCCTCTGCAACAGCTCAATATTATTGACTTTAGGTCATTCTCCAACATGGCACTATACTGGGCACTGTTCATTGTTTCACCCCTTTGCTGACTGTGCTCCAAAATCAGCCCATTCATATTCTGGAAGAGAGTAGAAAGGACATTTTTGGCAGAGGACTGAGGCTTGAATTTATTGTTGGCTGGAGAAAATTTGTCGCCATTCTGAAGACTATCTTTCTCTTTCTGGTTCATAGTGATGCAACCAGGTTTAGTTTCCTGTGACGATACATGTCAGAAAGTTGTGTTCGCCAGTTAGCATCCTAAGTGGGTCTCCACAGCAGGTGGAGACGTGCATTCACTGTCACGCTTTGTTTAAAATATTGGTGTATGTCTACACCCCATAAGTTAGTAAATTACTTTCACGTTTTATTATTCTGTTTGTGTGGGATTTCCTTTTATACTATCTTCCAACCACTTTATATGTACGTTGTTTCTTCTTTTGTAGATAAGAAAATGAGAAATACTTGCACTATTTGATCAGGCTATATCATCATAATCTTACTCTTACTGAAATGTAACTGAATTTACTTTTCTTTGAAGTCATTGATCAAAACAGTAAGTTTCTTAAATTTATTCAGATAGAAATATTTAAATTATTCTTATCACAAGGAGTTATATGTTGACATTGTAATCTGAAACACACTCCAAAATTTCTAATCCCAAGTCCATGGTAAATCAGATGAGTGAGTAAATGTAATTGCAAAGAATCATTAGTGCCCAGGTAAATCTAGTGTCCTGTAACACTTTGGAAAACATTTCAACTGTGTAACCAACAATCACTGTACAGCTTCCTCCCTCGGCACGAGCTGTATTTGCACCTTCTCCAGTGTCAGATGTTGTGTACATACCTTTCCTTCTATCCAGGGTGAGAACATCCCTTTTTGAGTCCCTCCACACACAACTGTTCAGGTCATACCGTCTATGGACTCACTTGACAAAGGCGTAGACCGTCCCTTCCCTGGGTCAACATATCCTGCTTTCCAATAAGTACCAAATTGGTTCCCCAATTATAAATCTTTAACAGTATGCACAGCATCTGATTTATTTTCTCATATCCTAGTGACGAAGTTTCCCTGTAATGTATCAACTTTAACCAGTTATTCCAAACATGTTTCCTGTCTCCTCCTTTTATATCTTTTTATGTATGCTTCTTGCAATGCCGTTGCTTGTATATATTAAATTATCTAAAAACGATCTTTTGCTCTCGTTATTCCTCCTACATTCAATCACTTGTTACTAATAACATTCCTGCATGCTTCTCAGAGTAGTATTTACCTTCCAAAGATCACTTTGTGGTAATAACTGCCCATCAGGGATTTATTCATTGCTAGTAGATTATAGTTGCTCATTATTATTAAAGTGGTCTTATTTGATTCACACCAGAACCAAAAGCAACAGTCTAGTATTAAGAGTACCTATTCGAAACATACTTTGCCCTTCATTTCTTTAGATGAATGCTCGCTATATAAGACATACTCGTATCTGCTTAGTAGCTTATCAATCCTTCAATTTTATATTGAGGTGTAATATATTAATAATAACTATAACATTTTTATTGCCCTTACTAAAATCATTTATTCACTAGTGTTGTCTCATCAGAGATAGCTTCACTCTCTCTCATTATTTTCTCACATCATCTGCTAACGATTCATTAGTGCACTTTCACCAGTGATAAACCGTAGTCTTAGTTACAGTGGCCAAACAATTGACTTGACAAACCATTTCTTTTTTGTTAGCATGTCATCGTCTAGTTAGGGAATGGTTTCCTTTCCCATCCACTTCACACTTTTCATGTGACATGCCTAATATGCGTTTAACCCTCTAACATACCATCTGTCAGTTAATTGCATGTGTATTTTTTTGTGGTATGTGTTATTGCCTCCCTGTTGTCCTATGTTAGTAGGTGGTAAATTCCACTAAGTGGTCTGCAAGAGAAAAGGGTTTCAACTTGAGACAAAAAATATGGAAAGAGGGACAATAGAATAGTTACTCCTGTCGGAGAACTAAGAAAAGAAAATTAAGAATGGGTTTGCTAGAATTGAAGAAAGAAAGATGATAGAGCCCCAAAGACAGAATCCCATACCATCCACCACCACAGGATCTCCACCCAAATGGGTTCTTCACTGAGATGAGGATGAAGAGTGATTGACATACCGTACAGAGTATCCATATATTTACAAGAGAATTATGTGAGTACCTCTGTAATAAGACATTGGCAATCCATGTGTCAGTCTACCACTAAAACTAGGATAGGATAGGATAGGATAGCACAGCACAATGGAAGACAGATTTAGGATAGAAAGAATGGGAAATAGTGTAATATAGAGGCACAGCCATCCCCCCCCCCCCCCCCCCCAATCACCACTAGTGGAAACACCCTAGTTGTACACTGTCATGCCAACTTAAGTGAAAGTTGAAAGGGATCCTACTTTCTTTCACAATGTCACTAACCCCCACCATTGCCTACGACTTCAGCAACTGCTGATAGGTGCAACTGCTCTCATTCTACTGTGGTTCGTTCATCAGCACAGATCTAGAATAGTTTATTTAGGTACAGGGAAAGTTGGCTTTGTCAAAATAATGGGCTTATTCATAAACTAACTAGGGAACCCCCCCCATCGCACCCCCCCTCAGATTTAGTTATAAGTTGGCACAGTGGATAGGCCTTGAAAAACTGAACACAGATCAATCGAGGAAAAAGGAAGTTGTGTGGAACTATGAAAAAAATAAGCAAAATATACAAACTGAGTAGTCCATGCGCAAGATATGCAACATCAAGGACAATGTGAGCTCAGGTGCGCCGTGGTTGTTGTGAGCAGCTCCGGAATGAGAGGTCCTTGGTTCAAGTCTTCGCTCGAGTAAAAAGTTTAATTTTTTATTTTCAGACAATTATCAAAATTCAGGCACTCACACATGATCAACTTCGCTCTCCAAAATTCCATGACATGTTCAGATTTGCTTGGAGATATGCAGGATTTGACGGTCTACACACGGAAAAATTTGAAAACGTTAAAAACATATGTTTTGGCAGAGCACAGGGAAAACTGTGTGACTGTGAAACTGTTGCATTCATTTGTTGCAGTTTATGTGACACTCTTATGTTTTCATCACTTTTTTGGGAGTGATTATCACAACCATAAGAAAACCTAAATCGGGCAAGGTAGAAGAATCTTTTTACACATTTGCCAAGTGTGCAAGTTAGGTGGGTCGACAATATATTCCTGTCATGTGTCGCACATGCTGTCACCAATGCCGTGTATAATATATCAGACGTGTTTTCCTGTGGAGGGATCGGTTGACCTGTGACCTTGCGATCAAATGTTTTCGGTTCCCATTGGAGAGGCACGTCCTTTCGTCTACTAATCGCACGGTTTTGCGGTGTGGTCGCAAAACAGACACTAAACTTATTATAGTGAACAGAGACGTCAATGAACGAATGTATAAATCATTACTGTGCAAAAATAAAGAAGGTAAACTTTTCACTCGAGGGAAGACTTGAAACAAGGACCTCTTGGTCCGCAGCTGCTCATGCTAACCACGGGACCACGGCACTCCTGAGCTCACACTCCTTGATGTTCCCTATCTTGCACATGGACTACTCATTTAGTATATTTTGCTTATTTTTTTCATAGTTCCACACAACTTCTTCCTGTTTTCTCGATTGATCTGCATTCAGTTTTTCAAGGCCTATCCACTGTGCCAACTTATAACTAAATCTGAGGAGGGTGCGATGGGGAGGTTCCCTTATAAGTAAATATTTTTGTACTTGCTAAAGTTGCAAAATGTTCTTAAACAGTGTGACTGAAATATCATTCTAGCACTCAGTAACTCTTCATAATCACGTATTTGTAAGATAGTAATGCACCATTGTTTGAAGTGATGAAATGGATAAAAAGTGTTGGTACTGAAAGTGTGTACTTGCTAAGATTCATTTTGCTTCATAACAATTGGTACTGTAAGAGTATTTATTGACTATTGACCACAGGAACATTACCTCTGTCTTTGAACTGACATTCTGTTCGACCAATGTTCTATGCTTCACTTGTTTGCCAGTTTCTCGTGCTTATTCATCATGTTATTGTCTCTAGTGAGCAAAAATGGTCTAAGAGTAATGGACTACTGGTTATGACTGATTCCCTTGTCACACGTCTAAAGGACAGAATGTGACACATTGGTGACCTCGGACTCATTTCATCCCTCCACTTGTTATTTCGGTGACTGTTTACTGTGAAGTGCCTCACCTTATGAACAATCGACCTGCTGCCATTTGTTTTGTCACATCTGATGTTGTCGCATCACATTTCCCCTTTGCACTATGGAGCTCACATGTTACCCTCTACAAGCTGCTGTTGAAATGGAACAGGAACACTTATCTCTTCGTGCAACACAACTGAGCTCTCTAACCTCGTGGTCGTCAAACTGCGAACCGAATCATGTAGACATGATGTCCACGGTTCTCAGACGTATTTTACAATAATTAGCATCTAGCCACTAACAGCCAAATCCAAAAATGTCAGTTGATGGTACGAGCTTTTTAAGAGTGTAGTTTTCCTGCTCAGTAACAAGCAAAAACACTTAGAGACAGTAATAGTTCAAGAATTGCTTCATTTTAATTGATATTGGTGAATTTGGCCATGAGCTAAGTAAAGTTGGGTTCTCAGCTTGAGGACAGAGGAAGCATGACCATTGCAGATTTAGAGGATGTCATAGGGAAAACATTTGCTTTTTTGTGTTCTAGTACTGTCAACCTACAGGCATGCGTAACTCTTACCATTCAGCTGTTGTGGTCAAAATTCCAAGCAGAAGTAACATTGGTTCATGAATACGCATTAGAACTCTAGTCATAGTCAAATGCAGTACATAACTTTAGCAAGGAATGTGAAATATTTATGATCGTGTCTTGTATTATATAATTCATTTAAATATGAGTACAGTTACTTTAGTCAACGATCTGATGATCTGCTCACTCAGACAACATAGAACTATTTCATCAGGCAATTACTGTGCAGCTTTGGGATTGTGGAGGTTGACAGCAATTTGAAAAAGATAGCAGTCAACATGAGGTGTTCTGAATGGTGCTGACTTAACTATAAGTTCTTATGGGCTGCCAGCCATCTTACTGCATGCTAACTATGGCTAGTGTATGGTAGAGGGGGAAGGGGTCATAGCATACTAATTTATGTAGGTTACCAGTTAATAATAAAATCGGTTCATATGTGGCCTGAGATGCCACACCACAATGTTGGTATCTGCTCTCGAGTAAAAAAGTGTGACAGCCACTGCTCTAACCTCATGGAGCTCATAATGGTGTGAACCCAGTGCATTGTGTTCTGTGCTTACCGCACACTGCTAACACTTGTTTTGGACTGGGTCCAACTGCTCAGTGTGGGACCAGTGCATATCATACTTTGCTGTCGACCTTCAGTGGCCGCAAATCCGTGAATTATTTCACTCAGTGTACTACTCAAGAGACTGTACTTCCTCCAATCACATATTCTATGCAACTTCCATTACCAACTAAAACAGCCTCACCTGTTTTATCTGTGGTGAACGACTGCACTCCCATGCCTTCTGCAATGTGATATCCCACCATCTCACGGGGGCCTTGGAAGACACATTGCTCTTACATACATCACAGCCACATGCAGCAACATTGGTGATCTCTGCTGTGCCAGTTAACCGCAGTCTCACATCCATCACATCATGTCTTGTGTCTTCCGTGTGGTCAACAACCCCCCCCCCCCCCTCCATGGTGACTGTGAGCTATGGCATCGTGTGTCACCCTTCATGGCTCAATGAAGCTTTTGCCACTCATTGTGGGTTGTCACATACGCATCCTCAAGGCTTTCCAACCAGCTTTCTCCCACACAATAGGTGCTGACAGGCAGGTTTCCTAAATTAGTTTGTCTGTTGAAAGAAAACCCTCACACCAGGTTCACCCTGGCCGACAAACTTCTCAACCCTCATAGTATTATGGACCATGACTCACACTTTGTCTTTCTCATCAGCCACCTGCACAAACATACAGACTTGATCTGTGGTTTATTTCTATGCCCGTTCACTCTCCACAAGTACTATATTGCAAAAGCCACCATAGAGCATTTTTTGCACCCTCCCTCTGAAGAGAATATGGGATTACGGGCCCTGTCCCAGCTCGGCACCTTAGTACACCGGTCAATGTAGAATTCATGCCAGACATTGTGCTATGGACCTTATGGCTTGTCACTTTCATATGAATTACAACTGCAATAACTATCTCGTGCGTCAGAACCTTTGCTGTCCAAGCTTACAGCATTGTTCAGCATCAGTGTCTCGTCACCAGTATGGGCACCAGGAAGAGAGCTGATATCATGACTGCCCACTCCACTCTGGCAGACAGAGGCTGTGTGAAAACGTGCTTAACTTCAATACGACACACGTCCTCCGCACACTACCTATACCGAGCAGTTGAGCCCCACTGACCATTGCTGAAGTTTCTTCAGGCTACACAGCAGACTCCACTCAGACTCCAAGGATGGTACTCAGGCAACACAGATTACACTTCAACCTGGGTATCCACAGTGATGGTTTTACACTACGTTTGGTAATGCAGCATGGAATTGCTAACCTCCCTGCACTTTACCAAACTGCGTGCGGACCAGTTCAGGCCCACTAGCCTGTGCTGCCTCATCAAACCACACCAAGCAACACTCAGCATATGCAACATCCATGCCACAGTCGCCAGTATGAAGTGAACTGCACCTACAGCCTTAAATATCCAATTGATACCGATGTGGTGGACAGTGTCATCCCTATCACCTTGGCCCCTACTTGCACATGTGCCACCAGACTGACTTCATGTACTGCGAATAACTCCAGTATCAGTGTTCAGGAGTTACAGACATCCAAGTGCATCTCGTACCTAGTTTCAATTTTACATGGACCTACTGTGTTGTGGGCATTTGCAAATCTATGTTAGGTATTGGTTTTCTTAAAAGCTTTGGATTTTTCCCTAACATTTAAGGTGCAACTTTACTGCCCCATGCTTCTGGCTCTGATCCCAGGCTCATTTGGCCCTTCCTTTACCTTTTCCCTCCTAAACAGCTCCCTCCTTAGCTCTCTTTCCAAGTGGTGCTCCCTAACAGCTAAACTCACAACTGCATGGCTTATATATCTGTGTGTGCGTGCGCACACCACTCTCTCTCTCTCTCTCTCTCTCTCTCTCTCTCTCTCTCTGATTCCACAGGCTCATCTGATACGTCAGCTGTCTGACACATTCAGCATGCGCAGACGATGCTTAGACAGCCTTTCCCTCTTTCCCCTGCCCCCTTCTTCCTCACCCCACACCCTGTGGTGCTGCATTCTACACAAGTGTCTCAGGTCAGTGACATTGTGCCTCCCAGTGTTTCTGTACAGCCCAAACCCCCTTCGTGAACAGAGTATTGCTCCTCCTGTGGACCCAAATGATGCCCTCGTAACTAGCATTACTATTGCTGCTAGTCGCAAGGTAAATACTAAAGAGGGATCCTCTGTTTGACACATGGATCAGCATCTCAACCCAAAGAAACTGCTCCATGCTAAGGTAATTGTTGATGAGCTGTTAACTGCAGGCATCGTTCATCAGTCAGACAGGAATTGGTATTCCCCCATCAACCTTCCTCAAACAGAAGATGGGTTTTTTCCTTCACTGCACAGATTACAGCCCTTAATTCCCACACCATCATTGACAATTAACCAGTCCCTCATATTCAGGACTTAGCTGAACTACTCAATGGTGCACAATCGTTTAGCGTACTTGATTGTCGCAAGGCCTACCGTCAAATACCTGTGTTCCAAGATGATATTCCTGACTGCTCTACTCACCACTTCAGGAGTGTTTGAGTACTGTTTCATGCCATATGGCCTCAAAACCTTCCATTTTCATGTGCATATGTGGATGAATTCCTGATCCCCCCCCCACTGTTAAGGAACATCAACAGCACCAGGCTGAAGTCGAGGACAGGTTTCGTAGTGATGGTGTCGAAATCAATCACAATGAATCCTAGTTAAGTAGTACTAGTGTGACTTCACTTAGTTGTACCATATTGGATCAAGGTATTCGACCAGCATCTGACTGTGTCAACTTTACTCATAACCTCCCTCTACCTAGGGACTACTTTGAGCTGCAGAGAGACCCTGGCATTATTAACTTCTACCATTGACATATCCCATGCTGTCCCCATGCACACTCTCCCCTCACGGACTCTCGGGTGTGAGGAAAGTGCCATAGACTGACAGATGCTTCGAGCCTTTGACTTGCACCATACATTAGCTCACCCAACACCTGCTTCTCGATCACCGCTGATGCACCTGATGGTACAGGCATAGGCACCATGCTGTAACAGCATGTTGGTGGCACCACTGACACTCTGATTCTTTTTCAAGAAACTCTCACCTGCCTAGCAGAAATGGTCAATGTTCGGCCTCACAGTCAATATTTTTACCTGCAAGTAAAAAGGTTCTATGGCTGAGTTTTGGTGATTTCTGACTACACCATCCCAAGATTAAGGGACAAAATTTGCCACAGGTATTTTTTGTTTCAGTATAATAATGGTGATATTTAGTCTTGCACTGTAAATATAAAGGTGAAATGGAAATTTACTTGTGGCTTTAGAGATTTAAAACTACTCTTGACACTCATTAAAATCCTATGTAAACATAAGTGTTCATATTGGCACTATCATTGAGTAATGACTTGTGCATAGTGGTACAGTGTATGGTTACGAAATTAAGTACCATACTAGTAAAACAAATGTATATCCATAGCACGTGTGACCTGTGAGGACCTTGACCAGGTCAGAAAACAAAGTTGAACTGTTATGAAAAAAACCTTACTTTCCTATGTACCTTAAGTGTACTGTAGAAAACATAGAAATTTAGAAATAGTGCTCTTTGGAATCCAATACGATATGTATATTGCCATGACTCCAGTTGCCAGTGTAACTTGTAATTTAATGCAAGCTGCCATGGCATCTTGCATAGGCCTACTTATATTAGACTTTTGTACAGAGACAGAAATATGACTCAAAACGTTTGCAGGATTATTTTGCTCATTCAAAAATGATTTTTGAACAGAATGTCGTCATCTTTGGAAAACTACCTTATTAGCGTATTTGAAGAACCTAAACGATTCCTAAGAGTTTCCCATTTCCATATCCAACATGTGTGGGTCCGTTCCTTCTTCATTAATGTAGCTATAAGCTCACCAGCTAAAACATACACAACTCCCGTATGATTAATTTTACTTGCCACCATTTTGAAAGTCGCATAAGAAGCACTTCCAAACTTGGGTGTGTGGCGGATGGACGTGGAGGAAATTCATGCCTGTGGAAATCCAGCTTAATACATGCTGTATCCCTCCATCAGAGGTGAGGTGACACTATGGCATTAGTGACAAAGGAAATGTCACCTATTGAAGTAATTGGCTCTAAATTGGAAGGAGAACAGTTACTGAAATGGATTGATTGCCAAAGGAAAGTGTTAAAACAGGAAATAGAACCTAATATTAAGGAATTATTAACGAAGGAAGGGGAGAAAAGAAAAAAAGCTGGAAACTAGGAACACCAGTACAATTCAATGTAGGAGACATAGCATTGTTATGAAGTCACAAAGCTTAAAAAGTGATAAAGTAACAAAATAGTTATATCCTTTATATGATAGACCATTCATTATCAAAAGTATGCCTCACCCTAAAGCAGCTTTGCTAGCTTATGAAAGTGTGCAGAAGGAAAAAGCAGTGCACAGTATTGAGGATATGCTCATACCAGAGTGACTGAAAGTTATGGTTGATTTATGGACTTCAGAATTTACAGCATATGAAATGTTATTTCAAACTTCAGAAGACATATTGGACACTTGTAGGGATGACATAGGCATCTTTGTAAGTACTATGCATATTTGACATTTTTGGAGGATATGAGACAAGCATTAATACACATTTACGCATAGTGAGAGGGTATTACACTTAATTTCTAATACCATTGTATGTCGTTCGTAGATCGTTGTGTATGTGCCCTGGTTAACGCTTTCGCTGCGGCATCTGTGCAGGCGCGCTACTCTACAGTGCGACAGGGCAACGTGCGAGTACGGGCTGGTAACACTCTGAAACGGCAGGCACCGCTCACAGCCAACGCTCCTAAGCACGCCTGAGCTACAGGCTAACGTCAAGACCTTGTAAGATCTGTAGGATAATGTTCTCTACTAACTTAACGATGACACCTTAGATACATTACTTCAAATAAGCTTTGACTGTATTGTGGTCGTGTTTTAAAGTCTGTTTGCTGTCTGACACCTGTTCAGTGCCATAATGATTATCTTCAGCACATACAGGTTATGAACAGTTGGTATTTTAAATTCTTTAAACAAATTTCTGCAGAACTCCCTGGCACATTTCTTTCCCATAATTCTAAGTGCCTTCTTTTGTAAGATAAGTACAGTTTTCATATTACCTTTGCTGCTGGATCCCCATACCTCTATCCCATAGCTTAGATGGGATTCAAATAGTGCAAAATATATTTGCCTCAGAGTGGTGATGTTACAAAAAGGTGTCAGTTTTCTCAGGACATATATGGTAGTACATAGCTTTTTGCAAATATCGTTCACATGATCAGACCAGTTTAACTCCGCACCAAGTGTCAGGCCAAGAAATTTGGTCGAGTATTGTTTTTTAATGTATTCGTCACCCATTAAGATTTGGTTTTCATGAGTTTTTTTGCCTCATTTTCTCTGTTCTGTGTGTTTTTGTGCACTGCATAAATATTTTCTTTTATTTGTAATATAAATTTTGTATATGGTGTTGTATAAATGTTAGTTGATAAACATTGTATTTGTGACGCAGTCTGTCCAGCCATGGCTGGTAGACGACGAAGGTATAGTAATAAAGTAATATAGGGGTCACAAGCGTCATTCAAATGTTCGTGATTTGTTGACAATGCAACAAAAAATGCAATTAAAACAAGCAACAAATCCACTGGATTCAGGAAAAATTTGGATTCCAGAACGCAAATTCTTAAGAAGAAAAAAAGGAAACAGGATTCATTTGAAATATTTACTTCAAATGCGCATTTTTAAGATTGACTCTGATAGAGGTCGTCAATTTAGTAGCATGTTTGCTCCTGGTATAAGAGAATTAGCCGTCTACATTTATCATAAACCCCCAGGGGACGCCCGAATATGTAGAAATTTGTAGGCGAAACAGCCTACGTGGAGGCTTCCCTCGTGTCCCCCATCACTTAAATTGCGGTGCTATTACAACAAATTCTTTCGTAAAAAACTTAAGTGAATGCTGTACAACGCAATAAGAAATAAATCAACTTAACACAAAATAAAACCTCATTTTCTGAGTACTCGTAAAAGAAAGTTCTAATCTTTCACGTCATAAAAAGAAACCATGCAATGTCAAAAGCAATAAAAGAAGTTGTCTTTGATCGGAATTTCCCCGATATGTAAGACTCTGGAACTTACTGGTATGCAAAAATGTGATTTCTAAGGGACAGTATGGGTCTGTCAAGGGGTCATCCACAATTACAGCAGCATCCAACTTAATTGAAGGTGTCACTCAAACAATAGATAATAAAGAACATATATGTGGCATCTTTCTGGACATACAAAAAGCATTTGACTGTTGATACGACCATATTGCTGGACAAACTGTGGAACTATGGCGTTCAAGGCACAGCCCATAATCTGATGAGGTCCTACTTGACAAATAGGAAGCAGTTTGTGTCTATTAGCACTACAGAGGGAGCATACAAATCAAACACCACTGACATAAATTTTGGGATTCCACAGGGGTCAATATTACAACCACTTCTTTTTATTATTTATGTTAATGATATTCAGTCCATGACAAACCATGCAACAGCTATCTTATATGTAGATGATACCACATTAATATGCTGCAATCCAAGCTATTCGCAGCTCGAAGTGGAATCCAATACTGCAGCAGGCTTAATTCTGCAGTATTTTAATGAAAACAAACTAAAATTAAACACAAATAAATCTGTCTGTATTGAATTTGATCTTGGGAGGCAAAACACTCATGAAAACCAAATCTTAATGGGTGACGAATACATTAAAAAACAATACTCAACCAAATTTCTTGGCCTGACACGTGATGCGGAGTTAAACTGGTCTGATCATGTGAACGATATTTGCAAAAGGCTATGTACTACCATATATGTCCTAAGAAAACTGATACCTTTTTGTAACATCACCACTCTGAGGCAAATATATTTTGCACTATTTGAATCCCATCTAAGCTATGGGATAGAGGTATTGGGATCCAGCAGCAAAGGTAATATGAAAAGTGTACTTATCTCACAAAAGAAGACACTTAGAATTATGGGAAAGAAATGTGCAAGGGAGTCCTGCAGAAAGTTGTTTAAAGAGTTTAAAATACCAACTGTTCATAACCTGTATGTGCTGAAGATAATCTTTATGGCAGTAAACAGTAACAAAACACTTAATAAGGAAATACACAATCACAACACTAGAGGTAGAGAGAGACCCCACATCATCTCTCATAGAACAACACTTTATGGGAGAAGCCCTCACTATGCAGGCATAAAACTACTGAATTGATTCCATCCTAATATC